>NC_068910.1:64525286-64822686 GCF_023091745.1 Budorcas taxicolor
CGCTTTCCTCCCGAGCTGCAGCAGTAGTGTCACGCTTCCTGTCACGTGGATCAAGGGATCTGTGGCTTACCCTCGAGGGTTTCCCTCGAGGCTTTCCCACGAGGCTTTCCCACAGGGCTGTGCCACCTGCCACCTTGGTGTGAGTCGATCCTCGGCGTGAAAGACGAGCCGGTGAAGGAAAAAAGTTTCCTCTGGAATGGACTGAGACATCTGTGGGACTCTTGGAATGGTGGCACGACCCTGGAGTTCCTCTCGCCGTTCCTGTTGAGAGGGCCTCCTCTTGAGATGCGACGGGAACGCCGGGAACTCTTTCCCGACGAAGCAGGGAAAGGATCCCTCATCTCGATCTACGAGGCGGAAACGGGGCTCCTCTGGATGTGGGCGGCACCCTCGTGTTTCCTCTCGAGTGGAGCCGTGTATATCGGGGAACTTCTTGATTTGCACCAAGGGTGTGAAGGACCCTTTCGAAGTTCCAGAGGTGAGGTGTGATCAGCCTCGAGACGCCTCAGCGGAAATGGGCCTCACCTCGCCTGGAGGGGAGAACCTCCTGGATTTTCTCGAGTTGCGGCAGATCTTCTCGAGTTACGACGGGGACCTCAGGGACCCGCTCTGGTGGCCTCAGGAAAGGCCAGTCCCCATGCGAGGTTCTAGGGGCCATCTCGGGATTCCTCTCCCGTCGATGCCGGGGCCTTAGACCTTGTGTGGAGTCAGGGCCGGAACCTGAGGATTCCTCTCCAGTGTTGCCATGGAACCTGGTTTGCTTCTGAGTCTCCCCAGGGGAGTCAGGCCTCGTCTCGAGTGGGGGCATGCACGAGCGCTTTCCTCCCGAGCTGCAGCAGTACTGTCACGCTTCCTGTCACGTGGATCAAGGGATCTGCGGCTTTCCCTCGAGGCTTTCCCACGAGGCTTTCCCACAGGGCTGTGCCACGTGCCACCTTGGTGTGAGTCGATCCTCAGCGTGAAAGACGAGACGGTGAAGGGAAAAGAGGTTCCTCTGGAATGGACTGAGACATCTGTGGGACTCTTGGAATGGTGGCACGACCCTGGAGTTCCTCTCGCCGTTCCTGTTGAGACGGCCTCCTCTTGAGTTGCGACGGGAACGCCGGGAACTCTTTCCCGACGAAGCAGGGAAAGGATCCCTCATCTCGAGCTACGAGGTGGAAATGGGGCACGTCTGGATGTGGGCGGCACCCTCGTGTTTCCTCTCGAGTGGAGCCGGGTATATCGGGGAACTTCTTGATTTGCACAAAGTGTGTGAAAGACCCTTTCGAAGTTCCAGAGGTGAGGTGTGATCAGCCTCGAGACGCCTCAGCGGAAATGGGCCTCATCTCGCCTGGATGGGAGAACCTCCTGGATTTTCTCGAGTTGCGGCAGGTCTTCTCGAGTTACGACGGGGACCTCAGGGACCCGCTCTGGTGGCCTCAGGAAAGGCCAGTCCCCATGCGAGGTTCTAGGGGCCATCTCGGGATTCCTCTCCCGTCGATGCCGGGGCCTTAGACCTTGTGTGGAGTCAGGGCCGGAACCTGAGGATTCCTCTCCAGTGTTGCCATGGATCTTGGGGTGCTTCTGAGTCTCCCCAGGGGAGTCAGGCCTCGTCTCGAGTGGGGGCATGCACGAGCGCTTTCCTCCGGAGCTGCAGCAGTACTGTCACGCTTCCTGTCACGTGGATCAAGGGATCTGTGGCTTTCCCTCGAGGCTTTCCCACGAGGCTTTCCCACATTGCTGTGCCACGTGCCACCTTGGTGTGAGTCGATCCTCAGCATGAAAGACGAGCCGGTGAAGGGAAAAGAGGTTCCTCTGGAATGGACTGAGACATCTGTGGGACTCTTGGAATGGTGGCACGACCCTGGAGTTCCTCTCGCCTTTCCTGTTGAGACGGCCTCCTCTTGAGTTGCGACGGGAACGCCGGGAACTCTTTACCGAGGAAGCAGGGAAAGGATCCCTCATCTCGAGCTACGAGGCTGAAACGGGGCTTCTCTGGATGTGGGCGGCACCCTCGTGTTTCCTCTCGAGTGGAACAGGATATATCGGGGAACTTCTTGAAATGCACCAAGGGTATGAGGACCCTTTCGAAGTTCCAGAGGTGAGGTGTGATCAGCCTCGAGACGCCTCAGCGGAAATGGGTCTCATCTCGCCTGGAGGGGAAAACCTCCTGGATTTCTCGAGTTGCGGCAGGTCTTCTCGAGTTACGACGGGGACCTCAGGGACCCTCTCTGGTGGCCTCAGGAAAGGCCAGTCCCCATGCGATTTGCTAGGGGCCATATCGGGATTCCTCTCCCATCGATGTCGGGGCCTAAGACCTTGTGTAGAGTCAGGGCCGGAACCTGAGGATTCCTCTCCAGTGTTGCCATGGATCTTGGGGTGCTTCTGAGTCTCCCCATGTGAGTCAGGCCTCGTCTCTAGTGGGGCAATGCACGTGCGCTTTCCTCCCGAGCTGCAGCAGTAGTGTCACGCTTCCTGTCACGTGGATCAAGGGATCTGTGGCTTACCCTCGAGGGTTTCCCTCGAGGCTTTCCCACGAGGCTTTCCCACAGGGCTGTGCCACCTGCCACCTTGGTGTGAGTCGATCCTCGGCGTGAAAGACGAGCCGGTGAAGGAAAAAAGGTTCCTCTGGAATGGACTGAGACATCTGTGGGACTCTTGGAATGGTGGCACGACCCTGGAGTTCCTCTCGCCGTTCCTGTTGAGAGGGCCTCCTCTTGAGATGCGACGGGAACGCCGGGAACTCTTTCCCGACGAAGCAGGGAAAGGATCCCTCATCTCGAGCTACGAGGCGGAAACGGGGCTCCTCTGGATGTGGGCGGCACCCTCGTGTTTCCTCTCGAGTGGAGCCGTGTATATCGGGGAACTTCTTGATTTGCACCAAGGGTGTGAAGGACCCTTTTGAAGTTCCAGAGGTGAGGTGTGATCAGCCTCGAGACGCCTCAGCGGAAATGGGCCTCACCTCGCCTGGAGGGGAGAACCTCCTGGATTTTCTCGAGTTGCGGCAGGTCTTCTCGAGTTACGACGGGGACCTCAGGGACCCGCTCTGGTGGCCTCAGGAAAGGCCAGTCCCCATGCGAGGTTCTAGGGGCCATCTCGGGATTCCTCTCCCGTCGATGCCGGTGCCTTAGACCTTGTGTGGAGTCAGGGCCGGAACCTGAGGATTCCTCTCCAGTGTTGCCATGGAACTTGGGGTGCTTCTGAGTCTCCCCAGGGGAGTCAGGCCTCGTCTCGAGTGGGGGCATGCACGAGCGCTTTCCTCCCGAGCTGCAGCAGTACTGTCACGCTTCCTGTCACGTGGATCAAGGGATCTGTGGCTTTCCCTCGAGGCTTTCCCACGAGGCTTTCCCACAGGGCTGTGCCACGTGCCACCTTGGTGTGAGTCGATCCTCAGCGTGAAAGACGAGCCGGTGAAGGGAAAAGAGGTTCCTCTGGAATGGACTGAGACATCTGTGGGACTCTTGGAATGGTGGCACGACCCTGGAGTTCCTCTCGCCGTTCCTGTTGAGACGGCCTCCTCTTGAGTTGCGACGGGAACGCCGGGAACTCTTTCCCGACGAAGCAGGGAAAGGATCCCTCATCTCGAGCTACGAGGCGGAAACGGGGCTCCTCTGGATGTGGGCGGCACCCTCGTGTTTCCTCTCGAGTGGAGCCGGGTATATCGGGGAACGTCTTGAAATGCACCAAGGGTGTGAAGGACCCTTTCGAAGTTCCAGAGGTGAGGTGTGATCAGCCTCGAGACACCTCAGGGGAAATGGGCCTCATCTCGCCTGGAGGGGACAACCTCCTGGATTTTCTCGAGTTGCGGCAGGTCTTCTCGAGTTACGACGGGGACCTCAGGGACCCGCTCTGGTGGCCTCAGGAAAGTCCAGTCCCCATGCGAGTTGCTAGGGGCCATCTCGGGATTCCTCTCCCGTCAATGCCGGGGCCTTAGACCTTGTGTGGAGTCAGGGCCGGAACCTGAGGATTCCTCTCCAGTGTTGCCATGGATCTTGGGGTGCTTCTGAGTCTCCCCAGGGGAGTCAGGCCTCGGCTCGAGTGGGGGCATGCACGTGCGCTTTCCTCCCGAGCTGCAGCAGGAGTGTCACGCTTCCTGTCACGTGGATCAAGGGATCTGTGGCTTACCCTCGAGGGTTTCCCTCGAGGCTTTCCCACGAGGCTTTCCCACAGGGCTGTGCCACGTGCCACCTTGGTGTGAGTCGATCCTCGGCGTGAAAGACGAGCCGGTGAAGGGAAAAAAGTTTCCTCTGGAATGGACTGAGACATCTGTGGGACTCTTGGAATGGTGGCACGACCCTGGAGTTCCTCTCGCCGTTCCTGTTGAGAGGGCCTCCTCTTGAGATGCGACGGGAACGCCGGGAACTCTTTCCCGACGAAGCAGGGAAAGGATCCCTCATCTCGATCTACGAGGCGGAAACGGGGCTCCTCTTGATGTGGGCGGCACCCTCGTGTTTCCTCTCGAGTGGAGCCGTGTATATCGGGGAACTTCTTGATTTGCACCAAGGGTGTGAAGGACCCTTTCGAAGTTCCAGAGGTGAGGTGTGATCAGCCTCGAGACGCCTCAGCGGAAATGGGCCTCATCTCGCCTGGAGGGGAGAACCTCCTGGATTTTCTCGAGTTGCGGCAGATCTTCTCGAGTTACGACGGGGACCTCAGGGACCCGCTCTGGTGGCCTCAGGAAAGGCCAGTCCCCAGGCGAGTTGCTAGGGGCCATCTTGGGATTCCTCTCCCGTTCATGCCGGGGCCTAAGACCTTGTGTGGAGTCAGGGCCGGAACCTGAGGATTCCTCTCCAGTGTTGCCATGGATCTTGGGGTGCTTCTGAGTCTCCCCAGGGGAGTCAGGCCTCGTCTCGAGTGGGGGCATGCAAGAGCGCTTTCCTCCCGAGCTGCAGCATTAGTGTCACGCTTCCTGTCACGTGAATCAAGGGATCTGTGGCTTTCCCTCGAGGCTTTCCCTCGAGTCTTTCCCACGAGGCTTTCCCACAGGGCTGTGCCAAGTGCCACCTTGGTGTGAGTCGATCCCCGGCGTGAAAGACGAGCCGTTGAAGGGAAAAGAGGTTCCTCTGGAATGGACTGAGACATCTGTGCGACTCTTGGTATGGTGGCACGACCCTGGAGTTCCTCTCGCCGTTCCTGTTGAGAGGGCCTCCTCTTGAGATGCGACGGGAATGCCGGGAACTCTTTCCCTACGAAGCAGGGAAAGGATCCCTCATCTCGAGCTACGAGGTGGAAATGGGGCACGTCTGGATGTGGGCGGCACCCTCGTGTTTCCTCTCGAGTGGAGCCGGGTATATCGGGGAACTTCTTGATTTGCACCAAGGGTGTGAAGGACCCTTTCGAAGTTCCACAGGTGAGGTGTGATCAGCCTCGAGACGCCTCAGCGGAAATGGGCCTCATCTCGCCTGGAGGGGAGAACCTCCTGGATTTTCTCGAGTTGCGGCAGGTCTTCTCGTGTTACGACGGGGACCTCAGGGACCCTCTCTGGTGGCCTCAGGAAAGGCCAGTCCCGATGCGAGTTGCTAGGGGCCATCTCGGGATTCCTCTCCCGTCGATGCCGGGGCCTTAGACCTTGTGTGGAGTCAGGGCCGGTACCTGAGGATTCCTCTCCAGTGTTGCCATGGATATTGGGGTGCATCTCAGTCTCCCCAGGTGAGTCAGGCCTCGTCTCGAGTGGGGCCATGCACGTGTGCTTTCCTCCCGAGCTGCAGCAGGAGTGTCACGCTTCCTGTCACGTGGATCAACGGATCTGTGGCTTACCCTCGAGGCTTTCCCTCGAGGCTTTCCCACGAGGCATTCCCACAGGCCTGTGCCACGTGCCACCTTGTTGTGAGTCGATCCTCGGCGTGAAAGACGAGCCGGTGAAGGGAAAAAAGTTTCCTCTGGAATGGACTGAGACATCTGTGGGACTCTTGGAATGGTGGCACGACCCTGGAGTTCCTCTCGCCGTTCCTGTTTAGAGGGCCTCCTCTTGAGAGGCGACGGGTTCGCCGGGAACTCTTTCCCTACGAATCAGGGAAAGGATCCCTCATCTCGAGCTACGAGGGGAAACGGGGCTCCTCTGGATGTGGGCGGCACCCTCGTGTTTCCTCTCGAGTGGAGCCGGGTATATTGAGTAACTTCTTGATTTGCACCAAGGGTGTGAAGGACCCTTTCGAATTTCCAGAGGTGAGGTGTGATCAGCCACGAGACGCCTCAGCGGAAATGGGCCTCATCTCACCTGGAGGGGAGAACCCCCTGGATTTTCTCGAGTTGCGGCAGGTCTTCTCGAGTTACGACGGGGACCTCAGGGACCCGCTCTGGTGGCCTCAGGAAAGGACAGTCCCCATGCGAGTTGCTAGGGGCCATCTCGGGATTCCTCTCCCGTCGATGCCGGGGCCTAAGACCTTGTGTGGAGTCAGGGCCAGAACCTGAGGATTCCTCTCCAGTGTTGCCATGGATCTTGGGGTGCTTCTGAGTCTCCCCAGGGGAGTCAGGCCTCGTCTCGAGTCGGGGCATGCACGTGCGCTTTCCTCCCGAGCTACATCAGTAGTGTGACGCTTCCTGTCACGTGGATCAAGGGATCTGTAGCTTTCCCTCCAAGCTTTCCCTCGAGGCTTTCCCTCGAGGCTTTCCCACGAGGCTTTCCCACAGGGCTGTGCCACCTGCCACCTTGGTGTTAGTCGATCTTCGGCGTGAAAGACGAGCCCGTGAAGTGAAAAGAGGTTCCTCTGGAATGGACTGAGACATCTGTGGGACTCTTGGAATGGTTGCACGACCCTGGAGTTCCTCTCGCCGTTCCTGTTGAGAGGGCCTCCTCTTGAGATGCGACGGGAATGCCGGGAACTCTTTCCCGACGAAGCAGGGAAAGGATCCCTCATCTCGAGCTACGAGGCGGAAACGGGGCTCCTCTGGATGTGGGCGGCACCCTCGTGTTTCCTCTCTAGTGGAGCCGGGTATATCGGGGAACTTCTTGAAATGCACCAAGGGTGTGAAGGACCCTTTCGAAGTTCCAGAGGTGAGGTGTGATCAGCCTCGAGACGCCTCAGGGGAAATGGGCCTCATCTCGCCTGGAGGGGAGAACCTCCTGGATTTTCTCGAGTTGCAGCAGGTCTTCTCGAGTTACGACGGTGAACTCAGGGACCCTATCTGGTGGCCTCAGGAAAGGCCAGTCCCCCAGCGAGTTGCTAGGGGCCATCTCGGGATTCCTCTCCCGTCGATGCCGGGGCCTAAGACCTTGTGTGGAGTCAGGGCCGGAACCTGAGGATTCCTCTGCAGTGTTGCCATGGATCTTGGGGTGCTTCTGAGTCTCCCCAGGGGAATCAGGCCTCGTCTCGAGTGGGGGCATGCACGAGCGCTTTCCTCCCGAGCTGCAGCAGTAGTGTTACGCTTCCTGTCACGTGGATCAAGAGATCTGTGGCTTTCCCTCGAGGCTTTCCCTCGAGGGTTTCCCTCGAGGCTTTCCCACGAGGCTTTCCCACGGGCTGTGCCACCTGCCACCTTGGTGTGAGTCGATCCTCGGCGTGAAAGACGAGCCGGTGAAGGGAAAAGAGGTTCCTCTGGAATGGACTGAGACATCTGTGGGACTCTTGGAATGGTGGCACGACCCTGGAGTTCCTCTCGCCGTTCCTGTTGAGACGGCCTCCTCTTGAGTTGCGACGGGAACGCCGGGAACTCTTTCCCGACGAAGCAGGGAAAGGATCCCTCATCTCGAGCTACGAGGCGGAAACGGGGCTCCTCTGGATGTGGGCGGCACCCTCGTGTTTCCTCTCGAGTGGAGCCGGGTATATCGGGGAACTTCTTGAAATGCACCAAGGGTATGAAGGACCCTTTCGAAGTTCCAGAGGTGAGGTGTGATCAGCCTCGAGACGCCTCAGCGGATATGGGCCTCATCTCGCCTGGAGGGGAGAACCTCCTGGATTTTCTCGAGTTGCGGCAGATCTTCTCGAGTTACGACGGGGACCTCAGGGACCCTCTCTGGTGGCCTCAGGAAAGGCCAGTCCCCATGCGAGTTGTTAGGGGCCATATCGGGATTCCTCTCCCATCGATGTCGGGGCCTAAGACCTTGTGTAGAGTCAGGGCCGGAACCTGAGGATTCCTCTCCAGTGTTGCCATGGATCTTGGGGTGCTTCTGAGTCTCCCCATGTGAGTCAGGCCTCGTCTCTAGTGGGGCAATGCACGTGCGCTTTCCTCCCGAGCTGCAGCAGTAGTGTCACGCTTCCTGTCACGTGGATCAAGGGATCTGTGGCTTACCCTCGAGGGTTTCCCTCGAGGCTTTCCCACGAGGCTTTCCCACAGGGCTGTGCCACCTGCCACCTTGGTGTGAGTCGATCCTCGGCGTGAAAGACGAGCCGGTGAAGGAAAAAAGGTTCCTCTGGAATGGACTGAGACATCTGTGGGACTCTTGGAATGGTTGCACGACCCTGGAGTTCCTCTCGCCGTTCCTGTTGAGAGGGCCTCCTCTTGAGATGCGACGGGAACGCCGGGAACTCTTTCCCGACGAAGCAGGGAAAGGATCCCTCATCTCGATCTACGAGGCGGAAACGGGGCTCCTCTGGATGTGGGCGGCACCCTCGTGTTTCCTCTCGAGTGGAGCCGTGTATATCGGGGAACTTCTTGATTTGCACCAAGGGTGTGAAGGACCCTTTTGAAGTTCCAGAGGTGAGGTGTGATCAGCCTCGAGACGCCTCAGCGGAAATGGGCCTCACCTCGCCTGGAGGGGAGAACCTCCTGGATTTTCTCGAGTTGCGGCAGGTCTTCTCGAGTTACGACGGGGACCTCAGGGACCCGCTCTGGTGGCCTCAGGAAAGGCCAGTCCCCATGCGAGGTTCTAGGGGCCATCTCGGGATTCCTCTCCCGTCGATGCCGGTGCCTTAGACCTTGTGTGGAGTCAGGGCCGGAACCTGAGGATTCCTCTCCAGTGTTGCCATGGAACTTGGGGTGCTTCTGAGTCTCCCCAGGGGAGTCAGGCCTCGTCTCGAGTGGGGGCATGCACGAGCGCTTTCCTCCCGAGCTGCAGCAGTACTGTCACGCTTCCTGTCACGTGGATCAAGGGATCTGTGGCTTTCCCTCGAGGCTTTCCCACGAGGCTTTCCCACAGGGCTGTGCCACGTGCCACCTTGGTGTGAGTCGATCCTCAGCGTGAAAGACGAGCCGGTGAAGGGAAAAGAGGTTCCTCTGGAATGGACTGAGACATCTGTGGGACTCTTGGAATGGTGGCACGACCCTGGAGTTCCTCTCGCCGTTCCTGTTGAGACGGCCTCCTCTTGAGTTGCGACGGGAACGCCGGGAACTCTTTCCCGACGAAGCAGGGAAAGGATCCCTCATCTCGAGCTACGAGGCGGAAACGGGGCTCCTCTGGATGTGGGCGGCACCCTCGTGTTTCCTCTCGAGTGGAGCCGGGTATATCGGGGAACGTCTTGAAATGCACCAAGGGTGTGAAGGACCCTTTCGAAGTTCCAGAGGTGAGGTGTGATCAGCCTCGAGACACCTCAGGGGAAATGGGCCTCATCTCGCCTGGAGGGGACAACCTCCTGGATTTTCTCGAGTTGCGGCAGGTCTTCTCGAGTTACGACGGGGACCTCAGGGACCCGCTCTGGTGGCCTCAGGAAAGTCCAGTCCCCATGCGAGTTGCTAGGGGCCATCTCGGGATTCCTCTCCCGTCAATGCCGGGGCCTTAGACCTTGTGTGGAGTCAGGGCCGGAACCTGAGGATTCCTCTCCAGTGTTGCCATGGATCTTGGGGTGCTTCTGAGTCTCCCCAGGGGAGTCAGGCCTCGGCTCGAGTGGGGGCATGCACGTGGGCTTTCCTCCCGAGCTGCAGCAGGAGTGTCACGCTTCCTGTCACGTGGATCAAGGGATCTGTGGCTTACCCTCGAGGGTTTCCCTCGAGGCTTTCCCACGAGGCTTTCCCACAGGGCTGTGCCACGTGCCACCTTGGTGTGAGTCGATCCTCGGCGTGAAAGACGAGCCGGTGAAGGGAAAAAAGTTTCCTCTGGAATGGACTGAGACATCTGTGGGACTCTTGGAATGGTGGCACGACCCTGGAGTTCCTCTCGCCGTTCCTGTTGAGAGGGCCTCCTCTTGAGATGCGACGGGAACGCCGGGAACTCTTTCCCGACGAAGCAGGGAAAGGATCCCTCATCTCGATCTACGAGGCGGAAACGGGGCTCCTCTTGATGTGGGCGGCACCCTCGTGTTTCCTCTCGAGTGGAGCCGTGTATATCGGGGAACTTCTTGATTTGCACCAAGGGTGTGAAGGACCCTTTCGAAGTTCCAGAGGTGAGGTGTGATCAGCCTCGAGACGCCTCAGCGGAAATGGGCCTCATCTCGCCTGGAGGGGAGAACCTCCTGGATTTTCTCGAGTTGCGGCAGATCTTCTCGAGTTACGACGGGGACCTCAGGGACCCGCTCTGGTGGCCTCAGGAAAGGCCAGTCCCCAGGCGAGTTGCTAGGGGCCATCTTGGGATTCCTCTCCCGTTCATGCCGGGGCCTAAGACCTTGTGTGGAGTCAGGGCCGGAACCTGAGGATTCCTCTCCAGTGTTGCCATGGATCTTGGGGTGCTTCTGAGTCTCCCCAGGGGAGTCAGGCCTCGTCTCGAGTGGGGGCATGCAAGAGCGCTTTCCTCCCGAGCTGCAGCATTAGTGTCACGCTTCCTGTCACGTGAATCAAGGGATCTGTGGCTTTCCCTCGAGGCTTTCCCTCGAGTCTTTCCCACGAGGCTTTCCCACAGGGCTGTGCCAAGTGCCACCTTGGTGTGAGTCGATCCCCGGCGTGAAAGACGAGCCGTTGAAGGGAAAAGAGGTTCCTCTGGAATGGACTGAGACATCTGTGCGACTCTTGGTATGGTGGCACGACCCTGGAGTTCCTCTCGCCGTTCCTGTTGAGAGGGCCTCCTCTTGAGATGCGACGGGAATGCCGGGAACTCTTTCCCGACGAAGCAGGGAAAGGATCCCTCATCTCGAGCTACGAGGTGGAAATGGGGCACGTCTGGATGTGGGCGGCACCCTCGTGTTTCCTCTCGAGTGGAGCCGGGAATATCGGGGAACTTCTTGATTTGCACAAAGTGTGTGAAAGACCCTTTCGAAGTTCCAGAGGTGAGGTGTGATCAGCCTCGAGACGCCTCAGCGGAAATGGGCCTCATCTCGCCTGGAGGGGAGAACCTCCTGGATTTTCTCGAGTTGCGGCAGGTCTTCTCGAGTTACGACGGGGACCTCAGGGACCCGCTCTGGTGGCCTCAGGAAAGGCCAGTCCCCATGCGAGGTTCTAGGGGCCATCTCGGGATTCCTCTCCCGTCGATGCCGGGGCCTTAGACCTTGTGTGGAGTCAGGGCCGGAACCTGAGGATTCCTCTCCAGTGTTGCCATGGATCTTGGGGTGCTTCTGAGTCTCCCCAGGGGAGTCAGGCCTCGTCTCGAGTGGGGGCATGCAAGAGCGCTTTCCTCCCGACCTGCAGCATTAGTGTCACGCTTCCTGTCACGTGGATCAAGGGATCTGTGGCTTTCCCTCGAGGCTTTCCCTCGAGTCTTTCCCACGAGGCTTTCCCACAGGGCTGTGCCACGTGCCACCTTGGTGTGAGTCGATCCCCGGCGTGAAAGCCGAGCCAGTGAAGGGAAAAGAGGTTCCTCTGGAATGGACTGAGACATCTGTGCGACTCTTGGTATGGTGGCACGACCCTGGAGTTCCTCTCGCCGTTCCTGTTGAGAGGGCCTCCTCTTGAGATGCGACGGGAATGCCGGGAACTCTTTCCCGACGAAGCAGGGAAAGGATCCCTCATCTCGAGCTACGAGGTGGAAATGGGGCACGTCTGGATGTGGGCGGCACCCTCGTGTTTCCTCTCGAGTGGAGCCGGGTATATCGGGGAACTTCTTGATTTGCACCAAGGGTGTGAAGGACCCTTTCGAAGTTCCACAGGTGAGGTGTGATCAGCCTCGAGACGCCTCAGCGGAAATGGGCCTCATCTCGCCTGGAGGGGAGAACCTCCTGGATTTTCTCGAGTTGCGGCAGGTCTTCTCGTGTTACGACGGGGACCTCAGGGACCCTCTCTGGTGGCCTCAGGAAAGGCCAGTCCCGATGCGAGTTGCTAGGGGCCATCTCGGGATTCCTCTCCCGTCGATGCCGGGGCCTTAGACCTTGTGTGGAGTCAGGGCCGGTACCTGAGGATTCCTCTCCAGTGTTGCCATGGATATTGGGGTGCATCTCAGTCTCCCCAGGTGAGTCAGGCCTCGTCTCGAGTGGGGCCATGCACGTGTGCTTTCCTCCCGAGCTGCAGCAGGAGTGTCACGCTTCCTGTCACGTGGATCAACGGATCTGTGGCTTACCCTCGAGGCTTTCCCTCGAGGCTTTCCCACGAGGCATTCCCACAGGCCTGTGCCACGTGCCACCTTGTTGTGAGTCGATCCTCGGCGTGAAAGACGAGCCGGTGAAGGGAAAAAAGTTTCCTCTGGAATGGACTGAGACATCTGTGGGACTCTTGGAATGGTGGCACGACCCTGGAGTTCCTCTCGCCGTTCCTGTTTAGAGGGCCTCCTCTTGAGAGGCGACGGGTTCGCCGGGAACTCTTTCCCTACGAATCAGGGAAAGGATCCCTCATCTCGAGCTACGAGGGGAAACGGGGCTCCTCTGGATGTGGGCGGCACCCTCGTGTTTCCTCTCGAGTGGAGCCGGGTATATTGAGTAACTTCTTGATTTGCACCAAGGGTGTGAAGGACCCTTTCGAATTTCCAGAGGTGAGGTGTGATCAGCCACGAGACGCCTCAGCGGAAATGGGCCTCATCTCACCTGGAGGGGAGAACCCCCTGGATTTTCTCGAGTTGCGGCAGGTCTTCTCGAGTTACGACGGGGACCTCAGGGACCCGCTCTGGTGGCCTCAGGAAAGGCCAGTCCCCATGCGAGTTGCTAGGGGCCATCTCGGGATTCCTCTCCCGTCGATGCCGGGGCCTAAGACCTTGTGTGGAGTCAGGGCCGGAACCTGAGGATTCCTCTCCAGTGTTGCCATGGATCTTGGGGTGCTTCTGAGTCTCCCCAGGGGAGTCAGGCCTCGGCTCGAGTGGGGGCATGCACGTGCGCTTTCCTCCCGAGCTGCAGCAGGAGTGTCACGCTTCCTGTCACGTGGATCAAGGGATCTGTGGCTTACCCTCGAGGGTTTCCCTCGAGGCTTTCCCACGAGGCTTTCCCACAGGGCTGTGCCACGTGCCACCTTGGTGTGAGTCGATCCTCGGCGTGAAAGACGAGCCGGTGAAGGGAAAAAAGTTTCCTCTGGAATGGACTGAGACATCTGTGGGACTCTTGGAATGGTGGCACGACCCTGGAGTTCCTCTCGCCGTTCCTGTTTAGAGGGCCTCCTCTTGAGATGCGACGGGAACGCCGGGAACTCTTTCCCGACGAAGCAGGGAAAGGATCCCTCATCTCGATCTACGAGGCGGAAACGGGGCTCCTCTGGATGGGGGCGGCACCCTCGTGTTTCCTCTCGAGTGGAGCCGTGTATATCGGGGAACTTCTTGATTTGCACCAAGGGTGTGAAGGACCCTTTCGAAGTTCCAGAGGTGAGGTGTGATCAGCCTCGAGACGCCTCAGCGGAAATGGGCCTCATCTCGCCTGGAGGGGAGAACCTCCTGGATTTTCTCGAGTTGCGGCAGATCTTCTCGAGTTACGACGGGGACCTCAGGGACCCGCTCTGGTGGCCTCAGGAAAGGCCAGTCCCCAGGCGAGTTGCTAGGGGCCATCTTGGGATTCCTCTCCCGTTCATGCCGGGGCCTAAGACCTTGTGTGGAGTCAGGGCCGGAACCTGAGGATTCCTCTCCAGTGTTGCCATGGATCTTGGGGTGCTTCTGAGTCTCCCCAGGGGAGTCAGGCCTCGTCTCGAGTGGGGGCATGCAAGAGCGCTTTCCTCCCGAGCTGCAGCATTAGTGTCACGCTTCCTGTCACGTGAATCAAGGGATCTGTGGCTTTCCCTCGAGGCTTTCCCTCGAGTCTTTCCCACGAGGCTTTCCCACAGGGCTGTGCCAAGTGCCACCTTGGTGTGAGTCGATCCCCGGCGTGAAAGACGAGCCGTTGAAGGGAAAAGAGGTTCCTCTGGAATGGACTGAGACATCTGTGCGACTCTTGGTATGGTGGCACGACCCTGGAGTTCCTCTCGCCGTTCCTGTTGAGAGGGCCTCCTCTTGAGATGCGACGGGAATGCCGGGAACTCTTTCCCGACGAAGCAGGGAAAGGATCCCTCATCTCGAGCTACGAGGTGGAAATGGGGCACGTCTGGATGTGGGCGGCACCCTCGTGTTTCCTCTCGAGTGGAGCCGGGTATATCGGGGAACTTCTTGATTTGCACCAAGGGTGTGAAGGACCCTTTCGAAGTTCCACAGGTGAGGTGTGATCAGCCTCGAGACGCCTCAGCGGAAATGGGCCTCATCTCGCCTGGAGGGGAGAACCTCCTGGATTTTCTCGAGTTGCGGCAGGTCTTCTCGTGTTACGACGGGGACCTCAGGGACCCTCTCTGGTGGCCTCAGGAAAGGCCAGTCCCGATGCGAGTTGCTAGGGGCCATCTCGGGATTCCTCTCCCGTCGATGCCGGGGCCTTAGACCTTGTGTGGAGTCAGGGCCGGTACCTGAGGATTCCTCTCCAGTGTTGCCATGGATATTGGGGTGCATCTCAGTCTCCCCAGGTGAGTCAGGCCTCGTCTCGAGTGGGGCCATGCACGTGTGCTTTCCTCCCGAGCTGCAGCAGGAGTGTCACGCTTCCTGTCACGTGGATCAACGGATCTGTGGCTTACCCTCGAGGCTTTCCCTCGAGGCTTTCCCACGAGGCATTCCCACAGGCCTGTGCCACGTGCCACCTTGTTGTGAGTCGATCCTCGGCGTGAAAGACGAGCCGGTGAAGGGAAAAAAGTTTCCTCTGGAATGGACTGAGACATCTGTGGGACTCTTGGAATGGTGGCACGACCCTGGAGTTCCTCTCGCCGTTCCTGTTGAGAGGGCCTCCTCTTGAGAGGCGACGGGTTCGCCGGGAACTCTTTCCCTACGAATCAGGGAAAGGATCCCTCATCTCGAGCTACGAGGGGAAACGGGGCTCCTCTGGATGTGGGCGGCACCCTCGTGTTTCCTCTCGAGTGGAGCCGGGTATATTGAGTAACTTCTTGATTTGCACCAAGGGTGTGAAGGACCCTTTCGAATTTCCAGAGGTGAGGTGTGATCAGCCACGAGACGCCTCAGCGGAAATGGGCCTCATCTCACCTGGAGGGGAGAACCCCCTGGATTTTCTCGAGTTGCGGCAGGTCTTCTCGAGTTACGACGGGGACCTCAGGGACCCGCTCTGGTGGCCTCAGGAAAGGCCAGTCCCCATGCGAGTTGCTAGGGGCCATCTCGGGATTCCTCTCCCGTCGATGCCGGGGCCTAAGACCTTGTGTGGAGTCAGGGCCAGAACCTGAGGATTCCTCTCCAGTGTTGCCATGGATCTTGGGGTGCTTCTGAGTCTCCCCAGGGGAGTCAGGCCTCGTCTCGAGTCGGGGCATGCACGTGCGCTTTCCTCCCGAGCTACATCAGTAGTGTGACGCTTCCTGTCACGTGGATCAAGGGATCTGTAGCTTTCCCTCCAAGCTTTCCCTCGAGGCTTTCCCTCGAGGCTTTCCCACGAGGCTTTCCCACAGGGCTGTGCCACCTGCCACCTTGGTGTTAGTCGATCTTCGGCGTGAAAGACGAGCCCGTGAAGTGAAAAGAGGTTCCTCTGGAATGGACTGAGACATCTGTGGGACTCTTGGAATGGTTGCACGACCCTGGAGTTCCTCTCGCCGTTCCTGTTGAGAGGGCCTCCTCTTGAGATGCGACGGGAATGCCGGGAACTCTTTCCCGACGAAGCAGGGAAAGGATCCCTCATCTCGAGCTACGAGGCGGAAACGGGGCTCCTCTGGATGTGGGCGGCACCCTCGTGTTTCCTCTCTAGTGGAGCCGGGTATATCGGGGAACTTCTTGAAATGCACCAAGGGTGTGAAGGACCCTTTCGAAGTTCCAGAGGTGAGGTGTGATCAGCCTCGAGACGCCTCAGGGGAAATGGGCCTCATCTCGCCTGGAGGGGAGAACCTCCTGGATTTTCTCGAGTTGCAGCAGGTCTTCTCGAGTTACGACGGTGAACTCAGGGACCCTATCTGGTGGCCTCAGGAAAGGCCAGTCCCCCAGCGAGTTGCTAGGGGCCATCTCGGGATTCCTCTCACGTCGATGCCGGGGCCTAAGACCTTGTGTGGAGTCAGGGCCGGAACCTGAGGATTCCTCTGCAGTGTTGCCATGGATCTTGGGGTGCTTCTGAGTCTCCCCAGGGGAATCAGGCCTCGTCTCGAGTGGGGGCATGCACGAGCGCTTTCCTCCCGAGCTGCAGCAGTAGTGTTACGCTTCCTGTCACGTGGATCAAGAGATCTGTGGCTTTCCCTCGAGGCTTTCCCTCGAGGGTTTCCCTCGAGGCTTTCCCACGAGGCTTTCCCACGGGCTGTGCCACCTGCCACCTTGGTGTGAGTCGATCCTCGGCGTGAAAGACGAGCCGGTGAAGGGAAAAGAGGTTCCTCTGGAATGGACTGAGACATCTGTGGGACTCTTGGAATGGTGGCACGACCCTGGAGTTCCTCTCGCCGTTCCTGTTGAGACGGCCTCCTCTTGAGTTGCGACGGGAACGCCGGGAACTCTTTCCCGACGAAGCAGGGAAAGGATCCCTCATCTCGAGCTACGAGGCGGAAACGGGGCTCCTCTGGATGTGGGCGGCACCCTCGTGTTTCCTCTCGAGTGGAGCCGGGTATATCGGGGAACTTCTTGAAATGCACCAAGGGTATGAAGGACCCTTTCGAAGTTCCAGAGGTGAGGTGTGATCAGCCTCGAGACGCCTCAGCGGATATGGGCCTCATCTCGCCTGGAGGGGAGAACCTCCTGGATTTTCTCGAGTTGCGGCAGATCTTCTCAAGTTACGACGGGGACCTCAGGGACCCTCTCTGGTGGCCTCAGGAAAGGCCAGTCCCCATGCGAGTTGTTAGGGGCCATATCGGGATTCCTCTCCCATCGATGTCGGGGCCTAAGACCTTGTGTAGAGTCAGGGCCGGAACCTGAGGATTCCTCTCCAGTGTTGCCATGGATCTTGGGGTGCTTCTGAGTCTCCCCATGTGAGTCAGGCCTCGTCTCTAGTGGGGCAATGCACGTGCGCTTTCCTCCCGAGCTGCAGCAGTAGTGTCACGCTTCCTGTCACGTGGATCAAGGGATCTGTGGCTTACCCTCGAGGGTTTCCCTCGAGGCTTTCCCACGAGGCTTTCCCACAGGGCTGTGCCACCTGCCACCTTGGTGTGAGTCGATCCTCGGCGTGAAAGACGAGCCGGTGAAGGAAAAAAGGTTCCTCTGGAATGGACTGAGACATCTGTGGGACTCTTGGAATGGTGGCACGACCCTGGAGTTCCTCTCGCCGTTCCTGTTGAGAGGGCCTCCTCTTGAGATGCGACGGGAACGCCGGGAACTCTTTCCCGACGAAGCAGGGAAAGGATCCCTCATCTCGATCTACGAGGCGGAAACGGGGCTCCTCTGGATGTGGGCGGCACCCTCGTGTTTCCTCTCGAGTGGAGCCGTGTATATCGGGGAACTTCTTGATTTGCACCAAGGGTGTGAAGGACCCTTTTGAAGTTCCAGAGGTGAGGTGTGATCAGCCTCGAGACGCCTCAGCGGAAATGGGCCTCACCTCGCCTGGAGGGGAGAACCTCCTGGATTTTCTCGAGTTGCGGCAGGTCTTCTCGAGTTACGACGGGGACCTCAGGGACCCGCTCTGGTGGCCTCAGGAAAGGCCAGTCCCCATGCGAGGTTCTAGGGGCCATCTCGGGATTCCTCTCCCGTCGATGCCGGTGCCTTAGACCTTGTGTGGAGTCAGGGCCGGAACCTGAGGATTCCTCTCCAGTGTTGCCATGGAACTTGGGGTGCTTCTGAGTCTCCCCAGGGGAGTCAGGCCTCGTCTCGAGTGGGGGCATGCACGAGCGCTTTCCTCCCGAGCTGCAGCAGTACTGTCACGCTTCCTGTCACGTGGATCAAGGGATCTGTGGCTTTCCCTCGAGGCTTTCCCACGAGGCTTTCCCACAGGGCTGTGCCACGTGCCACCTTGGTGTGAGTCGATCCTCAGCGTGAAAGACGAGCCGGTGAAGGGAAAAGAGGTTCCTCTGGAATGGACTGAGACATCTGTGGGACTCTTGGAATGGTGGCACGACCCTGGAGTTCCTCTCGCCGTTCCTGTTGAGACGGCCTCCTCTTGAGTTGCGACGGGAACGCCGGGAACTCTTTCCCGACGAAGCAGGGAAAGGATCCCTCATCTCGAGCTACGAGGCGGAAACGGGGCTCCTCTGGATGTGGGCGGCACCCTCGTGTTTCCTCTCGAGTGGAGCCGGGTATATCGGGGAACGTCTTGAAATGCACCAAGGGTGTGAAGGACCCTTTCGAAGTTCCAGAGGTGAGGTGTGATCAGCCTCGAGACACCTCAGGGGAATTGGGCCTCATCTCGCCTGGAGGGGACAACCTCCTGGATTTTCTCGAGTTGCGGCAGGTCTTCTCGAGTTACGACGGGGACCTCAGGGACCCGCTCTGGTGGCCTCAGGAAAGTCCAGTCCCCATGCGAGTTGCTAGGGGCCATCTCGGGATTCCTCTCCCGTCAATGCCGGGGCCTTAGACCTTGTGTGGAGTCAGGGCCGGAACCTGAGGATTCCTCTCCAGTGTTGCCATGGATCTTGGGGTGCTTCTGAGTCTCCCCAGGGGAGTCAGGCCTCGGCTCGAGTGGGGGCATGCACGTGCGCTTTCCTCCCGAGCTGCAGCAGGAGTGTCACGCTTCCTGTCACGTGGATCAAGGGATCTGTGGCTTACCCTCGAGGGTTTCCCTCGAGGCTTTCCCACGAGGCTTTCCCACAGGGCTGTGCCACGTGCCACCTTGGTGTGAGTCGATCCTCGGCGTGAAAGACGAGCCGGTGAAGGGAAAAAAGTTTCCTCTGGAATGGACTGAGACATCTGTGGGACTCTTGGAATGGTGGCACGACCCTGGAGTTCCTCTCGCCGTTCCTGTTGAGAGGGCCTCCTCTTGAGATGCGACGGGAACGCCGGGAACTCTTTCCCGACGAAGCAGGGAAAGGATCCCTCATCTCGATCTACGAGGCGGAAACGGGGCTCCTCTTGATGTGGGCGGCACCCTCGTGTTTCCTCTCGAGTGGAGCCGTGTATATCGGGGAACTTCTTGAT
Source organism: Budorcas taxicolor (assembly GCF_023091745.1). Classification (NCBI taxonomy): domain Eukaryota; kingdom Metazoa; phylum Chordata; class Mammalia; order Artiodactyla; family Bovidae; genus Budorcas; species Budorcas taxicolor. Next base: position 64,544,470 of record NC_068910.1, read on the forward strand.
TTGCACCAAGGGTGTGAAGGACCCTTTCGAAGTTCCAGAGGTGAGGTGTGATCAGCCTCGAGACGCCTCAGCGGAAATGGGCCTCATCTCGCCTGGAGGGGAGAACCTCCTGGATTTTCTCGAGTTGCGGCAGATCTTCTCGAGTTACGACGGGGACCTCAGGGACCCGCTCTGGTGGCCTCAGGAAAGGCCAGTCCCCAGGCGAGTTGCTAGGGGCCATCTTGGGATTCCTCTCCCGTTCATGCCGGGGCCTAAGACCTTGTGTGGAGTCAGGGCCGGAACCTGAGGATTCCTCTCCAGTGTTGCCATGGATCTTGGGGTGCTTCTGAGTCTCCCCAGGGGAGTCAGGCCTCGTCTCGAGTGGGGGCATGCAAGAGCGCTTTCCTCCCGAGCTGCAGCATTAGTGTCACGCTTCCTGTCACGTGAATCAAGGGATCTGTGGCTTTCCCTCGAGGCTTTCCCTCGAGTCTTTCCCACGAGGCTTTCCCACAGGGCTGTGCCAAGTGCCACCTTGGTGTGAGTCGATCCCCGGCGTGAAAGACGAGCCGTTGAAGGGAAAAGAGGTTCCTCTGGAATGGACTGAGACATCTGTGCGACTCTTGGTATGGTGGCACGACCCTGGAGTTCCTCTCGCCGTTCCTGTTGAGAGGGCCTCCTCTTGAGATGCGACGGGAATGCCGGGAACTCTTTCCCGACGAAGCAGGGAAAGGATCCCTCATCTCGAGCTACGAGGTGGAAATGGGGCACGTCTGGATGTGGGCGGCACCCTCGTGTTTCCTCTCGAGTGGAGCCGGGAATATCGGGGAACTTCTTGATTTGCACAAAGTGTGTGAAAGACCCTTTCGAAGTTCCAGAGGTGAGGTGTGATCAGCCTCGAGACGCCTCAGCGGAAATGGGCCTCATCTCGCCTGGAGGGGAGAACCTCCTGGATTTTCTCGAGTTGCGGCAGGTCTTCTCGAGTTACGACGGGGACCTCAGGGACCCGCTCTGGTGGCCTCAGGAAAGGCCAGTCCCCATGCGAGGTTCTAGGGGCCATCTCGGGATTCCTCTCCCGTCGATGCCGGGGCCTTAGACCTTGTGTGGAGTCAGGGCCGGAACCTGAGGATTCCTCTCCAGTGTTGCCATGGATCTTGGGGTGCTTCTGAGTCTCCCCAGGGGAGTCAGGCCTCGTCTCGAGTGGGGGCATGCAAGAGCGCTTTCCTCCCGACCTGCAGCATTAGTGTCACGCTTCCTGTCACGTGGATCAAGGGATCTGTGGCTTTCCCTCGAGGCTTTCCCTCGAGTCTTTCCCACGAGGCTTTCCCACAGGGCTGTGCCACGTGCCACCTTGGTGTGAGTCGATCCCCGGCGTGAAAGCCGAGCCAGTGAAGGGAAAAGAGGTTCCTCTGGAATGGACTGAGACATCTGTGCGACTCTTGGTATGGTGGCACGACCCTGGAGTTCCTCTCGCCGTTCCTGTTGAGAGGGCCTCCTCTTGAGATGCGACGGGAATGCCGGGAACTCTTTCCCGACGAAGCAGGGAAAGGATCCCTCATCTCGAGCTACGAGGTGGAAATGGGGCACGTCTGGATGTGGGCGGCACCCTCGTGTTTCCTCTCGAGTGGAGCCGGGTATATCGGGGAACTTCTTGATTTGCACCAAGGGTGTGAAGGACCCTTTCGAAGTTCCACAGGTGAGGTGTGATCAGCCTCGAGACGCCTCAGCGGAAATGGGCCTCATCTCGCCTGGAGGGGAGAACCTCCTGGATTTTCTCGAGTTGCGGCAGGTCTTCTCGTGTTACGACGGGGACCTCAGGGACCCTCTCTGGTGGCCTCAGGAAAGGCCAGTCCCGATGCGAGTTGCTAGGGGCCATCTCGGGATTCCTCTCCCGTCGATGCCGGGGCCTTAGACCTTGTGTGGAGTCAGGGCCGGTACCTGAGGATTCCTCTCCAGTGTTGCCATGGATATTGGGGTGCATCTCAGTCTCCCCAGGTGAGTCAGGCCTCGTCTCGAGTGGGGCCATGCACGTGTGCTTTCCTCCCGAGCTGCAGCAGGAGTGTCACGCTTCCTGTCACGTGGATCAACGGATCTGTGGCTTACCCTCGAGGCTTTCCCTCGAGGCTTTCCCACGAGGCATTCCCACAGGCCTGTGCCACGTGCCACCTTGTTGTGAGTCGATCCTCGGCGTGAAAGACGAGCCGGTGAAGGGAAAAAAGTTTCCTCTGGAATGGACTGAGACATCTGTGGGACTCTTGGAATGGTGGCACGACCCTGGAGTTCCTCTCGCCGTTCCTGTTTAGAGGGCCTCCTCTTGAGAGGCGACGGGTTCGCCGGGAACTCTTTCCCTACGAATCAGGGAAAGGATCCCTCATCTCGAGCTACGAGGGGAAACGGGGCTCCTCTGGATGTGGGCGGCACCCTCGTGTTTCCTCTCGAGTGGAGCCGGGTATATTGAGTAACTTCTTGATTTGCACCAAGGGTGTGAAGGACCCTTTCGAATTTCCAGAGGTGAGGTGTGATCAGCCACGAGACGCCTCAGCGGAAATGGGCCTCATCTCACCTGGAGGGGAGAACCCCCTGGATTTTCTCGAGTTGCGGCAGGTCTTCTCGAGTTACGACGGGGACCTCAGGGACCCGCTCTGGTGGCCTCAGGAAAGGCCAGTCCCCATGCGAGTTGCTAGGGGCCATCTCGGGATTCCTCTCCCGTCGATGCCGGGGCCTAAGACCTTGTGTGGAGTCAGGGCCAGAACCTGAGGATTCCTCTCCAGTGTTGCCATGGATCTTGGGGTGCTTCTGAGTCTCCCCAGGGGAGTCAGGCCTCGTCTCGAGTCGGGGCATGCACGTGCGCTTTCCTCCCGAGCTACATCAGTAGTGTGACGCTTCCTGTCACGTGGATCAAGGGATCTGTAGCTTTCCCTCCAAGCTTTCCCTCGAGGCTTTCCCTCGAGGCTTTCCCACGAGGCTTTCCCACAGGGCTGTGCCACCTGCCACCTTGGTGTTAGTCGATCTTCGGCGTGAAAGACGAGCCCGTGAAGTGAAAAGAGGTTCCTCTGGAATGGACTGAGACATCTGTGGGACTCTTGGAATGGTTGCACGACCCTGGAGTTCCTCTCGCCGTTCCTGTTGAGAGGGCCTCCTCTTGAGATGCGACGGGAATGCCGGGGACTCTTTCCGGACGAAGCAGGGAAAGGATCCCTCATCTCGAGCTACGAGGCGGAAATGGGGCACCTCTGGATGTGTGCGGCACCCTCGTGTTTCCTCTCGAGTGGAGCCGGGTATATCGGGGAACTTCTTGATTTGCACCAAGGGTGTGAAGGACCCTTTCGAAGTTCCAGAGGTGAGGTGTGATCAGCCTCGAGATGCCTCAGCGGAAATGGACCTCATCTCGCCTGGAGGGGAGAACCTCCTGGATTTTCTCGAGTTGCGGCAGGTCTTCTCGAGTTACGACGGGGACCTCAGGGACCCGCTCTGGTGGCCTCAGGAAAGGCCAGTCCCCATGCGAGGTTCTAGGGGCCATCTCGGGATTCCTCTCCCGTTCATGCCGGGGCCTTAGACCTTGTGTGGAGTCAGGGCCGGAACCTGAGGATTCCTCTCCAGTGTTGCCATGGATCTTGGGGTGCTTCTGAGCCTCCCCAGGGGAGTCAGGCCTCGTCTCGAGTGGGGGCATGCACGAGCGCTTTCCTCCCGAGCTGCAGCAGTACTGTCACGCTTCCTGTCACGTGGATCAAGGGATCTGTGGCTTTCCCTCGAGGCTTTCCCACGAGGCTTTCCCACAGGGCTGTGCCACGTGCCACCTTGGTGTGAGTCGATCCTCAGCGTGAAAGACGAGCCGGTGAAGGGAAAAGAGGTTCCTCTGGAATGGACTGAGACATCTGTGGGACTCTTGGAATGGTGGCACGAACCTGGAGTTCCTCTTGACGTTCCTGTTGAGAGGGCCTCCTCTTGAGATGCGTCGGGAACGCCGGGAACTCTTTCCCGACGAAGCAGGGAAAGGATACCTCATCTCGAGCTACGAGGCGGAAACGGGGCTCCTCTGGATGTGGGCGGCACCCTGGTGATTCCTCTCGAGTGGAGCCGGGTATATCGGGGAACTTCTTGATTTGCACCAAGGGTGTGAAGGACCCTTTCCAAGTTCCAGAGGTGAGGTATGATCAGCCTCGAAACGCTTCAGCGGAAATGGGCCTCATCTCGCCTGGAGGGGAGAACCTCCTGGATTTTCTCGAGTTGCGGCAGGTCTTCCGGAGTTTCGACGGGGACCTCAGGGACCCGCTCTGGTGGCCTCAGGAAAGGCCAGTCCCCATGCGAGGTGCTAGGGGCCATCTCGGGATTCCTCTCCCGTCGATGCCGGGGCCTTAGACCTTGTGTGGAGTCAGGGCCGGAACCTGAGGATTCCTCTCCAGTGTTGCCATGGATCTTGGGGTGCTTCTGAGTCTCCCCAGGGGAGTCAGGCCTCGTCTCGAGTGGGGGCATGCACGTGCGCTTTGCTCCCGAGCTGCAGCAGTAGTGTCACGCTTCCTGTCACGTGGATCAAGGGATCTGTGGCATTCCCTCGAGGCTTTCCCACGAGGCTTTCCCACAGGGCTGTGCCACGTGCCACCTCGGTGTGAGTCGATCCTCAGCGTGAAAGACGAGCCGGTGAAGGGAAAACAGGTTCCTCTGGAATGGACTGAGACATCTGTGGGACTCTTGGAATGGTGGCACGACCCTGGAGTTCCTCTCGCCGTTCCTGTTCAGAGGGCCTCCTCTTGAGATGCGACAGGAACGCCGGGAACTCTTTCCCGACGAAGCAGGGAAAGGATCCCTCATCTCGAGCTACGAGGCGGAAACGGGGCTCCTCTGGATGTGGGCGGCACCCTCGTGTTTCCTCTCGAGTGGAGCCGGGTATATCGGGGAACTTCTTGAAATGCACCAAGGGTGTGAAGGACCCTTTCGAAGTTCCAGAGGTGAGGTGTGATCAGCCTCGAGACGCCTCAGCGGAAATCGGCCTCATCTCGCCTGGAGGGGAGAACCTCCTGGATTTTCTCGAGTTGCGGCAGGTCTTCTCGAGTTACGACGGGGACCTCAAGGACCCGCTCTGGTGGCCTCAGGACAGGCCAGTCCCCATGCGAGTTGCTAGGGGCCATCTCGGGATTCCTCTCCCGTCGATGCCAGGGCCTAAGACCTTGTGTGGAGTCAGGGCCGGAACCTGAGGATTCCTCTCCAGTGTTGCCATGGATCTTGGGGTACTTCTGAGTCTCCCCAGGTGAGTCAGGCCTCGTCTGGTGTGGGGCCATGCACGTGCGCTTTCCTCCCGAGCAGCAGCAGTAGTGTCACGCTTCCTGTCACGTGGATCAAGGGATCTGTGGCTTACCCTCGAGGCTTTACCTCGAGGCTTTCCCACGAGGCTTTCCCACAGGGCTGTGCCACGTGCCACCTTGGTGTGAGTCAATACTCGGCGTGAAAGACGAGCCGGTGAAGGGAAAAGAGGTTCCTCTGGAATGGACTGTGACATCTGTGGGACTCTTGGAATGGTGGCACGACCCTGGAGTTCCTCTCGCCGTTCCTGTTGAGGGGGCCTCCTCTTGAGATGCGTCGGGAAGGCTGGGAACTCTTTCCCGACGAAGCAGGGAAAGGATCCCTCATCTCCAGCGACGAGGCGGAAACGGGGCTCTTCTGGATTGGGTGGAACCCTCGTGTTTCCTCTCGAGTGGAGCCGGGTATATCGGGGAAATTCTTGATTTGCACCAAGGGTGTGAAGGACCCTTTCGAAGTTCCAGAGGTGAGGTGTGATCAGCCTCGAGACGCCTCAGCGGAAATGGGCCTCATCTCGCCTGGAGGGGAGAACCTCCTGGATTTTCTCGATTTGCGGCAGGTCTTCTCGAGTTACGAGGGGGACCTCAGGGACCCGCTCTGGTGGCCTCAGGAAAGGCCAGTCCGCAGGCGAGTTGGTAGGGGCCATCTCGGGATTCCTGTCCCGTCGATGCCGGGGCCTAAGACCTTGTGTTGTGTCAGGGCCGGAACCTGAGGATTCCTCTCCAGTGTTGCCATGGATCTTGGGGTGCTTCTCAGTCTCCCCAGGGGAGTCAGGCCTCGTCTCGAGTGGGGGCATGCACGTGCGCTTTCCTCCCGAGCTGCAGCAATACTGTCACGCTTCCTGTCACGTGGATCAAGGGATCTGTGGCTTACCCTCGAGGCTTTCCCTCGAGGCTTTCCCACGAGGCTTTCCCTCGAGGCTTTCCCACAGGGCTGTGCCATGTGCCACCTTGGTGTGAGTCGATCCTCGGCGTGAAAGACGAGCCGGTGAAGGGAAAAGAGGTTCCTCTGTAATGGACTGAGATATCTGGGGGACTCTTGGAATGGTGGCACGACCCTGGAGTTCCTCTCGCCGTTCCTGTTGAGAGGGCCTCCACTTGAGATGCGACGGGAACGCCGGGAACTCTTTCCCGACGAAGCAGGGAAAGGATCCCTCATCTCGAGCTCCGAGGCGGAAACGGGGCTCCTATGGATGTGTGGGGCACCCTCGTGTTTCCTCTCGAGTGGAGCCGGGTATATCGGGGAACTTCTTGATTTGCACCAAGGGTGTGAAGGAGCCTTTCGACGTTCCAGAGGTTAGGTGTGATCAGCCTCGAGACACCTCAGTGAAAATGGGCCTCATCTCGCCTGGAGGGGAGAACCTCCTGGATTTTCTCGAGTTGCGGCAGGTCTTCGCGAGTTACGACGGGGACCTCCGGGACGCTGTCTGGTGGCCTCAGGAAAGGCCAGTCCCCAGGCGAGTTGCTAGGGGCCATCTCGGGATGCCTCTCCCGTCGATGCCGGGGCCTAAGACCTTGTGTGGAGTCAGGGCCGGAACCTGAGGATTCCTCTCCAGTGTTGCCATGGATCTTGGGGTTCTTCTGAGTCTCCCCAGGGGAGTCAGGCCTCGTCTCGAGTGGGGGCATGCACGTGCTCTTTCCTCCCGAGCTGCAGCAGTACTGTCACGCTTCCTGGCACGTGGATCAAGGGATCTGTGGCTTACCCGCGAGGCTTTCCCTCGAGGCTTTCAATCGAGTCTTTCCCTCGAGGCTTTCCCACGAGGCTTTCCCACATGGCTGTGCCACGTTCCACCTTGGTGTGAGTCGATCCTCGGCTTGAAAGACGAGCCGGTGAAGGGAAAAAAGATTCCTCTGGAATGCACTGAGACATCTGTGGGACTCTTGGAATGGTGGCACGACCCTGGAGTTCCTCTCGCCGTTCCTGTTTAGAGGGCATCCTCTTGAGATGCGACGGGAACGCCGGGAACTCTTTCCCGACGAAGCAGGGAAAGGATCCCTCATCTCGAGCTACGAGGCGGAAACGGGGCTCCTCTGGATGTGGGCGGCACCCTCGTGTTTCCTCTCGAGTGGAGCCTGGTATATCGGGGAACTTCTTGATTTGCACCAAGGGTGTGAAAGTCGGTTTCGAAGTTCCAGAGGTGAGGTGTGATCAGCCTCGAGAGGCCTCAGCAGAAATGGGCGTCATCTCGCCTGGAGGGGAGAACCTCCTGGATTTACTCGAGTTGTGGCAGGTCTTCTCGAGTTACAACGGGGACCTCATGGACCCGCTCTGGTGGCCTCAGGAAATGCCAGTCTGCAGGCGAGTTGCTAGGGGCCATCTCGGGATTCCTGTCCCGTCGATGCCGGGGCCTAAGACCTTGTGCGGTGTCAGGCCGGAACCTGAGGATTCCTCTCCAGTGTTGCCATGGAACTTGGGGTGCTTCTGAGTCTCCCCAGGGGAGTCAGGCCTCGTCTCGAGTGGGGGCATCCCCGTGCGCTTTCCTCCCGAGCTGCAGCAATACTGTCACGCTTCCTGTCACGTAGATCAAGGGATCTGTGGCTTACCATCGAGGCTTTCCCTCTAGGTTTTCCCACGAGGCTTTCCCTCGAGGCTTTCCCACAGGGCTGTGCCATGTGCCACCTTGGTGTGAGTCAATCCTCGGCGTGAAAGACGAGCCGGTGAAGGGAAAAGAGGTTCCTCTGGAATGGACTGAGACATCTGGGGGACTCTTGGAATGGTGGCACGACCCTGAAGTTCCTCTCGCCGTTCCTGTTGAGAGGGCCTCCTCTTGAGATGCGACGGGAACGCCGGGAACTCTTTCCCGACGAAGCAGGGAAAGGATCCCTCATCTCGAGCTCCGAGGCGGAAACGGGTCTCCTCTGGATGTGGGCGGCACCTCGTGTTTCCTCTCGAGTGGAGCCGGTATATCGTGGAACTTCATGATTTGCACCAAGGGTGTGAAGGACCCTTTCGACGTTCCAGAGGTGAGGTGTGATCAGCCTCGAGACGCCTCAGCGGAAATCGGCCTCATCTCGCCTGGAGGGGAGAACCTCCTGGATTTTCTCGAGTTGCGGCAGGTCTTCTCGAGTTACGACGGGGACCTCATGGACCCGCTCTGGTGGCCTCAGGAAAGACCAGTCCCCATGCGGGTTGCTAGGGGCCATCTCTGAATTCCTCTCCCGACGTTGCCGGGGTCTAAGACCTTGTGTGGAGTCGGGGCCGGAACCTGAGGATTCCTCTCCAGTGTTGACATGGATCTTGGGGTGCCTCTGAGTCTCCCCAGGGTAATCAGGCCTCGTCTCGAGTCGGGGCATGCACGTGCGATTTGCTCCCGAAATGCAGCTGTAGGGTAACGCTTCCTGGCACGTGGATCAAGGGATCTGTGGCTTTTCCTCGAGGCTTTCCCTCCAGGCTTTCCCACGAGGCTTTCCCACAGGGCTGTGCCACGTGCCACCTTGGTGTCAGTCGATCCTCGGCGTGAAAGCCGAGCCCGTGAAGGGAAAAGAGGTTCCTCTGGAATGGACTGAGTAAACTGGGGAACTCTTGGAATGGTGGTACGACCCTGGAGTACCTCTCGCCGTTCCTGTTGAGAGGGCCTCCTCTTGAGATGCGACGGGAACGCCGGGAACTCTTTCCCGACGAAGCAGGCAAAGGATCCTCCATCTCGAGCTACGAGGCGGAAACGGGGCTCCTCTGGATGAGGGCAGGACCCTCGTGTTTCCTCTCGAGTGGAGACGGGTATGTCGGGAACTTCTTGATTTGCACCAAGGGTGTGAAGGACCCTTTTGAAGTTCCAGAGGTGAGGTGTGATCAGCCTCGAGACGCCTCGGCGGAAATGGGCCTCATCTCGCCTGGAGGGGAGTACCTCGTGGATTTTCTCGAGTTGCGGCACATCTTCTCGATTTACGACGAGTACCCCAGGGACCCGCTCTGGTGGCCTCAGGAAAGGCCAGTCCCCATGCGAGTTGCTAGCGGCCATCTCGGGATTCCTCTCCCGTCCATGCCGGGGCCTAAGTCCTTGTGTGGATTCGGGGCTGGAACCTGAGGATCCCTCTCCAGTGTTGCCATGGATCTTGGGGTGCTTCTGAGTCTCCCCAGGGGAGTCAGGCCTCGTCTAGTTTGGGGGCATGCACGTGCGCTTTCCTCCCGAGCTGCAGCAGTAGTGTCACGCTTCCTGTCACGTGGATCAAGGGATCTGTGGCTTTCCCTCGAGGCTTTCCATCGAGGCTTTCCCACAGGGCTGTGCCGCGTGCCACCTTTGTGTGAGTCGTTCTTCAGCGTGAAAGGCGACCCGGCGAAGGGAAAAGAGGTTCCTCTAGAATGGACTGAGACATCCGGGGGACTCTTGGAATGGTGGCACGACCCTGGGGTTCCGCTCGCCGTTCCTGTTGAGAGGGCCTCCTCTTGAGATGCAACGGGAACCCCGGGAACTCTTTCCCGACGAAGGAGGGAAAGGATTCCTCATCTCGAGCTACCAGGCAGAAACAGGGCTGTCTGGATGTGGGCGGGACCGTCGTGTTCCTCTCGAGTGGAGACGGGTATGTCGGAGAACTTCTTGAGTGGAACAAAGGGTGTGACGGACCCTTTCGAATTTCCAGAGGTGAGGTGTGATCAGCCACGAGACGCCTCAGCGGAAATGGGCCTCATCTCGCCTGGAGGGGAGAACCTCCTGGATTTTCTCGAGTTGCGGCAGGTCTCGAGTTACGACGGGGACATCAGGGTCCCGCTCTGGTGGCCTCAGGAAAGGCCAGTCCCCATGCGAGTTGCTAGGGTCCCTCTTGGGATACCTCTCCCGCCCATGCAGGGGCCTCAGTCCTTGTGTAGATTCGGCGCGGAACCTGAGGATTCCTCTCCAGTGTTGCCATGGATCTTGGGGTGCTTCTGAGTCTCCCCAGGGGAGTGAGGCCTCGTCTCGAGTTGGGGCATGAACGTGTGCTTTCCTCCCAAGCTGCAGCAGTAGTGTCACGCATACTGTCACGTTGCTTTCCCTCGAGGCTTTCCCTCGAGGCTTTCCCACGAGGCATTCCCACAGGGCTGTGCCACGTGCCACCTTGGTGTGAGTCGATCCCCGGCGTGAAAGACGAGCCGGTAATGGGAAAAGAGGTTCCTCTGGAATGGACTGAGACATCTGGGGGACTCTTGGAATGGTGGCACGACCCTGGAGTCCCACTCGCCGTTACTGTTGAGAGGGCCTCCTCTTGAGATGCGACGGGAAGGCTGGCAACTCTTTCCCGACGAAGCAGGGAAAGGATCCCTCATCTCGAGCGACGAGGCGGAAACGGGGCTCCTCTGGATGTGGGCGGGACCCTCGTGTTTCCTCTCGAGTGGAGACGGGTATGTCGGGGAAATTCTTGATTTGCACCAAGGGTGTGAAGGACCCTTTCGAAGTTCCAGAGGTGAGGTGTGATCAGCCTCGAGACGCCTCAGCGAAAATGGGCCTCATCTCGCCTGGAGGGGAGAACCTCCTGGATTTTCTGGAGTTGCGGCAGGTCTTCTCGAGATAGGACGGGGACCTCAGGGACCGGCTCTGGTGGCCTCAGGAAGGCCAGTCCCCAAGCGAGTTGCTAGGGGCCATCTCGGGATTCCTCTCCCAGCGATGGCGGAGTCTAGACCTTGTGTGGTGTCGGGGCCGGAACCTGAGGATTCCTCTCCAGTGTTGCCATGGATCTTCGGGTGCTTCTGAGTCTCCCCAGGGGAGTCAGGCCACGTCTCGAGTGGGGGCATGCACGTGCGCTTTCCTCCCGAATTGCAGCAGTAGTGTCACGCTTCCTGTCACGTGGATCAAGGGATCTGTGGCTTTCCCTTGAGGCTTTCCCTGGAGGCTTTCCCTCGAGGCTTTCCCACGAGGCTTTCCCCCAGGGCTGTGCCACGTGCCACCTGGGTGTGAGTCGATCCTAGGTGTGAAAGAGGAGCCGGGGAAGGGAAAAGAGGTTCCTCTGGAATGGACTGAGACATCTGGGGGACTCTTGGAATGGTGGCACGACCCTGGAGTTCCTCTCGCCGTTCCTGTTGAGAGGGCCTCCTCTTGAGATGCTACAGGAACGCCGGGAACTCTTTCCCGACGAAGCAGGGAAAGGATCCCTCATCTCGAGCTACGAGGCGGAAACGGGGCTCCTCTGGATATGGGCGGCACCCTCGTGTTTCCTCTCGAGTGGAGACGGGTATGTTGGGGATCTTCTTGATTTACACCAAGGGTGTGAAAGACCCTTTCGAAGTTCCAGAGGTGAGGTGTGATCAGCCTCAAGACGCCTCAGCGGAAATGGGCCTCATCTCGCCTGGAGGGGAGAACCTCCTGGATTTTCTCGAGTTGCGGCAGGTCTTCTCGAGTTACGACGGGGACCTCAGGGACCCGCTCTGGTGGCCTCAGGAAAGGCCAGTCCCCATGCGAGTTGCTAGGGGCCATCTCGGGATTCCTCTCCCGTCGATGGCAGGGCCTAAGACCTTGTGTGGAGTCGGGGCCGGAACCTGAGGATTCCTCTCCAGTGTTGCCATGGATCTTGGCGTGCTTCTGAGCCTCCCCAGGGGAGTCAGGCCTCGTCTCGAGAGGGGGAATGCACGTGCGCTTTCCTCCGGAGCTGCAGCGGCAGTGTCACGCTTCCTGTCAGGTGGATCAAGGGATCTGTGGCATTCCCTTGAGGCTTTCCCTGGAGGCTTTCCCTGGAGGCTTTCCCTGGAGGCTTTCCCCCAGAGCTGTGTCACGTGCCACCTGGGTGTGAGTCGATCCTAGGTGTGAAAGACGAGCCGGGGAAGGGAAAAGAGGTTCCTCTGGAATGGACTGAGACATCTGGGGAACTCTTGGAATGGTGGCACGACCCTGGAGTTCCTCTCGCCGTTCCTGTTGATAGGGCCTCCTCTTGAGATGCGACAGGAATGCCGGGAAATCTTTCCCGAGGAAGCAGGGAAAGGATTCCTCATCTCGAGCGACGAGGCGGAAACGGGGCTCCTCTGGATGTGGGCGGCAAGCTCGTGTTTCCTCTCGAGTGGAGACGGGTATGTTGGGGATCTTCTTGATTTACACCAAGGGTTTGAAAGACCCTTTCGAAGTTCCAGAGGTGAGGTGTGATCAGCCTCAAGAGGCCTCAGTGGAAATGGGACTCATCTCGCCTGGAGGGGAGAACCTCCTGGATTTTCTCGAGTTGCGGCAAGTCTTCTCGAGTTACGAGGGGGACCTCAGGGACCGGCTCTGGTGGCCTCAGGAAAGGCCAGTCCCCATGCGAGTTGCTAGGGGCCATCTCGGGATTCCTCTCCCGTCCATGCCGGGGCCTAAGACCTTGTGTGGAGTCGGGGCCGGAACCTGAGGATTCCTCTGCAGTGTTGCCATGGATCTTGGCGTGCTTCTGAGCCTCCCCAGGGGAGTCAGGCCTCGTCTCGAGAGTAGGCATGCACGTGCGCTTTCCTCCCGAGCTGCAGCAGCAGTGTCACGCTTCCTGTCAGGGTTATCAAGGGGTCTGTGGCTTTCCATCGAGGCTGTCCCTCCAGGATTTCCCACAGGGCTGTGCCTCGTGCCACCTTGGTGTGAGTCGATCCTCGGCGTGAAATACGAGCCGGTGAAGGGAAAAGACGTTCCTCTGGAATGGACTGAGATATCTGGGGGAGTCTTGGAATGGTGGCACGACCCTGGAGTTCCTCTCGCCGTTCCTGTTCAGAGTGCCTCCTCTTGAGATGCGACGGGAACGCTAGGAACTCTTTCCCGACGAAGCAGGGAAAGGATCCCTCATCTCGAGCTACGAGGCGGAAACGGGGCTCCTCTGGATGTGGGCGGGACCCTCGTGTTTCCTCTCGAGTGGAGACGGGTATGTCGGGGAAATTCTTGATTTGCACCAAGGGTGTGAAGGACCCTTTCTAAGTTCCAGAGGTGAGGTGTGATCAGCCTAGAGACGCCTCAGCGGAAATGGGCCTCATCTCGCCTGGAGGGGAGAACCTCCTGGATTTCCTCGAGTTGCGGCAGGTCTTCTCGAGATAGGACGGGGACCTCAGGGACCGGCTCTGGTGGCCTCAGGAAGGCCAGTCCCCAAGCGAGTTGCTAGGGGCCATCTCGGGATTCCTCTCCCGTTGATGGCGGGGTCTAGACCTTGTGTGTAGTCGGGGCCAGAACCTGAGGATTCCTCTCCAGTGTTGCCATGGATCTTCGGGTGCTTCTGAGTCTCCCCAGGGGAGTCAGGCCTCGTCTCGAGTGGGGGCATGCACGTGCGCTTTCCTCCCGAGCTGCAGCAGTAGTGTCACGCTTCCTGTCACGTGGATCTAGGGATCTGTGGCTTTCCCTTGAGGCTTTCCCTGAAGGCTTTCCCTCGAGACTTTCCCAGGAGGCTTTCCCCCAGGGCTGTGCCACGTGCCACCTGGGCGTGAGTCGATCCTCGGCGTGAAAGACGAGCCAGTGAAGGGAAAAGAGGTTTCTCTGGAATGGACTGAGACATCTGGGGGACTCTTGGAATGGTGGCAGGACCCTGGAGTTCCTCTCGCTGTTCTTGTTGAGAGGGCCTCCTCTTGAGATCCGACAGGAACGCTGGGAACTCTTTCCCGAGGAAGCAGGGAAAGGATCCCTCATCTCGAGCCACGAGGCGGAAACGGGGCTCCTCTGGATATGGGCGGCACCCTCGTGTTTCCTCTCGAGTGGAGACGGGTATGTTGGGGATCTTTTTGATTTACACCAAGGGTGTGAAAGACCCTTTCGAAGTTCCAGAGGTGAGGTGTGATCAGCCTCAAGACGCCTCAGCGGAAATGGGCCTCATCTCGCCTGGAGGGGAAAACCTCCTGGATTTTCTCGAGTTGCGGCAGGTCTTCTCGAGTTACGACGGGGACCTCAGGGACCCGCTCTGGTGGCCTCAGGAAAGGCCAGTCCCCATGCGAGTTGCTAGGGGCCATCTCGGGATTCCTCTCCCGTCGATGGCAGGGCCTAAGACCTTGTGTGGAGTCGGGGCCGGAACCTGAGGATTCCTCTCCAGTGTTGCCATGGATCTTGGCGTGCTTCTGACCCTCCCCAGGGGAGTCAGGCCTCGTCTCGAGAGGGGGAATGCACGTGCGCTTTCCTCCGGAGCTGCAGCAGCAGTGTCACGCTTCCTGTCAGGTGGATCAAGGGATCTGTGGCTTTCCCTTGAGGCTTTCCCTGGAGGCTTTCCCTGGAGGCTTTCCCTAGAGGCTTTCCCCCAGAGCTGTGTCACGTGCCACCTGGGTGTGAGTCGATCCTAGGTGTGAAAGACGAGCCGGGAAAGGGAAAAGAGGTTCCTCTGGAATGGACTGAGACATCTGGGGGACTCTTGGAATGGTGGCACGACCCTGGAGTTCCTCTCGCCGTTCCTGTTGAGAGTGCCTCCTCTTGAGATACTACAGGAACGCCGGGAACTCTTTCCCGACGAAGCAGGGAAAGGATCCCTCATCTCGAGCGACGAGGCGGAAACGGGGCTCCTCTGGATGTGGGCGGGACCCTCGTGTTTCCTCTCGAGTCAGACGGGTATGTCGGGGAAATTCCTGATTTTCACCAAGGGTGTGAAGGAGCCTTTCGAAGTTCCAGAGGTGAGGTGTGATCAGCCTCGAGACGCCTCAGCGGAAATGAGCCTCATCTCTCCTGGAGGGGAGAACCTCCTGGATTTTCTCGAGTTGCGGCAGGTCTTTTCGAGATACGACGGGGACCTCAGGGACCGGCTCTGGTGGCCTCAGGAAGGCCAGTCCCCATGCGAGTTGCTAGGGGCCATCTCGGGACTCCTCTCCCATCGATGGCGGGGCCAAAGACCTTGTGTGGAGTCGGGGCCGGAACCTGAGGATTCCTCTCCAGTGTTGCCATGGATCTTGGCGTGCTTCTGAGCCTCCCCAGGGGAGTCAGGCCTCGTCTCGAGTGGGGGCATGCACGTGCGCTTTCCTCCCGAGCTGCAGCAGTAGTGTCACGCTTCCTGTCAGGTGGATCAAGGGGTCTGTGGCTTTCCATCGAGGCTGTCCCTCCAGGATTTCCCACAGGGCTGTGCCACGTGCCACCTTGGTGTGAGTCGATCCTAGGTGTGAAAGACGAGCCGGGGAAGAGAAAAGAGATTCCTCTGGAATGGACTGAGACATCTGGGGGACTCTTGGAATGGTGGCACGACCCTGGAGTTCCTCTCGCCGTTCCTGTTCAGAGTGCCTCCTCTTGAGATGCGACGGGAACGTCGGGAACTCTTTCCCGACGAAGCAGGGAAAGGATCCCTCATCTCGAGCTACGAGGCGGAAACGGGGCTCCTCTGGATATGGGCGGCACCCTCGTGTTTCCTATCGAGTGGAGACGGGTATGTTGGGGATCTTCTTGATTTACACCAAGGGTTTGAAAGACCCTTTCGAAGTTCCAGAGGTGAGGTGTGATCAGCCTCAAGACGCCTCAGTGGAAATGGGCCTCATCGCGCCTGGAGGGGAGAACCTCCTGGATTTTCTCGAGTTGCGGCAGGTCTTCTCGAGTTACAAGGGGGACCTCAGGGACCGGCTCTGGTGGCCTCAGGAAAGGTCAGTCCCCATGCGAGTTGCTAGGGGCCATCTCGGGATTCCTCTCCCGTCCATGCCGGGGCCTAAGACCTTGTGTGGAGTCGGGGCCAGAACCTGAGGATGCCTCTCCAGTGTTGCCATGGATCCTCGGGTGCTTCTGAGTCTCCCCAGGGGAGTCAGGCCTCGTCTCGAGTGGGGGCATGCACGTGCGCTTTCCTCCCGAGCTGCAGCAGTAGTGTCACGCTTCCTGTCACGTGGATCAAGGGATCTGTGGCTTTCCCTTGAGGCTTTCCCTGGAGGCTTTCCCTCGAGGCTTTCCCACGAGGCTCTCCCCCAGGGCTGTGCCACGTGCCACCTGGGTGTGAGTCGATCCTCGGCGTGAAAGACGAGCCGGTGAAGGGAAAAGAGGTTCCTCTGGAATGGACTGAGACATCTGGGGGACTCTTGGAATGGTGGCACGACCCTGGAGTTCCTCGCGCCATTCCTGTTGAGAGGGCCTCCTCTTGAGATGCGACAGGAACGCCGGGAACTCTTTCCTGAGGAAGCAGGGAAAAGATCCCTCATCTCGAGCTACGAGGCGGAAACGGGGCTCCTCTGGATGTGGGCGGGACCCTCATGTTTCCTTTCGAGTGGCGACGCGTATGTCGGGGAAATTCTTGATTTGCACCAAGGGTGTGAAGGACCCTTTCGAAGTTCCAGAGGTGAGGTGTGATCAGCCTCGAGACGCCTCAGCGAAAATTTGCCTCATCTCGTCTGGAGGGGAGAACCTCCTGGATTTTCTCTAGTTGCGGCAGGTCTTCTCGAGATACAACGGGGACCTCAGGGACCGGCTCTGGTGGCCTCAGAAAGGCCAATCCCCATGCGAGTTGCTAGGGGCCATCTCGGGATTCCTCTCCCGTCGATGGCGGGGCCTAAGACCTTGTGTGGAGTCGGGGCCGGAACCTGAGGATTCCTCTCCAGTGTTGCCATGGATCTTGGCGTGCTTCTGAGCCTCCCCAGGGGAGTCAGGCCTCGATTCGAGAGGAGGCATGCACTTGCGCTTTCCTCGCGAGCTGCAGCAGTAGTGTCACGCTTCCTGTCAGGTGGATCAAGGGGTCTATGGCTGTCCATCGAGGCTGTACCTCCAGGATTTCCCAGAGGGCTGTGCCACGTGCCACCTTGGTGTGAGTCGATCCTCGGCGTGAAAGATGAGCCGGTGAAGGGAAAAGACATTCCTCTGGAATGGACTGAGACATCTGGGGGACTCTTGGGATGGTGGCACGACCCTGGAGTTCCTCTCGCATTTCCTGTTCAGAGTGCCTCCTCTTCAGATGCGACGGGAACGCTGGGAACTCTTTCCCGACGATGCAGGGAAAGGATCCTACATCTCCAGCTACGAGGGGGAAACGGGGCTCCTCTGGATGTGGGCGGGACCCTCGAGTTCCCTCTCGAGTGGAGACGGGTATGTTGGGGAAATTCTTGATTTGCACCAAGGGTGTGAAGGACCCCTTCGAAGTTCCAGAGGTGAGGTGTGATCAGCCTCGAGACGCCTCAGCAGAAATGGGCCTCATCTCGCCTGGAGGGGAGAAACTCCTGGATTTTCTCGAGTTGCGGCAGGTCTTCTCGAGTTACGATGGGGACCTCAGGGACCCGCTCTGGTGGCCTCAGGAAAGGCCTGTCCACATGCGAGTTGCTAGGGGCCATCTCGGGATTCCTCTCCCGTCCATGCCGGGGCCTAAGACCTTGTGTGGAGTCGGGGCCGGAACCTGAGGATTCCTCTCCAGTGTTGCCATGGATCTTGGGGTGCTTCTGAGCCTCCCCAGGGGAGTCAGGCCTCGTCTCGAGAGGGGGAAGCACATGCGCTTTCCTCCCGAGCTGCAGCAGCATTGTCACGCTTCCTGTCAGGTGGATCAAGGGTTCTGTCGCTTTCCATCGAGGCTGTCCCTCCAGGATTTTCCACAGGGCTGTGCCACGTGCCACCATGGTGTGAGTCGATCCTCGGCGTGAAAGACGAGCCGGTGAAGGGAAAAGACGTTCCTCTGGAATGGACTGCAACATCTGGGGGAGTCTTGGAATGGTGGCACGACCCTGGAGTTCCTGTCGCCGTTCCTGTTCAGAGTGCCTCCTCTTGAGATGCGACGGGAACGCTGGGAACTCTTTCCCGACGAACCAGGGAAAGGATCCCTCATCTCGAGCTACGAGGCGGAAACGGGGCTCCTCTGGATGTGTGCGGGACCCTCGTGTTTCCTCTCGAGTGGAGACGGGTATGTCGGGGAAATTCTTGATTTGCACCAAGGGTGTGAAGGACCCTTTCGAAGTTCCAGAGGTGAGGTGTGATCAGCCTCGAGACGCCTCAGCGGAAATGGGCCTCATCTCGCCTGGAGGGGAGAACCTCCTGGATTTTCTCGAGTTGTGGCAGGTCTTCTCGAGATACGACGGGGACCTCAGGGACTGGCTCTGGTGGCCTCAGGAAGGCCAATCCCCATGCGAGTTGCTAGGGGCCATCTCGGGATTCCTCTCCCGTCGATGGCGGGGCCTAAGACCTTATGTGGAGTCAGGGCCGGAACCTGAGGATTCCTCTCCAGTGTTGCCATGGATCTTCGGGTGCTTCTGAGTCTCCCCAGGGGAGTCAGGCCTTGTCTCGAGTGGGGGCATGCACGTGTGCTTTCCTCCCGAGCTGCAGCAGTAGTGTCACACTTCCTGTCACGTGGATCAAGGGATCTGTGGCTTTCCCTTGAGGCTTTCCCTGGAGGCTTTCCCTCGAGGCTTTCCCACGAGGCTTTCCCACAGGGCTGTGCCACGTGCCACCTGGGTGTGAGTCGATCCTCGGCGTGAAAGACGAGCCGGTGAAGGGAAAAGAGTTTCCTCTGGAATGGACTGAGACATCTGGGGGACTCTTGGAATGGTGGCACGACCCTGGAGTTCCTCGCGCTGTTCCTGTTGCGAGGGCCTCCTCTTGAGATGCGACAGGAACGCCAGGAACTCTTTCCCGAAGAAGCAGGGAGAGGATCCCTCATCTCGAGCTACGAGGCGGAAACGGGGCTCGTCTGGATATGGGCAGCACCATCGTGTTTCTTCTCGAGTGGAGACGGGTATGTTGGGGATCTTCTTGATTTTCACCAGGGGTTGAAAGACCCTTTCGAAGTTCCAGACGTGAGGTGTGATGAGCCTCAAGACGCCTCAGCGGAAATGGGCCTCATCTAGCCTGGAGGGGAGAACCTCCTGGATTTTCTCGAGTTGCGGGAGGTCTTCTCGAGTTACGACGGGGACCTCAGGGACCCGCTCTGGTGGCCTCAGGAAAGGCCAGTCCCCATGCGAGTTGCTAGGGGCCATCTCGGGATTCCTCTCCCGTCCATGCCGGGGCCTAAGACCTTGTGTGGAGTCGGGGCCGGAACCTGAGGATTCCTCTCCAGTGTTGCCATGGATCTTGGCGTGCTTCTGAGCCTCCCCAGTGGAGTCAGGCCTCGTCTCGAGAGTAGGCATGCACGTGCGCTTTCCTCCCGAGCTGCAGCAGCAGTGTCACGCTTCCTGTCAGGTGGATCAAGGGGTCTGTGGCTTTCCATCGAGGCTGTCCCTCCAGGATTTCCCACAGGGCTGTGCCACGTGCCACCTTGGTGTGAGTCGATCCTCGGCGTGAAAGATGAGCCGGTGAAGGGAAAAGACGTTCCTCTGGAATGGACTGAGACATCTGGGGGACTCTTGCGATGGTGGCACGACCCTGGAGTTCCTCTCGCATTTCCTGTTCAGAGTGCCTCCTCTTGAGATGCGACGGGAACGCTGGGAACTCTTTCCCGACGAAGCAGGGAAAGGATCCTACATCTCCAGCTACGAGGGGGAAACGGGGCTCCTCTGGATGTGGGCGGGACCCTCGTGTTTCCTTTCGAGTGGAGACGGGTATGTCGGGCCAATTCTTGATTTGCACCAAGGGTGTGAAGGACCCCTTTGAAGTTCCAGAGGTGAGGTGTGATCAGCCTCGTGACGCCTCAGCGGAAATGGGCCTCATCTCGCCTGGAGGGGAGAACCTCCTGGATTTTCTCGAGTGGCGGCAGGTCTTCTCGAGATACGACGGGGACCTCAGGGACCGGCTCTGGTGGCCTCAGGAAGGCCAGTCCCCATGCGAGTTGCTAGGGGCCATCTCGGGATTCCTCTCCCGTCGATGGCGGGGCCTAAGACCTTGTGTGGAGTCGGGGCCGGAACCTGAGGATTCCTCTCCAGTGTTGCCATGGATCTTCGGGTGCTTCTGAGTCTCCCCAGGGGAGTCAGGCCTCGTCTCGAGTGGGGGCATGCACGTGCGCTTTCCTCCCGAGCTGCAGCAGTAGTGTCACGCTTCCTGTCACGTGGATCAAGGGATCTGTGGCTTTCCCTTGAGGCTTTCCCTGGAGGCTTTCCCTCGAGGCTTTCCCACGAGGCTTTCCCACAGGGCTGTGCCACGTGCCACCTTGGTGTGAGTCGATCCTCGGCGTGAAAGACGGGCCGGTGAAGGGAAAAGACGTTCCTCTGGAATGGACTGAGACATCTGGGGGACTCTTGGAATGGTGGCACGACCCTGGAGTTCCTCTCGCCGTTCCTGTTCAGAGTGCCTCCTCTTGAAATGCGATGGGAACGCTGGGAACTCTTTCCCGACGAAGCAGGGAAAGGATCCCTCATCTCGAGCTACGAGGCGGAAACGGGGCTCCTCTGGATGTGTGCGGGACCCTCGTGTTTCCTCTCGAGTGGAGACGGGTATGTCGGGGAACTTCTTGATTTGCACCAAGGGTGTGAAGGACCCTTTCGAAGTTCCAGAGGTGAGGTGTGATCAGCCTCGAGACGCCTCAGCGGAAATGGGCCTCATCTCGCCTGGAAGGGAGAACCTCCTGGATTTTCTCGAGTTGCGGCAGGTCTTCTCGAGTTACGACGGGGACCTCAGGGACCCGCTGTGGTGGCCTCAGGAAAAGCCAGTCCCCATGCGAGTTGCAAGGGGCCATCTCGGGATTCCTCTCCCGACCATGCCGGGGCCTAAGACCTTGTGTGGAGTCGGGGCCGGAACCTGAGGATTCCTCCCCAGTGTTGCCATGGATCTTGGGGTGCTTCTGAGTCTCCCCAGGGTAATCAGGCCTCGTCTCGAGTGGGGGCATGCACGTGCGCTTTCCTCCCGAGCTGCAGCAGTAGTGTCACGCTTCCTGTCACGTGGATCAAGGGATCTGTGGCTTTCCCTCGAGGCTTTCCCTGGAGGCTTTCCCTCGAGGCTTTCACACGAGGCTTTCCCGCAGGGCTGTGCCACGTGCCACCTTGGTGTGAGTCGATCCTCGGCGTGAACGACGAGCCGGTGAAGGGAAAAGAGGTTCCTCTGGAATGGACTGAGACATCTGGGGGACTCTTGGAATGGTGGCACGACCTTGGAGTTCCTCTCCCCGTTCCTGTTGAGAGGGCCTCCTCTTGAGATGCGACGGGAACGCCGGGAACTCTTTTCCGACGAAGCAGGGAAAGGATCCCTCATCTGGAGCTACGAGGCGGAAACGGGGCTCCTATGGATGTTGGCGGGATTCTCGTGTTTCCTCTCGAGTGGAGACGCGTATGTCGGGGAACTTCTTGATTTTCACCAAGGGTGTGAAGGACCCTTTCAAAGTTCCAGAGGTGAGGTGTGATCAGCCTGGAGACGCCTCAGTGGAAATGGGCCTCATCTCGCCTGGAGGGGAGAATCTCCTGGATTTTCTCGAGTTGCGGCAGGTCTTCACGAGTTACGAGGGGGACCTCAGCGACCCGCTCTGGTAGCCTCAGGAAAGGCCAGTCCCCATGCCAGTTGCTAGGGACCACCTCGGGTTTCCTCTCCCGTCCATGCCGGGGCCTAAGACCTTGTGTGGATTCGGGGCCGGAACCTGAGGATTCCTCTCCAGTGTTGCCATGGAATTTGGGGTGCTTCTTAGTCTCCCCAGGGGAGTCAGGAATCGTCTCGAGTGTGGGCATGCACGTGAGCTTTCCTCCCGAGCTGCAGCAGTGGTGTCACGCTCCCTGTCACGTGCATCAAGGGATCTGTGGCTTTCCCTCGAGGCTTTCCCACGAGGCGTCCCCAAGGGCTGTGCCACGTGCCACCTTGGTGTGAGTCGATCCTCGGAGTGAAAAACGAGCCGGTGAGGGGAAAAGAGTTTCCTCTGGAATGGACTGAGACATCTGGGGGACTCTTAGAATGGTGGCACGACCCTGGAGTTCCTCTCGCTGTTCCTGTTCAGAGGGCCTCCTCTTGAGATGCGACGGGAAGGCCGGGAACTCTTTCCCGAGGAAGCAGGGAAACGATCTCTCATCTGGAGCTACGAGGCGGAAACGTGGCTCCTCTGGATGTGGGCGGGACCCTCGTGTTTCCTCTCGAGTGGAGACGGGTATGTTTGGGATCTTCTTGATTTACACCAAGGGTGTGAAAGACCCTCTCGAAGTTCCAGAGGTGAGGTGCGATCAGCCTCAAGACGCCTCAGCAGAAATGGGCCTCATCTCGCCTGTAGGGGAGACCTCCTGGATTTTCTCGAGTTGCGGCAACTCTTCTCGGGTTACGACGGGGACCTCAGGGACCCGCTCTGGTGGCCTCAGGAAAGGCCAGTCCCCATGCCAGTTGCTAGGGGCCATCTCGGGATTCCTCTCCCGTCCATGCCGGGGCCTAAGACCTTGTGTGGAGTCGGGGCCGGAACCTGAGGATTCCTCTCCAGTGTTGCCATGGATCTTGGCTTGCTTCTGAGCCTCCCCAGGGGAGTCAGGCCTCGTCTCGAGAGGGGGCATGCACGTGCGCTTTCCTCCCGAGCTGCAGCAGTAGTGTCACGCTTCCTCTCAGGTAGATCAAGGGGTCTGTGGCTTTCCATCGAGGCTGTCCCTCCAGGATTTCCCACAGGGCTGTGCCACGTGCCACCTTGGTGTGAATCGATCCTCGGCGTGAAAGACGGGCCGGTGAAGGGAAAAGACGTTCCTCTGGAATGCACTGAGACATCTGGGGGACTCTTGGAATGGTGGCACGACCCTGGAGTTCCTTCGCCGTTCCTGTTCAGTGTGCCTCCTCTTGAGATGCGACGGGAACGTCGGGAACTGTTTCCCGACGAAGCAGGGAAAGGATCCCTCATCTCGAGCTACGAGGCGGAAACGGGGCTCCTCTGGATGTGGGGGGACCCTCGTGTTTCCTCTCGAGTGGAGACGCGTATGTCGGGGAAATTCTTGATTTGCACCAAGGGTGTGAAGGACCCTTTCGAAGTTCCAGAGGTGAGGTGTGATCAGCCTCGAGACGCCTCAGCGGAAATGGGCCTCATCTCGCCTGGAGGGGAGAACCTCCTGGATTTTCTCGAGTGGCGGCAGGTCTTCTGGAGATACGACGGGGACCTCAGGGACCCGCTCTGGTGGCCTCAGGAAGGCCAGTCCCCATGCGAGTTGCTAGAGGCCATCTCAGGATTCCTCTCCCGTCGATGGCGGGGCCTAAGACCTTATGTGGAGTCGGGGCCGGACCTGAGGATTCCTCTCCAGTGTTGCCATGGATCTTGGGGTGCTTCTGAGTCTCCCCAGGGGAGTCAGGCCTCGTCTCGAGTGGGGGCATGCACGTGCGCTTTCCTCCCGAGCTGCAGCAGTAGTGTCACGCTTCCTGTTACGTGGATCAAGGGATCTGTGGCTTTCCTTCGAGGCTTTCCCTGGAGGCTTTGCCTCGAGGCTTTCACACGAGGCTTTCCCGCAGGGCTGTGCCACGTGCCACCTTGGTGTGAGTCGATCCTCGGCGTGAACGACGAGCCGGTGAAGGGAAAAGAGGTTCCTCTGGAATGGACTGAGACATCTGGGGGACTCTTGGAATGGTGGCACGACCTTGGAGTTCCTCTCCCCGTTCCTGTTGAGAGGGCCTCCTCTTGAGATGCGACGGGAACGCCGGGAACTCTTTTCCGACGAAGCAGGGAAAGGATCCCTCATCTGGAGCTACGAGGCGGAAACGGGGCTCCTATGGATGTGGGCGGGATTCACGTGTTTCCTCTCGAGTGGAGACGCGTATGTCGGGGAACTTCTTGATTTGCACCAAGGGTGTGAAGGACCCTTTCAAAGTTCCAGAGGTGAGGTGTGATCAGCCTCGAGACGCCTCAGTGGAAATGGGCCTCATCTCGCCTGGAGGGGAGAATCTCCTGGATTTTCTCGAGTTGCGGCAGGTCTTCACGATTTACGAGGGGGACCTCAGCGACCCGCTCTGGTAGCCTCAGGAAAGGCCAGTCCCCATGCCAGTTGCTAGGGACCACCTCGGGTTTCCTCTCCCGTCCATGCCGGGGCCTAAGACCTTGTGTGGATTCGGGGCCGGAACCTGAGGATTCCTCTCCAGTGTTGCCATGGAATTTGGGGTGCTTCTTAGTCTCCCCAGGGGAGCCAGGACTCGTCTCGAGTGTGGGCATGCACGTGAGCTTTCCTCCCGAGCTGCAGCAGTGGTGTCACGCTCCCTGTCACATGGATCAAGGGATCTGTGGCTTTCCCTCGAGGCTTTCCCACGAGGCGTTCCCAAAGGGCTGTGCCACGTGCCACCTTGGTGTGAGTCGATCCTCGGAGTGAAAAACGAGCCGGTGAGGGGAAAAGAGGTTCCTCTGGAATGGACTGAGACATCTGGGGGACTCTTGGAATGGTGGCACGACCCTGGAGTTCCTCTCGCTGTTCCTGTTCAGAGGGCCTCCTCTTGAGATGCGACGGGAAGGCCCGGAACTCTTTCCCGAGGAAGCAGGGAAACGATCTCTCATCTGGAGCTCCGAGGCGGAAACGTGGCTCCTCTGGATGTGGGCGGGACCCTCGTGTTTCCTCTCGAGTGGAGACGGGTATGTTTGGGATCTTCTTGATTTACACCAAGGGTGTGAAAGACCCTCTCGAAGTTCCAGAGGTGAGGTGTGATCAGCCTCGAGACGCCTCAGTGGAAATGGGCCTCATCTCGCCTGGAGGGGAGAATCTCCTGGATTTTCTCGAGTTGCGGCAGGTCTTCACGATTTACGAGGGGGACCTCAGCGACCCGCTCTGGTAGCCTCAGGAAAGGCCAGTCCCCATGCCAGTTGCTAGGGACCACCTCGGGTTTCCTCTCCCGTCCATGCCGGGGCCTAAGACCTTGTGTGGATTCGGGGCCGGAACCTGAGGATTCCTCTCCAGTGTTGCCATGGAATTTGGGGTGCTTCTTAGTCTCCCCAGGGGAGCCAGGACTCGTCTCGAGTGTGGGCATGCACGTGAGCTTTCCTCCCGAGCTGCAGCAGTGGTGTCACGCTCCCTGTCACATGGATCAAGGGATCTGTGGCTTTCCCTCGAGGCTTTCCCACGAGGCGTTCCCAAAGGGCTGTGCCACGTGCCACCTTGGTGTGAGTCGATCCTCGGAGTGAAAAACGAGCCGGTGAGGGGAAAAGAGGTTCCTCTGGAATGGACTGAGACATCTGGGGGACTCTTGGAATGGTGGCACGACCCTGGAGTTCCTCTCGCTGTTCCTGTTCAGAGGGCCTCCTCTTGAGATGCGACGGGAAGGCCGGGAACTCTTTCCCGAGGAAGCAGGGAAACGATCTCTCATCTGGAGCTCCGAGGCGGAAACGTGGCTCCTCTGGATGTGGGCGGGACCCTCGTGTTTCCTCTCGAGTGGAGACGGGTATGTTTGGGATCTTCTTGATTTACACCAAGGGTGTGAAAGACCCTCTCGAAGTTCCAGAGGTGAGGTGTGATCAGCCTCGAGACGCCTCAGCAGAATTGGGCCTCATCTCGCCTGTAGGGGAGACCTCCTGGATTTTCTCGAGTTGCGGCAACTCTTCTCGGGTTACGACGGGGACCTCAGGGACCCGCTCTGGTGGCCTCAGGAAAGGCCAGTCCCCATGCCAGTTGCTAGGGGCCATCTCGGGATTCCTCTCCCGTCCATGCCGGGGCCTAAGACCTTGTGTGGAGTCGGGGCCGGAACCTGAGGATTCCTCTCCAGTGTTGCCATGGATCTTGGCGTGCTTCTGAGCCTCCCCAGGGGAGTCAGGCCTCGTCTCGAGAGGGGGCATGCACGTGCGCTTTCCTCCCGCGCTGCAGCAGTAGTGTCACGCTTCCTGTCAGGTGGATCAAGGGGTCTGTGGCTTTCCATCGAGGCTGTCCCCCCAGGATTTCCCACAGGGCTGTGCCACGTGCCACCTTGGTGTGAATCGATCCTCGGCGTGAAAGACGGGCCGGTGAAGGGAAAAGACGTTCCTCTGGAATGGACTGAGACATCTGGGGGACTCTTGGAATGGTGGCACGACCCTGGAGTTCCTCTCGCAGTTCCTGTTGAGAGGGCCTCCACTTGAGATGCGACGGGAACGTCGGGAACTGTTTCCCGACGAAGCAGGGAAAGGATCCCTCATCTCGAGCTACGAGGCGGAAACGGGGCTCCCCTGGATGTGGGGGGACCCTCGTGTTTCCTCTCGAGTGGAGACGCGTATGTCGGGGAAATTCTTGATTTGCACCAAGGGTGTGAAGGACCCTTTCGAAGTTCCAGAGGTGAGGTGTGATCAGCCTCGAGACGCCTCAGCGGAAATGGGCCTCATCTCGCCTGGAGGGGAGAACCTCCTGGATTTTCTCGAGTTGCGGCAGGTCTTCTCGAGTTACCAGGGGGAACTCAGGGACCGGCTCTGGTGGCCTCAGGAAAGGCCAGTCCCCATGCGAGTTGCTAGGGGCCATCTCGGGATTCCTCTCCCCGCCATGCCGGGGCCTAAGACCTTGTGTGGAGTCGGGGCCGGAACCTGAGGATTCCTCTCCAGTGTTGCCATGGATCTTGGGGTGCTTCTGAGCCTCCCCAGGGGAGTCAGGCCTCGTCTCGAGAGGGGGCATGCACGTGCGCATTCCTCCCGAGCTGCAGCAGTAGTGTCACGCTTCCTGTCAGGTGGATCAAGGGGTCTGTGGCTTTCCATCGAGGCTGTCCCTCCAGGATTTCCCACAGGGCTGTGCCACGTGCCACCTGGGTGTGAGTCGATCCTCGGCGTCAAAGACGAGCCAGTGAAGGGAAAAGAGTTTCCTCTGGAATGGACTGAGACATCTTGGGGACTCTTGGAATGGTGGCACGACCCTGGAGTTCCTCGCGCCGTACTTGTTGAGAGGGCCTCCTGTTGAGATGCGACGGGAATGCCGGGAACTCTTTACCGACGAAGCAGGGAAAGGATCCCTCATCTCGAGCTACGAGGCGGAAACGGGGCTCCTCTGGATGTGGGCGGGACCCTCGTGTTTCCTCTCGAGTGGAGACGGGTATGTCGGGGAAATTCTTGATTTGCACCAAGGGTGTGAAGGACCCTTTCAGTGTTCCAGAGGTGAGGTGTGATAAGCCTCGAGACGCCTCAGCGGAAATGGGCCTCATCTCGCCTGGAGGGGAGAACCTCCTGTATTTTCTCGAGTTGCGGCAGGTCTTCTCGAGATACGACGGGGACCTCAGGGAACGGCTCTGGTGGCCTCAGGAAGGCCAGTCCCCATGCGAGTTGCTAGGGGCCCTCTCAGGATTCCTCTCCCGTCGATGGCGGGGCCTAAGACCTTGTGTGGAGTCGGGGCCGGAACCTGAGGATTCCTCTCCAGTGTTGCCATGGATCTTCGGGTGCTTCTGAGTCTCCCCAGGGGAGTCAAGCCTCGTCTCGAGTGGGGGCATGCACGTGCGCTTTCCTCCCGAGCTGCAGCAGTAGTGTCACGCTTCCTGTCACGTGGATCTAGGGATCTGTGGCTTTCCCTTGAGGCTTTCCCTGAAGGCTTTCCCTCGAGACTTCCCCAGGAGGCTTTCCCCCAGGGCTGTGCCACGTGCCACCTGGGTGTGAGTCGATCCTCGGCGTGAAAGACGAGCCAGTGAAGGGAAAAGAGGTTCCTCTAGAATGGACTGAGACATCTGGGGGACTCTTGGAATGGTGGCACGACCCTGGAGTTCCTCTCGCTGTTCCTGTTGAGAGGGCCTCCTCTTGAGATCCGACAGGAAAGCTGGGAACTCTTTCCCGAGGAAGCAGGGAAAGGATCCCTCATCTCGAGCCACGAGGCGGAAACGGGGCTCCTCTGGATATGGGCGGCACCCTCGTGTTTCCTCTCGAGTGGAGACGGGTATGTTGGGGAAATTCTTGATTTTCACCAAGGGTGTGAAAGACCCTTTCGAAGTTCCAGAGCTGAGGTGTGATCAGCCTCAAGACGCCTCAGCGGAAATGGGCCTCATCTCGCCTGGAGGGGAGAACCTCCTGGATTTTCTCGAGTTGCAGCAGGTCTTCTCGAGTTACGACGGGGACCCCAGGGACCCGCTCTGGTGGCCTCAGGAAAGGCCAGTCCCCATGCGAGTTGCTAGGGGCCATCTCGGGAATCCTCTCCCGTCGATGGCGGGGCCTAAGACCTTGTGTGGAGTCGGGGCCGGAACCTGAGGATTCCTCTCCAGTGTTGCCATGGATCTTGCCGTGCTTCTGAGCCTCCCCAGGGGAGTCAGGCCTCGTCTCGAGAGGGGGCATGCCCGTGCGCTTTCCTCCGGAGCTGCAGCAGCACTGTCACGCTTCCTGTCACGTGGATCAAGGGATCTGTGGCTTTCACTTGAGGCTTTCCCTGGAGGCTTTCCCTCGAGACTTTCCCAGGAGGCTTTCCCCCAGGGCTGTGCCACGTGCCACCTTGGTGTGAGTCGATCCTCGGCGTGAAAGACGAGCCGGTGAAGGGAAAAGAGGTTCCTCTGGAATGGACTGAGACATCTGGGAGACTCTGGGAATGGTGGCACGACCGTGGAGTTCCTCTCGCCGTTCCTGTTGAGAGGGCCTCCTCTTGAGATGCGACTGGAACGCCGGGAACTCTTGCCCGAGGAAGCAGGGAAAGTATCCCTCATCTCGAGCTACGAGGCGGAAACGGGGCTCCTCTGGATATGGGCGGCACCTTCGTGTTTCCTCTCGAGAGGAGACGGGTATGTTGGGGATCTTCTTGATTTACACCAAGGGTGTGAAAGACCCTTTCGAAGTTCCAGAGGTGAGGTGTGATCAGCCTCAAGACGCCTCAGCGGAAATGGGCCTCATCTCGCCTGGAGGGGAGAACCTCCTGGATTTTCCCGAGTTGCGGCAGGTCTTCTCGAGTTACGACGGGGACCTTAGGGACCCGCTCTGGTGGCCTCAGGAAAGGCCAGTACCCATGCGAGTTGCTAGGGGCCATCTCGGGATTCCTCTCCCGTCCATGCCGGGGCCTAAGACCTTGTGTGGAGTCGGGGCCGGAACCTGAGTATTCCTCTCCAGTGTTGCCATGGATCTTGACATGCATCTGAGCCTCCCCAGGGGATTCAGGCCTCGTCTCGAGAGGGGGCATGCACGTGCGCTTTCCTCCCGAGCTGCAGCAGCAGTGTCACGCTTCCTGTCAGGTGGATCATGGGGTCTGTGGCTTTCCATCGAGGCTGTCCTCCAGGATTTCCCACAGGGCTGTGCCACATGCCACCTTGGTGTGAGTCGATCCTCGGCGTGAAACACGAGCCGGTGAAGAGAAAAGACGTTCCTCTGGAATGGACTGAGACATCTGGGGGAGTCTTCGAATGGTGGCACGACCCTGGAGTTCCTCTCGCCGTTCCTGTTCAGAGTGCCTCCTCTTGAGATGCGACGGGAACGCTGGGAAATCTTTCCCAACGAAGCAGGGAAAGGACTCCTCATCTCGAGCTACGAGGCGGAAACGGGGCTCCTCTGGATGTGGGGGGGACCCTCGTGTTTCCTCTCGAGTGGAGACGGGTATGTCGGGGAACTTCTTGATTTGCACCAAGGGTGTGAAGGACCCTTTCGAAGTTCCAGAGGTGAGGTGTGATCAGCCTCGAGACGCCTCAGCGGAAATGGGCCTCATCTCGCCTGGAGGGGAGAACCTCCTGGATTGTCTCGAGTTGCGGCAGGTCTTCTCGAGATACGACGGGGACCTCAGGGACCGGCTCTGGTGGCCTCAGGAAGGCCAGTCCCCATGCGAGTTTCTAGGGTCCATCTCGGGATTCCTCTCCCGTCGATGGCGGGCCTAAGACCTTCTGTGGAGTCGGGGCCGGAACCTGAGGATTCCTCTCCAGTGTTGCCATGGATCTTGGGGTGCTTCTGAGTCTCCCCAGGGTAATCAGGCCTCGTCTCGAGTGGGGGCATGCACGTGCGCTTTCCTCCCGAGCTGCAGCAGTAGTGTCACGCTTCCTGTCACGTGGATCAAGGGATCTGTGGCTTTCCATCGAGGCTGTCCCTCCAGGATTTCCCACAGGGCTGTACCACGTGCCACCTTGGTGTGAGTCGATCCTCGGCGTGAAAGACGTGCCGGTGAAGGGAAAAGAGGTTCCTCTGGAATGGACTGAGACATCTGGGGTACTCTTCGAATGGTGGCACGACCCTGGAGTTCCTTCGCCGTTCCTGTTCAGAGTGCCTCCTCTTGAGATGCGACGGGAACGTCGGGAACTGTTTCCCGACGAAGAAGGGAAAGGATCCCTCATCTGGAGCTACGAGGCGGAAACGGGGCTCCTCTGGATGTGGGGGGACCCTCGTGTTTCCTCTCGAGTGGAGACGCGTATGTCGGGGAAATTCTTGATTTGCACCAAGGGTGTGAAGGACCCTTTCGAAGTTCCAGAGGTGAGGTGTGATCAGCCTCGAGACGCCTCAGCGGAAATGGGCCTCATCTCGCCTGGAGGGGAGAACCTCCTGGATTTTCTCGAGTTGTGGCAAGTCTTCTCGAGATACGACGGGGACCTCAGGGACCGGCTCTGGTGGCCTCAGAAAGGCCAATCCCCATGCGAGTTGCAAGGGGACATCTCGGGATTCCTCTCCCGGCGATGGCGGGGCCTAAGACCGTGTGTGGAGTCGGGGCCGGAACCTGAGGATTCCTCTCCAGTGTTGCCATGGATCTTGGCGTGCTTCTGAGCCTCCCAAGGGGAGTCAGGCCTCGATTCGAGAGGGGGCATGCACGTGCGCTTTCCTCCCGAGCTGCAGCAGTAGTGTCACGCTTCCTGTCAGGTGGATCAAGGGGTCTGGGGCTGTCCATCGAGGCTGTACCTCCAGGGTTTCCCACCGGGCTGTGCCACGTGCCACCTTGGTGTTAGTCGATCCTCGGCGTGAAAGATGAGCCGGTGAAGGGAAAAGACGTTCCTCTGGAATGGACTGAGACATCTGGAGGACTCTTGGAATGGTGGCACGACCCTGGAGTTCCTCTCGCATTTCCTGTTCAGAGGGCCTCCTCTTGAGATGCGACGGGAACGCTGGGAACTCTTTCCCGACGAAGCAGGGAAAGGATCCCTCATCTCGAGCTACGAGGAGGAAACGGGGCTCCGCTGCTTATGGGCGGCACCCTCGTGTTTCCTCTCGAGTGGAGACGGGTATGTCGGGGAAATTCTTGATTTTCACCAAGGGTGTGAAGGAGCCTTTCGAAGTTCCAGAGGTGAGGTGTGATCAGCCTCGAGACGCCTAAGCGGAAATGGGCGTCATCTCGCCTGGAGGGGAGAACCTCCTGGATTTTCTCGAGTTGCGGCAGGTCTTCTCGAGATAGGACGGGGACCTCAGGGACCGGCTCTGGTGGCCTCAGGAAGGCCAGACCCCAAGCGAGTTGCTAGGGGCCATCTCGGGATTCCTCTCCCGTCGATGGCAGGGCCTAAGACATTATGTGGAGTCGGGGCCGGAACCTGAGGATTCCTCTCCAGTGTTGCCATGGATCTTCGGGTGCTTCTGAGTCTCCCCAGGGGAGTCAGGCCTCGTCTCGAGTGGGGGCATGCACGTGCGCTTTCCTCCCGATCTGCAGCAGTAGTGTAACGCTTCCTGTCACGTGGATCAAGGGATCTGTGGCTTTCCCTTGAGGCTTTCCCAGGAGGCTTTCCCCCAGGGCTGTGCCACGTGCCACCTGGGTGTGAGTCGATCCTAGGTGTGAAAGACGAGCCAGGGAAGGGAAAAGAGGTTCCTCTGGAATGGACTGAGACATCTGTGGAACTCTTGGAATGGTGGCACGACCCTGGAGTTCCTCTCGCCATTCCTGTTGAGAGGGCCTCCTCTTGAGATGCGACAGGAATGCAGGGAAATCTTTCCCGAGGAAGCAGGGAAAGGATCCCTCATCTCGAGCTACGAGGCGGAAACGGGGCTCCTCTGGATGTAGGCGGGCCCCTCGTGTTTCCTCTCGAGTGGAGACGGGTATGTCGGGGAAATTCTTGATTTGCACCAAGGGTGTGAAGGACCCTTTCTAAGTTCCAGAGGTGAGGTGTGATCAGCCTCGAGACGCCTCAGCGGAAATGGGCCTCATCTCGCCTGGAGGGGAGAACCTCCTGGGTTTTCTCGAGTTGCGGCAGGTCTTCTCGAGATACGACGGGGACCTCAGGGACCGGCTCTGGTGGCCTCAGGAAGGCCAGTCCCCATGCGAGTTGCTAGGGGCCCTCTCAGGATTCCTCTCCCGTCGATGGCGGGGTCTGAGACCTTGTGTGGAGTCGGGGCCGGAACCTGAGGATTCCTCTCCAGTGTTGCCATGGATCTTCGGGTGCTTCTGAGTCTCCCCAGGGGAGTCAGGCCTCGTCTCGAGTGGGGGCATGCACGTGCGCTTTCCTCCCGAGCTGCAGCAGTAGTGTCACGCTTCCTGTCACGTGGATCAAGGTATCTGTGGCTTTCCCTGGAGGCTTTCCCTGGAGGCTTTACCCCAGGGCTGTGTCATGTGCCACCTGGGTGTGAGTCGATCCTAGGTGTGAAAGACGAGCCGGGAAAGGGAAAAGAGGTTCCTCTGGAATGGACTGAGACATCTGGTGAACTCTTGGAATGGTGGCACGACCCTGGAGTTCCTCTCGCCGTTCCTGTTGAGAGGGCCTCCTCTTGAGATGCGACAGGAATGCCGGGAAATCATTCCCGAGGAAGCAGGGAAAGGATCACTCATCTCGAGCTACGAGGCGGAAACGGGGCTCCTCTGGATATGGGCGGCACCCTCGTGTTTCCTCTCGAGTGGAGACGGGTATGTTGGGGATCTTCTTGATTTACACCAAGGGTGTGAAAGACCCTATCGAAGTTCCAGAGGTGAGGTGTGATCAGCCTCAAGACGCCTCAGCGGAAATGGGCCTCATCTCGCCTGGAGGGGAGAACCTCCTGGATTGTCTCGAGTTGCGGCAGGTCTTCTCGAGATACGACGGGGACCTCAGGGACCGGCTCTGGTGGCCTCAGGAAGGCCAGTCCCCATGCGAGTTGCTAAGGGCCCTCTCAGGATTCCTCTCCCGTCGATGGCGGGGCCTAAGACCGTGTGTGGAGTCGGGGCCGGAACCTGAGGATTCCTCTCCAGTGTTGCCATGGATCTTGGCGTGCTTCTGAGCCTCCCAAGGGGAGTCAGGCCTCGATTCGAGAGGGGGCATGCACGTGCGCTTTCCTCCCGAGCTGCAGCAGTAGTGTCACGCTTCCTGTCAGGTGGATCAAGGGGTCTGGGGCTGTCCATCGAGGCTGTACCTCCAGGGTTTCCCACCGAGCTGTGCCACGTGCCACCTTGGTGTTAGTCGATCCTCGGCGTGAAAGATGAGCCGGTGAAGGGAAAAGACGTTCCTCTGGAATGGACTGAGACATCTGGAGGACTCTTGGAATGGTGGCACGACCCTGGAGTTCCTCTCGCATTTCCTGTTCAGAGGGCCTCCTCTTGAGATGCGACGGGAACGCTGGGAACTCTTTCCCGACGAAGCAGGGAAAGGATCCCTCATCTCGAGCTACGAGGAGGAAACGGGGCTCCGCTGCTTATGGGCGGCACCCTCGTGTTTCCTCTCGAGTGGAGACGGGTATGTCGGGGAAATTCTTGATTTTCACCAAGGGTGTGAAGGAGCCTTTCGAAGTTCCAGAGGTGAGGTGTGATCAGCCTCGAGACGCCTCAGCGGAAATGGGCCTCATCTCGCCTGGAGGGGAGAACCTCCTGGATTTTCTCGAGTTGGGGCCACTCATCTCAGGTTACGACGGGGCCTCAGGGACCCCCTCTGGTGACCTCAGGAAAGGCCAGACCCCATGCAAGTTGCTAGGGGACATCTCGGGATTCATCTCCCGTCCATGCCGGGGCCTAAGACCTTGTGTGGAGTCGGGGCCCGAACCTGAGGATTCCTCTCCAGTGTTGCCATGGATCTTGGGGTGCTTCTGAGTCTCCCCAGGGGAGTCAGGCCTCGTCTCGAGTGTGGGCATACACGTGCGCTTTCCTACCGAGCTGCAACAGTAGGGTCACGCTTCCTGTCACGTGGATCAAGGGATCTGTGGCTTTCCCTCGAGGCTTTCCCTCGAGGCTTTCCCACGAGGCTTTCCAAAAAGGCTGTGCCACGTGCCACCTTGGTGTGAGTCGATCCTCGGCGTGAAAGACGAGCCAGCGAGGGGAAAAGAGGTTCCTCTGGAATGGAATGAGACATCTGGGGGACTCTTGGAATGGTGGCACGACCCTGCAGTTCCTCTCGCCATTCCTGTTGAGAGGGCCTCCTCTTGAGATGCTACTGGCACGCCAGGAACTCTTTCCCGAAGAAGCAGGTGTAGGATCCCTCATTTCGAGCTACGAGGAGGAAACGGGGCTCCTCTGGATGAGGGCGGGACCCTCGTGTTTCCTCTCGAGTGGAGACGGGTATGTCGGGAAACTTCTTGATTTGCACCAAGGGTGTGAAGGACCCTTTCGAAGTTCCAGAGGTGAGGTGTGATCAGCCGCGAGACACCTCAGCGGAAATGGGCCTCATCTCGCCTGGAGGGGACAACCTCCTGGATTTTCTCGAGTTGCGGCAGGTCTTCTCGAGTTACGACGGGGACCTCAGGGACCCGCTCTGGTGGCCTCAGGAAAGGCCAGTCCCCATGCGAGTTGCTAGGGACCATCTCGGGATTCCTCTCCCGTCCTTGCCGGGGCCTAAGTCCTTGTGTGGAGTCGGGGCCGGAACCTGAGGATCCCTCTCCAGTGTTGCCATGGATTTTGGGGGGATTCTGAGTCTCCCCAGGGGAGTTAGGCTTCGTCTCGTGTGGGGGTTGCACGAGCGCTTTCCTCCCGAGCTGCAGCAGTAGTGTCACACTTCCTGTCACGTGGGTCAAGGGATCTGTGGCTTTCCCTCGAGGCTTTCCCTCGAGGCTTTCCCACGAGGCTTTCCCACAGGGCTGTGCCACGTGCCACCTTGATGTGATTCGATCCTCGGCGTGAAAGACGAGCCGGTGAAGGGAAAAGAGTTTCCTCTGGAATGGACTGAGACATCTTGGGGACTCTTGGAATGGTGGCACGACCCTGGAGTTCCTCGCGCCGTACTTGTTGAGAGGGCCTCCTGTTGAGATGCGACGGGAATGCCGGGAACTCTTTACCGACGAAGCAGGGAAAGGATCCCTCATCTCGAGCTACGAGGCGGAAACGGGGCTCCTCTGGATGTGGGCGGGACCCTCGTGTTTCCTCTCGAGTGGAGACGGGTATGTCGGGGAAATTCTTGATTTGCACCAAGGGTGTGAAGGACCCTTTCAGTGTTCCAGAGGTGAGGTGTGATAAGCCTCGAGACGCCTCAGCGGAAATGGGCCTCATCTCGCC
Source organism: Budorcas taxicolor (assembly GCF_023091745.1). Lineage (NCBI taxonomy): Eukaryota > Metazoa > Chordata > Mammalia > Artiodactyla > Bovidae > Budorcas > Budorcas taxicolor. Next base: position 64,579,540 of record NC_068910.1, read on the forward strand.
TGGAGGGGAGAACCTCCTGTATTTTCTCGAGTTGCGGCAGGTCTTCTCGAGATACGACGGGGACCTCAGGGAACGGCTCTGGTGGCCTCAGGAAGGCCAGTCCCCATGCGAGTTGCTAGGGGCCCTCTCAGGATTCCTCTCCCGTCGATGGCGGGGCCTAAGACCTTGTGTGGAGTCGGGGCCGGAACCTGAGGATTCCTCTCCAGTGTTGCCATGGATCTTCGGGTGCTTCTGAGTCTCCCCAGGGGAGTCAAGCCTCGTCTCGAGTGGGGGCATGCACGTGCGCTTTCCTCCCGAGCTGCAGCAGTAGTGTCACGCTTCCTGTCACGTGGATCTAGGGATCTGTGGCTTTCCCTTGAGGCTTTCCCTGAAGGCTTTCCCTCGAGACTTCCCCAGGAGGCTTTCCCCCAGGGCTGTGCCACGTGCCACCTGGGTGTGAGTCGATCCTCGGCGTGAAAGACGAGCCAGTGAAGGGAAAAGAGGTTCCTCTAGAATGGACTGAGACATCTGGGGGACTCTTGGAATGGTGGCACGACCCTGGAGTTCCTCTCGCTGTTCCTGTTGAGAGGGCCTCCTCTTGAGATCCGACAGGAAAGCTGGGAACTCTTTCCCGAGGAAGCAGGGAAAGGATCCCTCATCTCGAGCCACGAGGCGGAAACGGGGCTCCTCTGGATATGGGCGGCACCCTCGTGTTTCCTCTCGAGTGGAGACGGGTATGTTGGGGAAATTCTTGATTTTCACCAAGGGTGTGAAAGACCCTTTCGAAGTTCCAGAGCTGAGGTGTGATCAGCCTCAAGACGCCTCAGCGGAAATGGGCCTCATCTCGCCTGGAGGGGAGAACCTCCTGGATTTTCTCGAGTTGCAGCAGGTCTTCTCGAGTTACGACGGGGACCCCAGGGACCCGCTCTGGTGGCCTCAGGAAAGGCCAGTCCCCATGCGAGTTGCTAGGGGCCATCTCGGGAATCCTCTCCCGTCGATGGCGGGGCCTAAGACCTTGTGTGGAGTCGGGGCCGGAACCTGAGGATTCCTCTCCAGTGTTGCCATGGATCTTGCCGTGCTTCTGAGCCTCCCCAGGGGAGTCAGGCCTCGTCTCGAGAGGGGGCATGCCCGTGCGCTTTCCTCCGGAGCTGCAGCAGCACTGTCACGCTTCCTGTCACGTGGATCAAGGGATCTGTGGCTTTCACTTGAGGCTTTCCCTGGAGGCTTTCCCTCGAGACTTTCCCAGGAGGCTTTCCCCCAGGGCTGTGCCACGTGCCACCTTGGTGTGAGTCGATCCTCGGCGTGAAAGACGAGCCGGTGAAGGGAAAAGAGGTTCCTCTGGAATGGACTGAGACATCTGGGAGACTCTGGGAATGGTGGCACGACCGTGGAGTTCCTCTCGCCGTTCCTGTTGAGAGGGCCTCCTCTTGAGATGCGACTGGAACGCCGGGAACTCTTGCCCGAGGAAGCAGGGAAAGTATCCCTCATCTCGAGCTACGAGGCGGAAACGGGGCTCCTCTGGATATGGGCGGCACCTTCGTGTTTCCTCTCGAGAGGAGACGGGTATGTTGGGGATCTTCTTGATTTACACCAAGGGTGTGAAAGACCCTTTCGAAGTTCCAGAGGTGAGGTGTGATCAGCCTCAAGACGCCTCAGCGGAAATGGGCCTCATCTCGCCTGGAGGGGAGAACCTCCTGGATTTTCCCGAGTTGCGGCAGGTCTTCTCGAGTTACGACGGGGACCTTAGGGACCCGCTCTGGTGGCCTCAGGAAAGGCCAGTACCCATGCGAGTTGCTAGGGGCCATCTCGGGATTCCTCTCCCGTCCATGCCGGGGCCTAAGACCTTGTGTGGAGTCGGGGCCGGAACCTGAGTATTCCTCTCCAGTGTTGCCATGGATCTTGACATGCATCTGAGCCTCCCCAGGGGATTCAGGCCTCGTCTCGAGAGGGGGCATGCACGTGCGCTTTCCTCCCGAGCTGCAGCAGCAGTGTCACGCTTCCTGTCAGGTGGATCATGGGGTCTGTGGCTTTCCATCGAGGCTGTCCTCCAGGATTTCCCACAGGGCTGTGCCACATGCCACCTTGGTGTGAGTCGATCCTCGGCGTGAAACACGAGCCGGTGAAGAGAAAAGACGTTCCTCTGGAATGGACTGAGACATCTGGGGGAGTCTTCGAATGGTGGCACGACCCTGGAGTTCCTCTCGCCGTTCCTGTTCAGAGTGCCTCCTCTTGAGATGCGACGGGAACGCTGGGAAATCTTTCCCAACGAAGCAGGGAAAGGACTCCTCATCTCGAGCTACGAGGCGGAAACGGGGCTCCTCTGGATGTGGGGGGGACCCTCGTGTTTCCTCTCGAGTGGAGACGGGTATGTCGGGGAACTTCTTGATTTGCACCAAGGGTGTGAAGGACCCTTTCGAAGTTCCAGAGGTGAGGTGTGATCAGCCTCGAGACGCCTCAGCGGAAATGGGCCTCATCTCGCCTGGAGGGGAGAACCTCCTGGATTGTCTCGAGTTGCGGCAGGTCTTCTCGAGATACGACGGGGACCTCAGGGACCGGCTCTGGTGGCCTCAGGAAGGCCAGTCCCCATGCGAGTTTCTAGGGTCCATCTCGGGATTCCTCTCCCGTCGATGGCGGGCCTAAGACCTTCTGTGGAGTCGGGGCCGGAACCTGAGGATTCCTCTCCAGTGTTGCCATGGATCTTGGGGTGCTTCTGAGTCTCCCCAGGGTAATCAGGCCTCGTCTCGAGTGGGGGCATGCACGTGCGCTTTCCTCCCGAGCTGCAGCAGTAGTGTCACGCTTCCTGTCACGTGGATCAAGGGATCTGTGGCTTTCCATCGAGGCTGTCCCTCCAGGATTTCCCACAGGGCTGTACCACGTGCCACCTTGGTGTGAGTCGATCCTCGGCGTGAAAGACGTGCCGGTGAAGGGAAAAGAGGTTCCTCTGGAATGGACTGAGACATCTGGGGTACTCTTCGAATGGTGGCACGACCCTGGAGTTCCTTCGCCGTTCCTGTTCAGAGTGCCTCCTCTTGAGATGCGACGGGAACGTCGGGAACTGTTTCCCGACGAAGAAGGGAAAGGATCCCTCATCTGGAGCTACGAGGCGGAAACGGGGCTCCTCTGGATGTGGGGGGACCCTCGTGTTTCCTCTCGAGTGGAGACGCGTATGTCGGGGAAATTCTTGATTTGCACCAAGGGTGTGAAGGACCCTTTCGAAGTTCCAGAGGTGAGGTGTGATCAGCCTCGAGACGCCTCAGCGGAAATGGGCCTCATCTCGCCTGGAGGGGAGAACCTCCTGGATTTTCTCGAGTTGTGGCAAGTCTTCTCGAGATACGACGGGGACCTCAGGGACCGGCTCTGGTGGCCTCAGAAAGGCCAATCCCCATGCGAGTTGCAAGGGGACATCTCGGGATTCCTCTCCCGGCGATGGCGGGGCCTAAGACCGTGTGTGGAGTCGGGGCCGGAACCTGAGGATTCCTCTCCAGTGTTGCCATGGATCTTGGCGTGCTTCTGAGCCTCCCAAGGGGAGTCAGGCCTCGATTCGAGAGGGGGCATGCACGTGCGCTTTCCTCCCGAGCTGCAGCAGTAGTGTCACGCTTCCTGTCAGGTGGATCAAGGGGTCTGGGGCTGTCCATCGAGGCTGTACCTCCAGGGTTTCCCACCGGGCTGTGCCACGTGCCACCTTGGTGTTAGTCGATCCTCGGCGTGAAAGATGAGCCGGTGAAGGGAAAAGACGTTCCTCTGGAATGGACTGAGACATCTGGAGGACTCTTGGAATGGTGGCACGACCCTGGAGTTCCTCTCGCATTTCCTGTTCAGAGGGCCTCCTCTTGAGATGCGACGGGAACGCTGGGAACTCTTTCCCGACGAAGCAGGGAAAGGATCCCTCATCTCGAGCTACGAGGAGGAAACGGGGCTCCGCTGCTTATGGGCGGCACCCTCGTGTTTCCTCTCGAGTGGAGACGGGTATGTCGGGGAAATTCTTGATTTTCACCAAGGGTGTGAAGGAGCCTTTCGAAGTTCCAGAGGTGAGGTGTGATCAGCCTCGAGACGCCTAAGCGGAAATGGGCGTCATCTCGCCTGGAGGGGAGAACCTCCTGGATTTTCTCGAGTTGCGGCAGGTCTTCTCGAGATAGGACGGGGACCTCAGGGACCGGCTCTGGTGGCCTCAGGAAGGCCAGACCCCAAGCGAGTTGCTAGGGGCCATCTCGGGATTCCTCTCCCGTCGATGGCAGGGCCTAAGACATTATGTGGAGTCGGGGCCGGAACCTGAGGATTCCTCTCCAGTGTTGCCATGGATCTTCGGGTGCTTCTGAGTCTCCCCAGGGGAGTCAGGCCTCGTCTCGAGTGGGGGCATGCACGTGCGCTTTCCTCCCGATCTGCAGCAGTAGTGTAACGCTTCCTGTCACGTGGATCAAGGGATCTGTGGCTTTCCCTTGAGGCTTTCCCAGGAGGCTTTCCCCCAGGGCTGTGCCACGTGCCACCTGGGTGTGAGTCGATCCTAGGTGTGAAAGACGAGCCAGGGAAGGGAAAAGAGGTTCCTCTGGAATGGACTGAGACATCTGTGGAACTCTTGGAATGGTGGCACGACCCTGGAGTTCCTCTCGCCATTCCTGTTGAGAGGGCCTCCTCTTGAGATGCGACAGGAATGCAGGGAAATCTTTCCCGAGGAAGCAGGGAAAGGATCCCTCATCTCGAGCTACGAGGCGGAAACGGGGCTCCTCTGGATGTAGGCGGGCCCCTCGTGTTTCCTCTCGAGTGGAGACGGGTATGTCGGGGAAATTCTTGATTTGCACCAAGGGTGTGAAGGACCCTTTCTAAGTTCCAGAGGTGAGGTGTGATCAGCCTCGAGACGCCTCAGCGGAAATGGGCCTCATCTCGCCTGGAGGGGAGAACCTCCTGGGTTTTCTCGAGTTGCGGCAGGTCTTCTCGAGATACGACGGGGACCTCAGGGACCGGCTCTGGTGGCCTCAGGAAGGCCAGTCCCCATGCGAGTTGCTAGGGCCCTCTCAGGATTCCTCTCCCGTCGATGGCGGGGTCTGAGACCTTGTGTGGAGTCGGGGCCGGAACCTGAGGATTCCTCTCCAGTGTTGCCATGGATCTTCGGGTGCTTCTGAGTCTCCCAGGGGAGTCAGGCCTCGTCTCGAGTAGGGGCATGCACGTGCGCTTTCCTCCCGAGCTGCAGCAGTAGTGTCACGCTTCCTGTCACGTGGATCAAGGTATCTGTGGCTTTCCCTGGAGGCTTTCCTGGAGGCTTTACCCCAGGGCTGTGTCATGTGCCACCTGGGTGTGAGTCGATCCTAGGTGTGAAAGACGAGCCGGGAAAGGGAAAAGAGGTTCCTCTGGAATGGACTGAGACATCTGGTGAACTCTTGGAATGGTGGCACGACCCTGGAGTTCCTCTCGCCGTTCCTGTTGAGAGGGCCTCCTCTTGAGATGCGACAGGAATGCCGGGAAATCATTCCCGAGGAAGCAGGGAAAGGATCACTCATCTCGAGCTACGAGGCGAAACGGGGCTCCTCTGGATATGGGCGGCACCCTCGTGTTTCCTCTCGAGTGGAGACGGGTATGTTGGGGATCTTCTTGATTTACACCAAGGGTGTGAAAGACCCTATCGAAGTTCCAGAGGTGAGGTGTGATCAGCCTCAAGACGCCTCAGCGGAAATGGGCCTCATCTCGCCTGGAGGGGAGAACCTCCTGGATTGTCTCGAGTTGCGGCAGGTCTTCTCGAGATACGACGGGGACCTCAGGGACCGGCTCTGGTGGCCTCAGGAAGGCCAGTCCCCATGCGAGTTGCTAAGGGCCCTCTCAGGATTCCTCTCCCGTCGATGGCGGGGCCTAAGACCGTGTGTGGAGTCGGGGCCGGAACCTGAGGATTCCTCTCCAGTGTTGCCATGGATCTTGGCGTGCTTCTGAGCCTCCCAAGGGGAGTCAGGCCTCGATTCGAGAGGGGGCATGCACGTGCGCTTTCCTCCCGAGCTGCAGCAGTAGTGTCACGCTTCCTGTCAGGTGGATCAAGGGGTCTGGGGCTGTCCATCGAGGCTGTACCTCCAGGGTTTCCCACCGAGCTGTGCCACGTGCCACCTTGGTGTTAGTCGATCCTCGGCGTGAAAGATGAGCCGGTGAAGGGAAAAGACGTTCCTCTGGAATGGACTGAGACATCTGGAGGACTCTTGGAATGGTGGCACGACCCTGGAGTTCCTCTCGCATTTCCTGTTCAGAGGGCCTCCTCTTGAGATGCGACGGGAACGCTGGGAACTCTTTCCCGACGAAGCAGGGAAAGGATCCCTCATCTCGAGCTACGAGGAGGAAACGGGGCTCCGCTGCTTATGGGCGGCACCCTCGTGTTTCCTCTCGAGTGGAGACGGGTATGTCGGGGAAATTCTTGATTTTCACCAAGGGTGTGAAGGAGCCTTTCGAAGTTCCAGAGGTGAGGTGTGATCAGCCTCGAGACGCCTCAGCGGAAATGGGCCTCATCTCGCCTGGAGGGGAGAACCTCCTGGATTTTCTCGAGTTGGGGCCACTCATCTCAGGTTACGACGGGGCCTCAGGGACCCCCTCTGGTGACCTCAGGAAAGGCCAGACCCCATGCAAGTTGCTAGGGGACATCTCGGGATTCATCTCCCGTCCATGCCGGGGCCTAAGACCTTGTGTGGAGTCGGGGCCCGAACCTGAGGATTCCTCTCCAGTGTTGCCATGGATCTTGGGGTGCTTCTGAGTCTCCCCAGGGGAGTCAGGCCTCGTCTCGAGTGTGGGCATACACGTGCGCTTTCCTACCGAGCTGCAACAGTAGGGTCACGCTTCCTGTCACGTGGATCAAGGGATCTGTGGCTTTCCCTCGAGGCTTTCCCTCGAGGCTTTCCCACGAGGCTTTCCAAAAAGGCTGTGCCACGTGCCACCTTGGTGTGAGTCGATCCTCGGCGTGAAAGACGAGCCAGCGAGGGGAAAAGAGGTTCCTCTGGAATGGAATGAGACATCTGGGGACTCTTGGAATGGTGGCACGACCCTGCAGTTCCTCTCGCCATTCCTGTTGAGAGGGCCTCCTCTTGAGATGCTACTGGCACGCCAGGAACTCTTTCCCGAAGAAGCAGGTGTAGGATCCCTCATTTCGAGCTACGAGGAGGAAACGGGGCTCCTCTGGATGAGGGCGGGACCCTCGTGTTTCCTCTCGAGTGGAGACGGGTATGTCGGGAAACTTCTTGATTTGCACCAAGGGTGTGAAGGACCCTTCGAAGTTCCAGAGGTGAGGTGTGATCAGCCGCGAGACACCTCAGCGGAAATGGGCCTCATCTCGCCTGGAGGGGACAACCTCCTGGATTTTCTCGAGTTGCGGCAGGTCTTCTCGAGTTACGACGGGGACCTCAGGGACCCGCTCTGGTGGCCTCAGGAAAGGCCAGTCCCCATGCGAGTTGCTAGGGACCATCTCGGGATTCCTCTCCCGTCCTTGCCGGGGCCTAAGTCCTTGTGTGGAGTCGGGGCCGGAACCTGAGGATCCCTCTCCAGTGTTGCCATGGATTTTGGGGGGATTCTGAGTCTCCCCAGGGGAGTTAGGCTTCGTCTCGTGTGGGGGTTGCACGAGCGCTTTCCTCCCGAGCTGCAGCAGTAGTGTCACACTTCCTGTCACGTGGGTCAAGGGATCTGTGGCTTTCCCTCGAGGCTTTCCCTCGAGGCTTTCCCACGAGGCTTTCCCACAGGGCTGTGCCACGTGCCACCTTGATGTGATTCGATCCTCGGCGTGAAAGACGAGCCGGTGAAGGGAAAAGAGGTTCCTCTGGAATGGACTGAGACATCTGGGGGACTCTTGGAATGGTGGGAAGACACCGGAGTTCCTCTCGCCCTTCCTGTTGAGAGGGCCTCTTCTTGATATGCGGCGGGAACGCCGGGAACTCTTTCCCGAGGAAGCAGGGAAAGGATCCCTCATCTGGGGTACGAAGCGGATACGGGGCTCCTCTGGATGTGGGCGGGACCCTCGTGTTTCCTCTCGAGTGGAGACGGGTATGTTGGGGATCTTCTTGATTTACACCAAGGGTGTGAAAGACCCTTTCGAAGTTCCAGAGGTGAGGTGAGATCAGCCTCAAGACGCCTCAGCGGAAATGGGCCTCATCTCGCCTGTAGGGGAAAACCTGGATTTTCTCGACTTGCGGCCACTCATCTCAGGTTACGACGGGGACTTCAGGGACCCCCTTGGTGGCCTCAGGAAAGGCCAGACCCCATGCGAGTTGCTTGGGGACATCACGGGATTCATCTCCCGTCCATGCCGGGGCCTAAGACCTTGTGTGGAGTCGGGGCCGGAACCTGAGGATTCCTCTCCAGTGTTGCCATGGATCTTGGGGTGCTTCTGAGTCTCCCCAGGGGAGTCAGGCCTCGTCTCGAGTGTGGGCATACACGTGCGCTTTCCTACCGAGCTGCAGCAGTAGGGTCACGCTTCCTGTCACGTGGATCAAGGGATCTGTGGCTTTCCCTCGAGGCTTTCCAAAAGGGCTGTGCCACGTGCCACCTTGGTGTGAGTCGATCCTCGGCGTGAAAGACGAGCCAGTGAGGGGAAAAGAGGTTCCTCTGGAATGGAATGAGACATCTGGGGGACTCTTGGAATGGTGGCACGACCCTGCAGTTCCTCTCGCCATTCCTGTTGAGAGGGCCTCCTCTTGAGATGCTACTGGCACGCCGGGAACTCTTTCCCCACGAAGCAGGTGTAGGATCCCTCATTTCGAGCTACGAGGAGGAAACGGGGCTCCTCTGGATGAGGGCGGGACCCTCGTGTTTCCTCTCGAGTGGAGACGGGTATGTCGGGAAACTTCTTGATTTGCACCAAGGGTGTGAAGGACCCTTTCGAAGTTCCAGAGGTGAGGTGTGATCAGCCGCGAGACACCTCAGCGGAAATGGGCCTCATCTCTCCTGGAGGGGACAACCTCCTGGATTTTCTCGAGTTGCGGCAGGTCTTCTCTTGTTACGACGGGGACCTCAGGGACCCGCTCTGGTGGCCTCAGGAAAGGCCAGTCCCCATGCGAGTTGCTAGGGACCATCTCGGGATTCCTCTCCCTTCCTTGCCGGGGCCTAAGTCCTTGTGTGGAGTCGGGGCAGGAACCTGAGGATTCCTCTCCAGTGTTGCCATGGATTTTGGGGGGATTCTGAGTCTCCCCAGGGCAGTTAGGCTTCGTCTCGTGTGGGGGCTTGCACGAGCGCTTTCCTCCCGAGCTGCAGCAGTAGTGTCACACTTCCTGTCACGTGGGTCAAGGGATCTGTGGCTTTCCCTCGAGGCTTTCCCTCGAGGCTTTCCCACGAGGCTTTCCCACAGGGCTGTGCCACGTGCCACCTTGGTGTGAGTCGATCCTTGGCGTGAAAGACGAGCCGGTGAAGGGAAAAGAGGTTCCTCTGGAATGGACTGAGGCATCTGAGGGACTCTTGGAATGGTGGCACGACCCTGGAGTTCCTCTCGCCGTTCCTGTTCGGAGGGCCTCCTTTTGAGATGCGACGGGAACGCCGGGAACTCTTTCCCGACGAAGCAGGGAAAGGATCCCTCATCTCGAGCTACGAAGCGGAAACGGGGCTCCTCTGGATGTGGGCGGGACCCTCGTGTTTCCTCTCGAATGGAGACGGGAATGTCGGGGCACTTCTTGATTTGCGCCAAGGGTGTGAAGGACCCTTTCGAAGTTCCAGAGGTGAGGTGTGATCAGCCTCGAGACGCCTCAGCGGAAATGGGCCTCATCTCGCCTGGAGGGGAGAACCTCCTGGATTTTCTCGAGTTGCGGCAGGTCTTGTCGAGTTACGACGGGGACCTCAGGGACCCGGTCTGGTGGCCTCAGGAAAGGTCAGTCCCATGCGAGGTTCAACGGGCCATCTCGGGATTCCTCTCCCGTCCATGCCGGGGCCTAAGACCTTGTCTGGAGTCGGGGCCGGAACCTGAGGATTCCTCTCCAGTGTGTACATGGATCTTGGGGTGCTTCGGGGTCTCTCCAGGGGAGTCAGAGCTCGTCTCGAGTGGGGGCATGCACGTGCGCTTTCCTCCCGAGCTGCAGCAGTAGGGTCACGCTTCCTGTCACGTGGATCAAGGGATCTGTCGCTTTCCCTCGAGGCTTTCCCTTGAGGCTTCCCACAGGACTGTGCCACGTGCCACCTTGCTGTGAGTCGATCCTCGGCGTGAAAGAAGAGCTGGTGAAGGGAAAAGAGGTTCCTCTGGAATGGACTGAGACATCTGGGGCACTCTTGGAATGGTGGCACGACCCTGGCGTTCCTCTCGCCGTTCCTGTTGAGAGGGCCTCCTCTTGAGATGCGACGGGAATGCCGGGAACTCTTTCCCGAAGACGCCAGGAAAGGATCCCTCATCTCGAGCTCTGAGGCGGAAACGGGGCTCCTCTGGATGTGGGCGGGACTCTCGTCTTTCCTCTCGAGTAGAGACAGGTATGTCGGGGAACTTTTTGAGTTTCACCAAGGGTGTGAAGGACCCTTTCGAAGTTCCAGAGGTGAGGTGTGATTAGCCTCGAGACGCCTGAGCGGAAATGGGCCTCATCTCGCCTGGAGGGGAGAACCTCCTGGATTTTCTGAAGTTGCGGCAGGACCTCTCGACTTACGACGGGGACCTCAGGGACCTGCTCTGGTGGCCTCAGGAAAGGCCAGTCCCCATGCGAGTTGCTAGTGGCCATCTGGGGATTCCTCTCCCGTCGATGCCGGGGCCTTAGACCTCGTGTGTTGTTGGGGCCGGAACCTGAGGATTCCTCTCCAGTGTTGACAAGGATGTTGGGGTACTTCTGGGTCTCCAAAGGGGAGTCAGGCCTCGTCTCGAGTTGAGGCATGAACGTGCGCTTTCCTCCCGAGCTGCAGCAGTAGTGTAACGCTTCCTGTCACGTGGATCAAGGCATCTGTGGCTTTCCCTCGAGGCTTTCCCTCGAGGCTTTACCACAAGGCTTTCCCTCGAGGCTTTCCCACGAGGCTTTCCCACAGGGCTGTGCCACGTGCCACCTTGGTGTGATTCGATCCTCGGCGTGAAACGCGAGCGGGTGAAGTGAAAAGAGGTTCCTCTGGAATGGACTGAGACATCTGGGGGACTCTTGGAATGGTGGCACGACCCTGGAGTTCCTCTCGCCGTTCCTGTTGAGAGGGCCTCCTCTTGAGATGCGACGGGAACGCCGGGAACTCTTTCCCGACGAAGCAGGGAAAGAATCCCTCATCTCGAGCTACGAGGTGGAAACGGGGCTCCTCTGGATATGGGCGGCACCCTCGTGTTTCCTCTCGAGTGGAGACGGGTATGTTGTGGATCTTCTTGATTTACACCAAGGGTGTGAAAGACCCTTTCGAAGTTCCAGAGGTGAGGTGAGATTAGCCTCAAGACGCCTCAGCGGAAATGGGCCTCATCTCGCCTGTAGGGGAGAACCTCCTGGATTTTCTCGAGTTGCGGCCACTCGTCTCGGGTTTCGACGGGGACCTCAGGGACCCCCTCTGGTGGCCTCAGGAAAGGCCAGACCCCATGCGAGTTGCTAGGGACATCTCGGGATTCATCTCCCGTCCATGCCGGGTCCTAAGACCTTGTGTGGAGTCGGGGCCGGAACCTGAGGATTCCTCTCCAGTGTTGCCATGGATCTTGGGGTGCTTCTGAGTCTCACCAGGGGAGTCAGGCCTCGTCTCGAGTGTGGGCATACACGTGCGCTTTCCTACCGAGCTGCAGCAGTAGGGTCACGCTTACTGTCACGTGGATCAAGGGATCTGTGGCTTTCCCTGGAGGCTTTCCCTCGAGGCTTTCCCACGAGGCTTTCCCACAGGGCTGTGCCACGTGCCACCTTGGTGTGAGTCGATCCTTGGCGTGAAAGACGAGCCGGTGAAGGGAAAAGAGGTTCCTCTGGAATAGACTGAGGCATCTGGGGGACTCTTGGAATGGTGGCACGACCCTGGAGTTCCTCTCGCCGTTCCTGTTCGGAGGGCCTCCTTTTGAGATGCGACGGGAACGCCGGGAACTCTTTCCCGATGAAGCAGGGAAAGGATCCCTCATCTCGAGCTACGAGGCGGAAACGGGGTCCTCTGGATGTGGGCGGGACCCTCGTGTTTCCTCTCGAGTGGAGACGGGAATGTCGGGGAACTTCTTGATTTGCACCAAGGGTGTGAAGGACCCTTTCGAAGTTCCAGAGGTGAGGTGTGATTAGCCTCGAGACGCCTCAGCGGAAATGGGCCTCATCTCGCCTGGAGGGGAGAACCTCCTGGATTTTCTCGAGTTGCGGCAGGTCTTCTCGAGTTACGATAGGGACCTCAGGGACCCGCTCTGGTGGCCTCAGGAAAAGCCAGTCCCCATGCGAGTTTCTAGGGGCCCTCTCGGGATTCCTCTCCCGTGGATGCCGCGGCCTAATACCTTGTGTGGAGTCGGGGCCGGAACTTTAGGATTCCTCTCCAGTGTTGCCATGGATCTTGGGGTGCTTCTGAGCCTCCCCAGGGGAGTCAGGCCTCGTCTCCCGTGGGGGCATGCACGTTCGCGTCCCTCCCGAGCTGCAGCAGTAGGGTCACACTTCCTGTCACGTGGACCAAGGGATCTGTGGCTTTCCCTCGAGGCTTTCCCTCGAGGCTTTCCCACGAGGCTTTCCCACAGGGCTGTGCTAAGTGCCACCTTGGTGTGAGTCGATCCTCGGCATGAAAGACGAGACGGTGAAGGGAAAAGAGGTTCCTCCGGAATGGACTGAGATATCTGGGGGACTCTTGGAATGGTGGCACGACCCTGGAGTTCCTCTCGCCTTTCTTGTTGAGAGGGCCTCCTCTTGAGATGCGACGGGAACGCCGGGAACTCTTTCCCGGCGAAGCAGGGAAAGGATCCCTCATCTCGAGTTACGAGGCGGAAACGGGGCTCCTCTGGATGTGTGCGGGACCCTCGTGTTTCCTCTCGAGTGGAGACGGGTATGTCGGGGAACTTCTTGATTTGCACCAAGGGTGTGAAGGACTCTTTCGAAGTTCCAGAGGTGAGGTGTGATCAGCGTCGAGACGCCTCAGCAGAAATCTGCCTCATCTCGCCTGGAGGGGAGAACCTCCTGGATTTTCTCGAGTTGCGGCAGGTCTTCTCGAGTTATGACGGGGACCTCAGGGATCCGCTCTAGTGGCCTCAGGAAAGGTCAGTCCCCATGCGAGTTGCTAGGGGCCATCTCGGGATTCCTCTTCCGTCCATGCCGGGGCCTATGACCTTGTGTAGAGTCGGGGCCGGAACGTGAGGTTTCCTCTCCAGTGTTGCCATGGATCTTGGGGTTCTTCTGAGTCTCCCTAAAGGGAGTCAGGCCTCGTCTCGAGTGGGGGCATGAACGTGCGCTTTCCTCCCGACCTGCAGCAGTAGTGTCACGATTCCTGTCACGTGGATCAAGGGATCTGTGGCTTTCCCTCGAGGCTTTCCCTCGAGGCTTTCCCACGAGGCTTTCCCACAGGGCTGTGCCACGTGCCACCTTGGTGTAAGTCGATCCTCGGCGTGAAAGACGAGCCGGTGAAGGGAAAAGAGGTTCCTCTGGAATGGACTGAGACATCTGGGGGACTCTTGGAATGGTGGCACGACCCTGGAGTTCCTCTCGCAATTCCTGTTCAGAGTGCCTCCTCTTGAGATGCGACGGGAAGCCCGGGAACTCTTTCCCGACGAAGCAGGGAAAGGATCCCTCATCTCGAGCTACGAGGCGGAAACGGGGCTCCTCTGGATGTGGGCGGGACCCTCGTGTTTCCTCTCGAGTGGAGACGGGTATGTCGGGGAACTTCTGGATTTGCACCAAGGGTGTGAAGGACCCTTTCGAAGTTCCAGAGGTGAGGTGTGATCAGCCTCGAGACGCCTCAGCGGAAATGGGCCTCATCTCGCCTGGAGGGGAGAACCTCCTGGATTTTCTCGAGTTGCGGCAGGTCTTCTCGAGATACGACGGGGACCTCAGGGACCGGCTCTGGTGTCCTCAGGAAGGCCAGTCCCCATGCGAGTTGCTAGGGGCCCTCTCAGGATTCCTCTCCCGTCGATGGCGGGGCCTAAGACCTTGTGTGGAGTCGGGGCCGGAACCTGAGATTCCTCTCCAGTGTTGCCATGGATTTTCGCGTGCTTCTGAGTCTCCCCAGGGGAGTCAGGCCTCGTCTCGAGTGGGGGCATGCACGTGCGATTTCCTCCCGAGCAGCAGCAGTAGTGTCACGCTTCCTGTCACGTGGATCAAGGGATCTGTGGCTTTCCATCGAGGCTGTCCCTCCAGGATTTCCCACAGGGCTGTACCACGTGCCACCTTGGTGTGAGTCGATCCTCGGCGTGAAAGACGTGCCGGTGAAGGGAAAAGAGGTTCCTCTGGAATGGACTGAGACATCTGGGGTACTCTTCGAATGGTGGCACGACCCTGGAGTTCCTTCGCCGTTCCTGTTCAGAGTGCCTCCTCTTGAGATGCGACGGGAACGTCGGGAACTGTTTCCCGACGAAGAAGGGAAAGGATCCCTCATCTGGAGCTACGAGGCGGAAACGGGGCTCCTCTGGATGTGGGGGGACCCTCGTGTTTCCTCTCGAGTGGAGACGCGTATGTCGGGGAAATTCTTGATTTGCACCAAGGGTGTGAAGGACCCTTTCGAAGTTCCAGAGGTGAGGTGTGATCAGCCTCGAGACAACTCAGCGGAAATGGGCCTCATCTCGCCTGGAAGGGAGAACCTCCTGGATTTTCTCGAGTTGTGGCAAGTCTTCTCGAGATACGACGGGGACCTCAGGGACCGGCTCTGGTGGCCTCAGAAAGGCCAATCCCCATGCGAGTTGCAAGGGGACATCTCGGGATTCCTCTCCCGGCGATGGCGGGGCCTAAGACCGTGTGTGGAGTTGGGGCCGGAACCTGAGGATTCCTCTCCAGTGTTGCCATGGATCTTGGCGTGCTTCTGAGCCTCCCAAGGGGAGTCAGGCCTCGATTCGAGAGGGGGCATGCACGTGCGCTTTCCTCCCGAGCTGCAGCAGTAGTGTCACGCTTCCTGTCAGGTGGATCAAGGGGTCTGGGGCTGTCCATCGAGGCTGTACCTCCAGGGTTTCCCACCGGGCTGTGCCACGTGCCACCTTGGTGTTAGTCGATCCTCGGCGTGAAAGATGAGCCGGTGAAGGGAAAAGACGTTCCTCTGGAATGGACTGAGACATCTGGGGGACTCTTGGAATGGTGGCACGACCCTGGAGTTCCTCTCGCATTTCCTGTTCAGAGGGCCTCCTCTTGAGATGCGACGGGAATGCAGGGAAATCTTTCCCGAGGAAGCAGGGAAAGGATCCCTCACCTCGAGCTACGAGGCGGAAACGGGGCTACTCTGGATGTGGGCGGGACCCTCGTGTTTCCTCTCGAGTGGAGACGGGGATGTTGGGGAAATTCTTGATTTTCACCAAGGTTGTGAAGCACCCTTTCGAAGTTCCAGAGGTGAGGTGTGATCAGCCTCGAGACGCGTAAGCGGAAATGGGCCTCATCTCGCCTGGAGGGGAGAACCTCCTGGATTTTCTCGAATTGCAGCAGGTCTTCTCGAGTTACGACGGGGACCTCAGGGACCCGCTCTGGTGGCCTCAGGAAAGGCCAGTCCCCATGCGAGTTGCTAGGGGCCACCTCGGGATTCCTCTCCCGTCGATGGCGGGGCCTAAGACCTTGTGTGGAGTCGGGGCCGGAACCTGAGGATTCCTCTCCAGTGTTGCCATGGATCTTGGCGTGATTTGAGTCTCCCCAGGGGAGTCAGGCCTCGTCTCGAGTGGGGGCATGCACGTGCGCTTTCCTCCCGAGCTGCAGCAGTAGTGTCACGCTTCCTGTCACGTGGATCAAGGGATCTGTGGCTTTCCCTTGAGGCTTTCCCTGGAGGCTTTCCCTCGAGGCTTTCCCACGAGGCTTTCCCCCAGGGCTGTGCCACGTACCACCTTGGTGTGAGTCGATCCTCGGCGTGAAAGACTAGCCGGTGAAGGGAGAAGACGTTCCTCTGGAATGGACTGAGACATCTGGGGGACTCTTGGAATGGTGGCACGACCCTGGAGTTCCTCTCGCCATTCCTGTTCAGAGTGCCTCCTCTTGAGATGCGATGGGAACGCTGGGAAATCTTTCCCGACGAAGCAGGGAAAGGATCCCTCATCTCGAGCTACGAGGCGGAAACGGGGCTCCTCTGGATGTGGGCGGGACCCTCGTGTTTCCTCTCGAGTGGAGACGGGTATGTCGGGGAACTTCTTGATTTGCACCAAGGGTGTGAAGGACCCTTTCGAAGTTCCAGAGGTGAGGTGTGATCAGCCTCGAGACGCCTCAGCGGAAATGGGCCTCATCTCGCCTGGAGGGGAGAACCTCCTGGATTTTCTCGAGTTGCGGCAGGTCTTCTCGAGATACGACGGGGACCTCAGGGACCGGCTCTGGTGGCCTCAGGAAGGCCAGTCCCCATGCGAGTTGCTAGGGGCCCTCTCAGGATTCCTCTCCCGTCGATGGCGGGGCCTAAGACCTTGTGTGGAGTCGGGGCCGGAACCTGAGATTCCTCTCCAGTGTTGCCATGGATTTTCGCGTGCTTCTGAGTCTCCCCAGGGGAGTCAGGCCTCGTCTCGAGTGGGGGCATGCACGTGCGATTTCCTCCCGAGCAGCAGCAGTAGTGTCACGCTTCCTTTCACGTGGATCAAGGGATCTGTGGCTTTCCCTTGAGGCTTTCCCTGGAGGCTTTCCCTCGAGACTTTCCCAGGAGGCTTTCCCCCAGGGCTGTGCCACGTGCCACCTGGGTGTGAGTCGATCCTCGGCGTGAAAGATGAGCCGGTGAAGGGAAAAGACGTTCCTCTGGAATGGACTGAGACATCTGGGGGAGTCTTGGAATGGTGGCACGACCCTGGAGTTCCTCTCGCCGTTCCTGTTCAGAGTGCCTCCTCTTGAGATGCGACGGGAACGCTGGGAACTCTTTCCCGACGAAGCAGGGAAAGGGTCCCTCATCTCGAGCTACGAGGCGGAAACGGGGCTCCTCTGGATGTGGGCGGGACCCTCGTGTTTCCTCTCGAGTGGAGATGGGTATGTCGGAGAAATTCTTGATTTGCACCAAGGGTGTGAAGGACACTTTCGAAGTTCCAGAGGTGAGGTGTGATCAGCCTCGCGACGCCTCAGCGGAAATGGGCCTCATCTCGCCTGGAGGGGAGAACCTCCTGGATTTTCTCGAGTTGCGGCAGGTCTTCTCGAGATACGACGGGGAAATCAGGTACTAGCTCTGGTGGCCTCAGGAAGGCCAGTCCCCATGCGAGTTGCTAGGGGCCATCTCGGGATTCCTCTCCCGTCTATGGCGGGGCCTAAGACCTTGTGTGGAGTCGGGGCTGGAACCTGAGGATTCCTCTCCAGTGTTGCCATGGATCTTCGGGTGCTTCTGAGTCTCCCCAGGGGAGACAGGCCTCGTCTCGAGTGGGGGCATGCACGTGCGCTTTCCTCCCGAGCTGCAGCAGTAGTGTCACGCTTCCTGTCACGTCGATCAAGGGATCTGTGGCTTTCACTTGAGGCTTTCCCTGGAGGCTTTCCCTAGAGACTTTCCCAGGTGGCTTTCCCCCGGGCTGTGCCACGTGCCACCTGGGTGTGAGTCGATCCTCGGCGTGAAAGACCAGCCGGTGAAGGGAAAAGAGGTTCCTCTGGAATGGACTGAGACATCTGGGGGACTCTTGGAATTGTGGCACGACCCTGGAGTTCCTCGCGCGGTTCCTGTTGAGATGGCCTCCTCTTGAGATCCGACAGGAACGCCAGGAACTCTTTCCCGAGGAAGCAGGGAAAGGATCCCTCATCTCGAGCTACCAGGCGGAAACGGGGCTCCTCTGGATATGGGCAGCACCATCGTGTTTCTTCTCGAGTGGAGACGGGTATGTTGGGGATCTTCTTGATTTACACCAGGGGTGTGAAAGACCCTTTCGAAGTTCCAGAGGTGAGGTGTGATGAGCCTCAAGACGCCTCAGCGGAAATGGGCCTCATCTAGCCTGGAGGGGAGAACCTCCTGGATTTTCTCGAGTTGCGGGAGGTCTTCGCGAGTTCCGACGGGGACCTCAGGGACCCGCTCTGGTGGCTTCAGGAAAGGCCAGTCCCCATGCGAGTTGCTAGGGGCCATCTCGGGATTCCTCTCCCGTCCATGCCGGGGCCTAAGACCTTGTGTGGAGTCGGGGCCGGAACCTGAGGATTCCTCTCCAGTGTTGCCATGGATCTTGGCGTGCTTCTGAGCCTCCCCAGGGGAGTCAGGCCTCGTCTCGAGAGTAGGCATGCACGTGCGCTTTCCTCCCGAGCTGCAGCAGCATTGTCACGCTTCCTGTCAGGTGGATCAAGGGGTCTGTGGCTGTCCATCGAGGCTGTACCTCCAGGATTTCCCACAGGGCTGTGCCACGTGCCACCTTGGTGTGAGTCGATCCTCGGCGTGAACGATGAGCCGGTGAAGGGAAAAGACGTTCCTCTGGAATGGACTGGGACATCTGGGGGACTCTTGGTATGGTGGCACGACCCTGGAGTTCCTCTCGCATTTCCTGTTCAGAGTGCCTCCTCTTGAGATGCGACGGGAACGCTGGGAACTCTTTCCCGACGAAGCAGCGAAAGGATCCTACATCTCCAGCTCTGAGGGGGAAACGGGGCTCCTCAGGATGTGGGCGGGACCCTCGTGTTTCCTCTCGAGTGGAGACGGGTATGTCGGGGAAATTCTTGATTTGCACCAAGGGTGTGAAGGACCCCTTCGAAGGTCCAGAGGTGAGGTGTGATCAGCCTCGAGAAGCCTCAGCGGAAATGGGCCTCATCTCGCCTGGAGGGGAGAACCTCCTGGATTTTCTCGAGTTGCGGCAGGTCTTCTCGAGTTACGACGGGGACCTCAGGGACCCGCTCTGGTGGCCTTAGGAAAGGCCAGTCCCCATGCGAGTTGCTAGGGGCCATCTCGGGATTCCTCTCCCGTCGATGGCGGGGCCTAAGACCTTGTGTGGAGTCGGGGCCGGAACCTGAGGATTCCTCTCCAGTGTTGCCATGGATCTTGGGGTGCTTCTGAGCCTCCCCAGGGGAGTCAGGCCTCGTCTCGAGAGGGGGAACGCACGTGCGCTTTCCTCCCGAGCTGCAGCAGCAGTGTCACGCTTCCTGTCAGGTGGATCAAGGGGTCTGTGGCTTTCCATCGAGGCTGTCCCTCCAGGATTTCCCACAGGGCTGTGCCACGTGCCACCTTGGTGTGAGTCGATCCTCGGCGTGAAAGACGAGCCGGTGAAGGGAAAAGACGTTCCTCTGGAATGGACTGAGACATCTGGGGGAGTCTTGGAATGGTGGCACGACCCTGGAGTTCCTCTCGCCGTTCCTGTTCAGAGTGCCTCCTCTTGAGATGCAACGGGAACGCTGGGAACTCTTTCCCGAAGAAGCAGGGAAAGGATCCCTCATCTCGAGCTACGAGGCGGAAACGGGGCTCCTCTGGATGTGGGCGGGACCCTCGTGTTTCCTCTCGAGTGGAGACGGGTATGTCGGGGAAATTCTTGATTTGCACCAAGGGTGTGAAGGCCCCTTTCGAAGTTCCAGACGTGAGGTGTGATCAGCCTTGAGACGCCCCAGCGGAAAGGGGCCTCATCTCGTCTGGAGGGGAGAAACTCCTGGATTTTCTCGAGTTGCGGCAGGTCTTCTCGAGATACGACGGGGACCTCAGGGACCCGCTCTGGTGGCCTCAGGAAAGGCCAGTCCCCATGCGAGTTGCTAGGGGCCAACTCGGGATTCCTCTCCCGTCGATGGCGGGGCCTAAGACCTTGTGTGGAGTCGGGGCCGGAACCTGAGGATTCCTCTCCAGTGTTGCCATGGATCTTGGCGTGATTTGAGTCTCCCCAGGGGAGTCAGGCCTCGTTCGAGAGGGGGCATGCACGTGCGCTTTCCTCCCGAGCTGCAGCAGCAGTGTCACGCTTCCTGTCAGGTGGATCAAGGGATCTGTGGCTTTCCCTTGAGGCTTTCCCTGGAGGCTTTCCCTCGAGGTTTTCCCACGAGGCTTTCCCACAGGGCTGTGCCACGTGCCACCTTGGTGTGATTCGATCCTCGGCGTGAAAGACGAGCCGGTGAAGGGGAAAGACGTTCCTCTGGAATGGAATGAGACATCTGGGGGAGTCTTGGAATGGTGGCACGACCCTGGAGTTCCTCTCGCCGTTCGTGTTCAGAGTGCCTCCTCTTGAGATGCGAAGGGAACGCTGGGAACTCTTTCCCGACGAAACAGGGAAAGAATCCCTCATCTCGAGCTACGAGGAGGAAACGGGGCTCCTCTGGATGTGTTCGGGACCCTCGTGGTTCCTCTCGAGTGGAGACGGGTATGTCGGGGAACTTCTTGATTTGCACCAAGGGTGTGAAGTACCCTTTCGAAGTTCCAGAGGTGAGGTGTGTTCAGCCTCGAGACGCCTCAGCGGAAATGGGCCTCATCTGGCGTGGAGGGGAGAACCTCCTGGATTTTCTCGAGTTGCGGCAGGTCTTCTCGAGTTACGACGGGGACCACAGGGACCGCTATGGTGGCCTCAAGAAAGGCCAGACCCCATGCGAGTAGCTAGGGACCATCTCGGGATTCCTCTCCCGTCCTTGCCGCGTCCTAAATCCTTGTGTGGAGTCAGGGCCGGAACCTGAGGATCCCTCTCCAGTGTTGCCATGGATCTTGTGGTGTTTCTGAGTCTCCCCAGGGGAGTCAGGCTTCGTCTCGTGTGGGGGCTTGCACGTGCGGTTTCCTCCGGAGCTGCAGCAGTAGTGTCACGCTTCCTATCACGTGGGTCAAGGGATCTGTGGCTTTCCCTGGAGGCTTTCCCTGGAGGCTTTCCCCCAGGTCTGTGTCACATGCCACCTGGGTGTGAGTCGATCCTAGGTGTGAAAGACGAGCCGGGGAAGGGAAAAGAGGTTCCTCTGGAATGGACTGAGACATCTGGGGAACTCTTGGAATGGTGGCACGACCCTGGAGTTCCTCTCGCCGTTCCTGTTGAGAGGGCCTCCTCTTGAGATGCGACAGGAATGCTGGGAAATCTTTCCCGAGGAAGCAGGGAAAGGATCCCTCATCTCGAGCTACGAGGCGGAAACGGGGCTCCTCTGGATGTGGGCGAGACCCTCGTGTTTCCTCTCGAGTGGAGACGGGTATGTCGGGGAAATTCTTGATTTGCACCAAGGGTGTGAAGGACCCTTTCGAAGTTCCAGAGGTGAGGTGTGATCAGCCTCAAGACGCCTCAGCGGAAATGGGCCTCATCTCGCCTGGAGGGGAGCACCTCCTGGATTTTCTCGAGTTGCGGCAGGTCTTCTCGAGTTACGACGGGGACCTCAGGGACCCGCTCTGGTGGCCTCAGGAAATGCCAGTCCCCATGCGAGTTTCTAGGGGCCATCTCGGGATTCCTCTCCCGTCGATGGCGGGGCCTAAGACCTTGTGTGGAGTCGGGGCCGGAACCTGAGGATTCCTCTCCAGTGTTTCCATGGATCTTGGCGTGCTTCTGAGCCTCCCCAGGGGAGTCAGGCCTCGTCTCGAGAGGGGGCATGCACGTGCGCTTTCCTCCCGAGCTGCAGCAGCAGTGTCACGCTTCCTGTCACGTGGATCAAGGGATCTGTGGCTTTCCCTAGAAGGTTTCCCTCGAGGCTTTCCCTCGAGGCATTCCCACGAGGCTTTCCCACAGGGCTGTGCCACGTGCCACCTTGGTGTGATTCGATCCTCGGCGTGAAAGACGAGCCGGTGAAGGGAAAAGAGGTTCCTCTGGAATGGACTGAGACATCTGGGGGACTCTTGGAATGGTGGCAAGACACTGGAGTTCCTCTCGCCCTTCCTGTTGAGAGGGCCTCTTCTTGATATGCGGCAGGAACGCCGGGAACTCTTTCCTGACGAAGCAGGGAAAGGATCCCTCATCTGGAGCTACGAAGAGGATACGGGGCTCATCTGGATGTGGGCGGGACCCTCGTGTATCCTCTCGAGTGGAGACGGGTATGTTGGGGATCTTCTTGATTTACACCAAGGGTGTGAAAGACCCTTTCGAAGTTCCAGAGGTGAGGTGAGATCAGCCTCAAGACGCCTCAGCGGAAATGGGCCTCATCTCCCCTGTAGGGGAGAACCTCCTGGATTTTCTCGAGTTGCGGCCACTCATCTCGGGTTACGACGGGTCCTCAGGGACCCCCTCTGGTGACCTCAGGAAAGGCCAGACCCCATGCAAGTTGCTAGGGGACATCTCGGGATTCATCTCCCGTCCATGCCGGGGCCTAAGACCTTGTGTGGAGTCGGGGCCGGAACCTGAGGATTCCTCTCCAGTGTTGCCATGGATCTTGGGGTGCTTCTGAGTCTCCCCAGGGGAGTCAGGCCTCGTCTCCAGTGTGGGCATACACGTGCGCTTTCCTACTGAGCTGCAGCAGTAGGGTCACGCTTCCTGTCACGTGGATCAAGGGATCTGTGGCTTTCCCTCGAGGCTTTCCCTCGAGGCTTTCCCACGAGGCTTTCCAAAAAGGCTGTCCCACGTGCCACCTTGGTGTGAGTCGATCCTCGGCGTGAAAGACGAGCCAGCGAGGGGAAAAGAGGTTCCTCTGGAATGGAATGAGACATCTGGGGGACTCTTGGAATGGTGGCACGACCCTGCAGTTCCTCTCGCCATTCCTGTTGAGAGGGCCTCCTCTTGAGATGCTACTGGCACGCCAGGAACTCTTTCCCGAAGAAGCAGGTGTAGGATCCCTCATTTCGAGCTACGAGGAGGAAACGGGGCTCCTCTGGATGAGGGCGGGACCCTCGTGTTTCCTCTCGAGTGGAGACGGGTATGTCGGGAAACTTCTTGATTTGCACCAAGGGTGTGAAGGACCCTTTCGAAGTTCCAGAGGTGAGGTGTGATCAGCCGCGAGACACCTCAGCGGAAATGGGCCTCATCTCGCCTGGAGGGGACAACCTCCTGGATTTTCTCGAGTTGCGGCAGGTCTTCTCGAGTTACGACGGGGACCTCAGGGACCCGCTCTGGTGGCCTCAGGAAAGGCCAGTCCCCATGCGAGTTGCTAGGGACCATCTCGGGTTTCCTCTCCCGTCCTTGCCGGGGCCTAAGTCCTTGTGTGGAGTCGGGGCCGGAACCTGAGGATCCCTCTCCAGTGTTGCCATGGATTTTGGGGGGATTCTGAGTCTCCCCAGGGGAGTTAGGCTTCGTCTCCTGTGGGGGTTGCACGAGCGCTTTCCTCCCGAGCTGCAGCAGTAGTGTCACACTTCCTGTCACGTGGGTCAAGGGATCTGTGGCTTTCCCTCGAGGCTTTCCCTCGAGGCTTTCCCACGAGGCTTTCCCACAGGGCTGTGCCACGTGCCACCTTGGTGTGATTCGATCCTCGGCGTGAAAGACGAGCCGGTGAAGGGAAAAGAGGTTCCTCTGGAATGGACTGAGACATCTGGGGGACTCTTGGAATGGTGGCAAGACACCGGAGTTCCTCTCGCCCTTCCTGTTGAGAGGGCCTCTTCTTGATATGCGGCGGGAACGCCGGGAACTCTTTCCCGAGGAAGCAGGGAAAGGATCCCTCATCTGGGGTACGAAGCGGATGCGGGGCTCCTCTGGATGTGGGCGGGACCCTCGTGTTTCCTCTCGAGTGGAGACGGGTATGTCGGGGAAATTCTTTATTTGCACAAAGGGTGTGAAGGACCCTTTCGAAGTTCCAAAGGTGAGGTGAGATCAGCCTCGAGACGCCTCAGCGGAAATGGGCCTCATCTCGCCTGTAGGGGAAAACCTCCTGGATTTTCTCGACTTGCGGCCACTCATCTCAGGTTACGACGGGGACTTCAGGGACCCCCTTGGTGGCCTCAGGAAAGGCCAGACCCCATGCGAGTTGCTTGGGGACATCACGGGATTCATCTCCCGTCCATGCCGGGGCCTAAGACCTTGTGTGGAGTCGGGGCCGGAACCTGAGGATTCCTCTCCAGTGTTGCCATGGATCTTGGGGTGCTTCTGAGTCTCCCCAGGGGAGTCAGGCCTCGTCTCGAGTGTGGGCATACACATGCGCTTTCCTACCGAGCTGCAGCAGTAGGGTCACGCTTCCTGTCACGTGGATCAAGGGATCTGTGGCTTTCCCTCGAGGCTTTCCAAAAGGGCTGTGCCACGTGCCACCTTGGTGTGAGTCGATCCTCGGCGTGAAAGACGAGCCAGTGAGGGGAAAAGACGTTCCTCTGGAATGGAATGAGACATCTGGGGGACTCTTGGAATGGTGGCACGACCCTGCAGTTCCTCTCGCCATTCCTGTTGAGAGGGCCTCCTCTTGAGATGCTACTGGCACGCCGGGAACTCTTTCCCGACGAAGCAGGTGTAGGATCCCTCATTTCGAGCTAGGAGGAGGAAACGGGGCTCCTCTGGATGAGGGCGGGACCCTCGTGTTTCCTCTCGAGTGGAGACGGGTATGTCGGGAAACTTCTTGATTTGCACCAAGGGTGTGAAGGACCCTTTCGAAGTTCCAGAGGTGAGGTGTGATCAGCCGCGAGACACCTCAGCGGAAATGGGCCTCATCTCTCCTGGAGGGGACAACCTCCTGGATTTTCTCGAGTTGCGGCAGGTCTTCTCTTGTTACGACGGGGACCTCAGGGACCCGCTCTGGTGGCCTCAGGAAAGGCCAGTCCGCATGCGAGTTGCTAGGGACCATCTCGGGATTCCTCTCCCTTCCTTGCCGGGGCCTAAGTCCTTGTGTGGAGTCGGGGCAGGAACCTGAGGATTCCTCTCCAGTGTTGCCATGGATTTTGGGGGGATTCTGAGTCTCCCCAGGGGAGTTAGGCTTCGTCTCGTGTGGGGGCTTGCACGAGCGCTTTCCTCCCGAGCTGCAGCAGTAGTGTCACACTTCCTGTCACGTGGGTCAAGGGATCAGTGGCTTTCCCTCGAGGCTTTCCCTCGAGGCTTTCCCACGAGGCTTTCCCACAGGGCTGTGCCACGTGCCACCTTGGTGTGAGTCGATCCTTGGCGTGAAAGACGAGCCGGTGAAGGGAAAAGAGGTTCCTCTGGAATGGACTGAGGCATCTGAGGGACTCTTGGAATGGTGGCACGACCCTGGAGTTCCTCTCGCCGTTCCTGTTCGGAGGGCCTCCTTTTGAGATGCGACGGGAACGCCGGGAACTCTTTCCCGACGAAGCAGGGAAAGGATCCCTCATCTCGAGCTACGAAGCGGAAACGGGGCTCCTCTGGATGTGGGCGGGACCCTCGTGTTTCCTCTCGAATGGAGACGGGAATGTCGGGGAACTTCTTGATTTGCGCCAAGGGTGTGAAGGACCCTTTCGAAGTTCCAGAGGTGAGGTGTGATCAGCCTCGAGACGCCTCAGCGGAAATGGGCCTCATCTCGCCTGGAGGGGAGAACCTCCTGGATTTTCTCGAGTTGCGGCAGGTCTTGTCGAGTTACGACGGGGACCTCAGGGACCCGGTCTGGTGGCCTCAGGAAAGGCCAGTCCCATGCGTGGTTCAACGGGCCATCTCGGGATTCCTCTCCCGTCCATGCCGGGGCCTAAGACCTTGTCTGGAGTCGGGGCCGGAACCTGAGGATTCCTCTCCAGTGTGTACATGGATCTTGGGGTGCTTCGGGGTCTCTCCAGGGGAGTCAGGCCTCGTCTCGAGTGGGGGCATGCACGTGCGCTTTCCTCCCGAGCTGCAGCAGTAGGGTCACGCTTCCTGTCACGTGGATCAAGGGATCTGTCGCTTTCCCTCGAGGCTTTCCCTTGAGGCTTCCCACAGGACTGTGCCACGTGCCACCTTGCTGTGAGTCGATCCTCGGCGTGAAAGAAGAGCCGGTGAAGGGAAAAGAGGTTCCTCTGGAATGGACTGAGATATCTGGGGGACTCTTGGAATGGTGGCACGACCCTGGAGTTCCTCTCGCCTTTCTTGTTGAGAGGGCCTCCTCTTGAGATGCGACGGGAACGCCGGGAACTCTTTCCCGGCTAAGCAGGGAAAGGATCCCTCATCTCGAGTTACGAGGCGGAAACGGGGCTCCTCTGGATGTGTGCGGGACCCTCGTGTTTCCTCTCGAGTGGAGACGGGTATGTCGGGGAACTTCTTGATTTGCACCAAGGGTGTGAAGGACTCTTTCGAAGTTCCAGAGGTGAGGTGTGATCAGCGTCGAGACGCCTCAGCAGAAATCTGCCTCATCTCGCCTGGAGGGGAGAACCTCCTGGATTTTCTCGAGTTGCGGCAGGTCTTCTCGAGTTATGACGGGGACCTCAGGGATCCGCTCTAGTGGCCTCAGGAAAGGCCAGTACCCATGCGAGTTGCTAGGGGCCATCTCGGGATTCCTCTTCCGTCCATGCCGGGGCCTACGACCTTGTGTAGAGTCGGGGCCGGAACGTGAGGTTTCCTCTCCAGTGTTGCCATGGATCTTGGGGTCCTTCTGAGTCTCCCTAAAGGGAGTCAGGCCTCGTCTCGAGTGGGGGCATGCACGTGCGCTTTCCTCCCGACCTGCAGCAGTAGTGTCACGATTCCTGTCACGTGGATCAAGGGATCTGTGGCTTTCCCTCGAGGCTTTCCCTCGAGGCTTTCCCACGAGGCTTTCCCACAGGGCTGTGCCACGTGCCACATTGGTGTGAGTCGATCCTCGGCGTGAAAGACGAGCCGGTGAAGGGAAAAGAGGTTCCTCTGGAATGGACTGAGACATCTGGGGGACTCTTGGAATGGTGGCACGACCCTGGAGTTCCTCTCGCAATTCCTGTGCAGACGGCCTCCTCTTGAGATGCGACGGGAAGCCCGGGAACTCTTTCCCGACGAAGCAGGAAAAGAATCCCTCATCTCGAGCTACGAGGCAGAAACGGGGCTCCTCTGGATGTGGGCGGGACCCTCGTGTTTTCTTGAGTGGAGACGGGTATGTCGCGGAACTTCTTGATTTGCACCAAGGGTGTGAAGGACCCTTTCGAAGTTACAGAGGTGAGATGTGATCAGCCTCGAGACGCCTCAGCGGAAATGGGCCTCATCTCGCCTGGAGGGGAGAACCTCCTGGATTTTCTCGAGT
Source organism: Budorcas taxicolor (assembly GCF_023091745.1). Taxonomy (NCBI): domain Eukaryota; kingdom Metazoa; phylum Chordata; class Mammalia; order Artiodactyla; family Bovidae; genus Budorcas; species Budorcas taxicolor. The sequence goes on from NC_068910.1 coordinate 64,606,350, forward strand.
TGCGACAGGTCTTGGCGAGTTACGACGGGGACCTCAGGGACCCGCTCTGGTGGCCTCAGGAAAGGCCAGTCCCCATGCGAGGTTCAACGGGCCATCTCGGGATTCCTCTCCCGTCCATGCCGGGGCCTAAAACCTTGTGTGGAGTCGGGGCCGGAACCTGAGGATTCCTCTCCAGTGTGTACATGGATCTTGGGGTGCTTCTGAGTCTCCCCAGGGGAGTCAGGCCTCGTCTCTAGTGGGGGCATGCACGTGCGCTTTCCTCCCGAGCTGCAGCAGTAGGGTCACGCTTCCTGTGACGTTGATCAAGGGATCTGTCGCTTTCCCTCGAGGCTTTCCCTTGAGGCTTCCCACAGGACTGTGCCACGTGCCACCTTGCTGTGAGTCGATCCTCGGCGTGAAAGAAGAGCCGGTGAAGGGAAAAGAGGTTCCTCTGGAATGGACTGAGACATCTGGGGCACTCTTGGAATGGTGGCACGACCCTGGCGTTCCTCTCGCCGTTCCTGTTGAGAGGGCCTCCTCTTGAGATGCGACGGGAATGCCGGGAACTCTTTCCCGAAGACGCCAGGAAAGGATCCCTCATCTCGAGCTCTGAGGCGGAAACGGGGCTCCTCTGGATGTGGGCGGGACTCTCGTCTTTCCTCTCGAGTAGAGACAGGTATGTCGGGGAACTTCTTGAATTTCACCAAGGGTGTGAAGGACCCTTTCGAAGTTCCAGAGGTGAGGTGTGATTAGCCTCGAGACGCCTGAGCGGAAATGGGCCTCATCTCGACTGGAGGGGAGAACCTCCTGGATTTTCTGAAGTTGCGGCAGGACCTCTCGACTTACGACGGGGACCTCAGGGACCTGCTCTGGTGGCCTCAGGAAAGGCCAGTCCGCATGCGAGTTGCTAGTGGCCATCTCGGGATTCCTCTCCCGTCGATGCCGGGGCCTTAGACCTCGTGTGTTGTTGGGGCCGGAACCTGAGGATTCCTCTCCAGTGTTGACATGGATTTTGGGGTACTTCTGGGTCTCCAAAGTGGAGTCAGGCCTCGTCTCGAGTTGAGGCATGAACGTGTGCTTTCCTCCCGAGCTGCAGCAGTAGTGTAACGCTTCCTGTCACGTGGATCAAGGGATCTGTGGCTTTCCCTCGAGGCTTTCCCTCGAGGCTTTACCACAAGGCTTTCCCTCGAGGCTTTCCCTCGAGGCTTTACCACAAGGCTTTCCCTCGAGGCTTTCCCACGAGGCTTTCCCACAGGGCTGTGCCACGTGCCACCTTGGTGTGATTCGATCCTCGGCGTGAAAGGCGAGCCGGTGAAGGGAAAAGAGGTATCTTTGGAATGGACTGAGACATCTGGGGGACTCTTGGAATGGTGGCACCACCCTGGAGATCCTCTCGCTGTTCCTGTTGAGAGGGCCTCCTCTTGAGATGCGACGGGAACGCCGGGAACTCTTTCCGGACGAAGCAGGGAAAGGATCCCTCATCTCGAGCTACGAGGCGGAAACGGGCCGCCTCTGGATGTAGGCGGAACCCTCGTGTTTCCTCTCGAGTGGAGACGGGTATGTCGGGGAACTTCTTGATTTGCACCAAGTGTGTGAAGGACCCTTTCGAAGTTACAGAGGTGAGGTGTGATCAGCCCTGAGACGCCTCAGCGGAAATGGGACTCATCTCGCCTGGAGTGGAGAACCTCCTGGATTTTCTCGAGTTGCGGCAGGTCTTCTCGAGTTACGAGGGGGAGCTCAGGGACCCGCTCTGGTGGCCTCAGGAATGGCCAGTCCCCATGCGAGCTGCTAGGGGCCATCTCGGGACACCTCTCCCGTCCATGCCGGGGCCTAAGTCCTTGTGTGGAGTCGGGGCCGGAACCTGAGGATTCCTCTCCAGTGTTGCAATGGATCTTGGGGTGCTTCTGAGTCTCCCCAGGGGAGTCAGGCCTCGTCTCCCGTGGGGGCATGCACGTGCGCTTTCCTCCCGAGCTGCAGCAGTAGGGTCACGCTTCCTGTCACATGGACCAAGGGATCTTTGGCTTTCCGTCGAGGCTGTCCCTCGAGGCTTTCCCACGAGGCTTTCCCACAGGGCTGTGCCACGTGCCACCATGGTGTGAGTCGATCCTCGGCGTGAAAGACGAGCTGGTGAAGGGAAAAGACGTTCCTCTGGAATGGACTGAGACATCTTGGGGACTCTTGGAATGGTGGCACGACCCTGGAGTTCCTCTCGCCGTTCCTGTTGAGAGGGCCTCTTCTTGAGATGCGACGGGAACGCCGGGAACTCTTTCCCGGCGAAGCAGGGAAAGGATCCCTCATCTCGAGCTACGAGGCGGAAACGGGGCTCCTCTGGATGGGTGCGGGACCCTCGTGTTTCCTCTCGAGTGGAGACGGGTATGTCGGGGAACTTCTTGATTTGCACCAAGGGTGTGAAGGACTCTTTCGAAGTTCCAGAGGTGAGGTGGGATCAGCCACGAGACGCCTCAGCAGAAATCTGCCTCATCTCGCCTGGAGGGGAGAACCTCCTGGATTTTCTCGAGTTGCGGCAGGTCTTCTCGAGTTACGACGGGGACCTCTGTGACCCACTCTGGTGGCCTCAGGAAAGGCCAGTCCCCATGCGAGTTGCTAAGGTCCATCTCGGGATGGCTCTCCCATCCATGCCGGACCTAAGACCTTGTGTGGAGTCGGGGCCGGAACCTGATGATTCCTCTCCAGTGTTGCCATGGATTTTGGGGTGCTTCTGAGTCTCCCCAGGGGAGTCAGGCCTCGTCTCGAGTGGGGGCATGCGCCTGCGCTTTCCTCCCGAGCTGCAGCAGTAGTGTCACGCTTCCTGTCACGTGGATCAAGGGATCTGTGGCTTTCCCTCTAGGCTTTCCCTCGTGGCTTTCCCACGAGGCTTTCCCACAGGGCTGTGCCAAGTGCCACCTTGGTGTGAGTCGATCCTCGGCGTGAAAGACGAGCCGGTGAAGGGAAAAGAGGTTCCTCTGGAATGGACTGAGATATCTGGGGGACTCTTGGAATGGTGGCACGACCCTGGAGTTCCTCTCGCCGTTCCTGTTCGGAGGGCCTCCTTTTGAGATGCGACGGGAACGCCGGGAACTCTTTCCCGACGAAGCAGGGAAAGGATCCCTCATCTCGAGCTACGAAGCGGAAACGGGGCTCCTCTGGATGTGGGCGGGACCCTCGTGTTTCCTCTCGAATGGAGACGGGAATGTCGGGGAACTTCTTGATTTGCGCCAAGGGTGTGAAGGACCCTTTCGAAGTTCCAGAGGTGAGGTGTGATCAGCCTCGAGACGCCTCAGCGGAAATGGGCCTCATCTCGCCTGGAGGGGAGAACCTCCTGGATTTTCTCGAGTTGCGGCAGGTCTTGTCGAGTTACGACGGGGACCTCAGGGACCCGGTCTGGTGGCCTCAGGAAAGGCCAGTCCCATGCGTTGTTCAACGGGCCATCTCGGGATTCCTCTCCCGTCCATGCCGGGGCCTAAGACCTTGTCTGGAGTCGGGGCCGGAACCTGAGGATTCCTCTCCAGTGTGTACATGGATCTTGGGGTGCTTCGGGGTCTCTCCAGGGGAGTCAGGCCTCGTCTCGAGTGGGGGCATGCACGTGCGCTTTCCTCCCGAGCTGCAGCAGTAGGGTCACGCTTCCTGTCACGTGGATCAAGGGATCTGTCGCTTTCCCTCGAGGCTTTCCCTTGAGGCTTCCCACAGGACTGTGCCACGTGCCACCTTGCTGTGAGTCGATCCTCGGCGTGAAAGAAGAGCCGGTGAAGGGAAAAGAGGTTCCTCTGGAATGGACTGAGATATCTGGGGGACTCTTGGAATGGTGGCACGACCCTGGAGTTCCTCTCGCCTTTCTTGTTGAGAGGGCCTCCTCTTGAGATGCGACGGGAACGCCGGGAACTCTTTCCCGGCGAAGCAGGGAAAGGATCCCTCATCTCGAGTTACGAGGCGGAAACGGGGCTCCTCTGGATGTGTGCGGGACCCTCGTGTTTCCTCTCGAGTGGAGACGGGTATGTCGGGGAACTTCTTGATTTGCACCAAGGGTGTGAAGGACTCTTTCGAAGTTCCAGAGGTGAGGTGTGATCAGCGTCGAGACGCCTCAGCAGAAATCTGCCTCATCTCGCCTGGAGGGGAGAACCTCCTGGATTTTCTCGAGTTGCGGCAGGTCTTCTCGAGTTATGACGGGGACCTCAGGGATCCGCTCTAGTGGCCTCAGGAAAGGCCAGTACCCATGCGAGTTGCTAGGGGCCATCTCGGGATTCCTCTTCCGTCCATGCCGGGGCCTACGACCTTGTGTAGAGTCGGGGCCGGAACGTGAGGTTTCCTCTCCAGTGTTGCCATGGATCTTGGGGTCCTTCTGAGTCTCCCTAAAGGGAGTCAGGCCTCGTCTCGAGTGGGGGCATGCACGTGCGCTTTCCTCCCGACCTGCAGCAGTAGTGTCACGATTCCTGTCACGTGGATCAAGGGATCTGTGGCTTTCCCTCGAGGCTTTCCCTCGAGGCTTTCCCACGAGGCTTTCCCACAGGGCTGTGCCACGTGCCACATTGGTGTGAGTCGATCCTCGGCGTGAAAGACGAGCCGGTGAAAGGAAAAGAGGTTCCTCTGGAATGGACTGAGACATCTGGGGGACTCTTGGAATGGTGGCACGACCCTGGAGTTCCTCTCGCAATTCCTGTGCAGACGGCCTCCTCTTGAGATGCGACGGGAAGCCCGGGAACTCTTTCCCGACGAAGCAGGAAAAGAATCCCTCATCTCGAGCTACGAGGCAGAAACGGGGCTCCTCTGGATGTGGGCGGGACCCTCGTGTTTTCTTGAGTGGAGACGGGTATGTCGCGGAACTTCTTGATTTGCACCAAGGGTGTGAAGGACCCTTTCGAAGTTACAGAGGTGAGATGTGATCAGCCTCGAGACGCCTCAGCGGAAATGGGCCTCATCTCGCCTGGAGGGGAGAACCTCCTGGATTTTCTCGAGTTGCGACAGGTCTTGGCGAGTTACGACGGGGACCTCAGGGACCCGCTCTGGTGGCCTCAGGAAAGGCCAACCCCATGCGAGGTTCAACGGGCCATCTCGGGATTCCTCTCCCGTCCATGCCGGGGCCTAAAACCTTGTGTGGAGTCGGGGCCGGAACCTGAGGATTCCTCTCCAGTGTGTACATGGATCTTGGGGTGCTTCTGAGTCTCCCCAGGGGAGTCAGGCCTCGTCTCTAGTGGGGGCATGCACGTGCGCTTTCCTCCCGAGCTGCAGCAGTAGGGTCACGCTTCCTGTGACGTTGATCAAGGGATCTGTCGCTTTCCCTCGAGGCTTTCCCTTGAGGCTTCCCACAGGACTGTGCCACGTGCCACCTTGCTGTGAGTCGATCCTCGGCGTGAAAGAAGAGCCGGTGAAGGGAAAAGAGGTTCCTCTGGAATGGACTGAGACATCTGGGGCACTCTTGGAATGGTGGCACGACCCTGGCGTTCCTCTCGCCGTTCCTGTTGAGAGGGCCTCCTCTTGAGATGCGACGGGAATGCCGGGAACTCTTTCCCGAAGACGCCAGGAAAGGATCCCTCATCTCGAGCTCTGAGGCGGAAACGGGGCTCCTCTGGATGTGGGCGGGACTCTCGTCTTTCCTCTCGAGTAGAGACAGGTATGTCGGGGAACTTCTTGAATTTCACCAAGGGTGTGAAGGACCCTTTCGAAGTTCCAGAGGTGAGGTGTGATTAGCCTCGAGACGCCTGAGCGGAAATGGGCCTCATCTCGACTGGAGGGGAGAACCTCCTGGATTTTCTGAAGTTGCGGCAGGACCTCTCGACTTACGACGGTGACCTCAGGGACCTGCTCTGGTGGCCTCAGGAAAGGCCAGTCCGCATGCGAGTTGCTAGTGGCCATCTCGGGATTCCTCTCCCGTCGATGCCGGGGCCTTAGACCTCGTGTGTTGTTGGGGCCGGAACCTGAGGATTCCTCTCCAGTGTTGACATGGATTTTGGGGTACTTCTGGGTCTCCAAAGTGGAGTCAGGCCTCGTCTCGAGTTGAGGCATGAACGTGTGCTTTCCTCCCGAGCTGCAGCAGTAGTGTAACGCTTCCTGTCACGTGGATCAAGGGATCTGTGGCTTTCCCTCGAGGCTTTCCCTCGAGGCTTTACCACAAGGCTTTCCCTCGAGGCTTTCCCTCGAGGCTTTACCACAAGGCTTTCCCTCGAGGCTTTCCCACGAGGCTTTCCCACAGGGCTGTGCCACGTGCCACCTTGGTGTGATTCGATCCTCGGCGTGAAAGGCGAGCCGGTGAAGGGAAAAGAGGTATCTTTGGAATGGACTGAGACATCTGGGGGACTCTTGGAATGGTGGCACCACCCTGGAGATCCTCTCGCTGTTCCTGTTGAGAGGGCCTCCTCTTGAGATGCGACGGGAACGCCGGGAACTCTTTCCGGACGAAGCAGGGAAAGGATCCCTCATCTCGAGCTACGAGGCGGAAACGGGCCGCCTCTGGATGTAGGCGGAACCCTCGTGTTTCCTCTCGAGTGGAGACGGGTATGTCGGGGAACTTCTTGATTTGCACCAAGTGTGTGAAGGACCCTTTCGAAGTTACAGAGGTGAGGTGTGATCAGCCCTGAGACGCCTCAGCGGAAATGGGACTCATCTCGCCTGGAGTGGAGAACCTCCTGGATTTTCTCGAGTTGCGGCAGGTCTTCTCGAGTTACGAGGGGGAGCTCAGGGACCCGCTCTGGTGGCCTCAGGAATGGCCAGTCCCCATGCGAGCTGCTAGGGGCCATCTCGGGACACCTCTCCCGTCCATGCCGGGGCCTAAGTCCTTGTGTGGAGTCGGGGCCGGAACCTGAGGATTCCTCTCCAGTGTTGCAATGGATCTTGGGGTGCTTCTGAGTCTCCCCAGGGGAGTCAGGCCTCGTCTCCCGTGGGGGCATGCACGTGCGCTTTCCTCCCGAGCTGCAGCAGTAGGGTCACGCTTCCTGTCACATGGACCAAGGGATCTTTGGCTTTCCGTCGAGGCTGTCCCTCGAGGCTTTCCCACGAGGCTTTCCCACAGGGCTGTGCCACGTGCCACCATGGTGTGAGTCGATCCTCGGCGTGAAAGACGAGCTGGTGAAGGGAAAAGACGTTCCTCTGGAATGGACTGAGACATCTTGGGGACTCTTGGAATGGTGGCACGACCCTGGAGTTCCTCTCGCCGTTCCTGTTGAGAGGGCCTCTTCTTGAGATGCGACGGGAACGCCGGGAACTCTTTCCCGGCGAAGCAGGGAAAGGATCCCTCATCTCGAGCTACGAGGCGGAAACGGGGCTCCTCTGGATGGGTGCGGGACCCTCGTGTTTCCTCTCGAGTGGAGACGGGTATGTCGGGGAACTTCTTGATTTGCACCAAGGGTGTGAAGGACTCTTTCGAAGTTCCAGAGGTGAGGTGGGATCAGCCACGAGACGCCTCAGCAGAAATCTGCCTCATCTCGCCTGGAGGGGAGAACCTCCTGGATTTTCTCGAGTTGCGGCAGGTCTTCTCGAGTTACGACGGGGACCTCTGTGACCCACTCTGGTGGCCTCAGGAAAGGCCAGTCCCCATGCGAGTTGCTAAGGTCCATCTCGGGATGGCTCTCCCATCCATGCCGGACCTAAGACCTTGTGTGGAGTCGGGGCCGGAACCTGATGATTCCTCTCCAGTGTTGCCATGGATTTTGGGGTGCTTCTGAGTCTCCCCAGGGGAGTCAGGCCTCGTCTCGAGTGGGGGCATGCGCCTGCGCTTTCCTCCCGAGCTGCAGCAGTAGTGTCACGCTTCCTGTCACGTGGATCAAGGGATCTGTGGCTTTCCCTCTAGGCTTTCCCTCGTGGCTTTCCCACGAGGCTTTCCCACAGGGCTGTGCCAAGTGCCACCTTGGTGTGAGTCGATCCTCGGCGTGAAAGACGAGCCGGTGAAGGGAAAAGAGGTTCCTCTGGAATGGACTGAGATATCTGGGGGACTCTTGGAATGGTGGCACTATCCTGGAGTTCCTCTCGCCATTCCTGTTCAGAGGGCCTCCTCTTGAGATGTGACGGGAACGACGGGAACTCTTTCCCGACGAAGCAGGGAAAGGATCCCTCATCTCGAGCTACGAGGCAGAAACGGGGCTCCTCTGGATGTGGGCGGGACCCTCGTGTTTTCTGGAGTGGAGACGGGTATGTCGGGGAACTTCTTGATTTGCACCAAGGGTGTGAAGGACCCTTTCGAAGTTCCAGAGGTGAGGTGTGATCAGCGTCGAGACGCCTCAGCAGAAATCTGCCTCATCTCGCCTGGAGGGGAGAACCTCCTGGATTTTCTCGAGTTGCTGCAGGTCTTCTCGAGTTATGACGGGGACCTCAGGGATCCGCTCTAGTGGCCTCAGGAAATGCCAGTCCCCATGCGAGTTGCTAGGGGCCATCTCGGGATTCCTCTTCCGTCCATGCCGGGGCCTAAGACCTTGTGTAGAGTCGGGGCCGGAACGTGAGGATTCCTCTGCAGTGTTGCCATGGATCTTGGGGTGCTTCTGAGTCTCCCTAAAGGGAGTCAGGCCTCGTCTCGGGTGGGGGCATGCACGTGCGCTTTCCTCCCGACCTGCAGCAGTAGTGTCATGATTCCTGTCACGTGGATCAAGGGATCTGTGGCTTTCCCTGGAGGCTTTCCCTCGAGGCTTTCCCACGAGGCTTTCCCACAGGGCTGTGCCACGTGCCACCTTGGTGTGAGTCGATCCTCGGCGTGAAAGACGAGCCAGTGAAGGGAAAAGAGGTTCCTCTGGAATGGACGGAGACATCTGGGGGACTCTTGGAATGGTGGCACGACCCTGGAGTTCCTCTCGCCATTCCTGTGCAGACGGCCTCCTCTTGAGATGCGACGGGAAGCCCGGGAACTCTTTCCCGACGAAGCAGTTAAAGAATCCCTCATCTCGAGCTACGAGGCAGAAACGGGGCTCCTCTGGATGTGGGCGGGACCCTCGTGTCTTCTCGAGTGGAGACGGGTATGTCGGGGAACTTCTTGATTTGCACCAAGGGTGTGAAGGACCCTTTCGAAGTTACAGAGGTGAGATGTGATCAGCCTCGAGACGCCTCAGCGGAAATGGGCCTCATCTCGCCTGGAGGGGAGAACCGCCTGGATTTTCTCGAGTTGCGGCCACTCATCTCGGGTTTCGACGGGGACCTCAGGGACCCCCTCTGGTGGCCTCAGGAAAGGCCAGACCCCATGCGAGTTGCTGGGACATCTCGGGATTCATCTCCCGTCCATCCCGGGGCCTAAGACCTTGTGTGGAATCGGGGCCGGAACCTGAGGATTCCTCTCCAGTGTTGCCATGGATCTTGGGGTGCTTCTGAGTCTCCCCAGGGGAGTCAGGCCTCGTCTCGAGTGTGGGCATACACGTGCGCTTTCCTACCGAGCTGCAGCAGTAGGGTCACGCTTCCTGTCACGTGGATCAAGGAATCTGTGGCTTTCCCTCGAGGCTTTCCCTCGAGGCTTTCCCACGAGGCTTTCCCACAGGGCTGTGCCACGTGCCACCTTGGTGTGAGTCGATCCTTGGCGTGAAAGACGAGCCGGTGAAGGGAAAAGAGGTTCCTCTGGAATAGACTGAGGCATCTGGGGGACTCTTGGAATGGTGGCACGACCCTGGAGTTCCTCTCGCCGTTCCTGTTCAGAGCGCCTCCTTTTGAGATGCGACGGGAACGCCGGGAACTCTTTCCCGTTGAAGCAGGGAAAGGATCCCTCATCTCGAGCTACGAGGCGGAAACGGGGTCCTCTGGATGTGGGCGGGACCCTCGTGTTTCCTCTCGAGTGGAGACGGGAATGTCGGGGAACTTCTTGATTTGCACCAAGGGTGTGAAGGACCCTTTCGAAGTTCCAGAGGTGAGGTGTGATTAGCCTCGAGACGCCTCAGCGGAAATGGGCCTCATCTCGCCTGGAGGGGAGAACCTCCTGGATTTTCTCGAGTTGCGGCAGGTCTTCTCGAGTTACGACGGGGACCTCAGGGACCCGCTCTGGTGGCCTCAGGAAAAGCCAGTCCCCATGCGAGTTTCTAGGGGCCCTCTCGGGATTCCTCTCCCGTCGATGCCGCGACCTAATACCTTGTGTGGAGTCGGGGCCGGAACTTTAGGATTCCTCTCCAGTGTTGCCATGGATCTTGGGGTGCTTCTGAGCCTCCCCAGGGGAGTCAGGCCTCGTCTCCCGTGGGGGCATGCACGTTCGCGTCCCTCCCAAGCTGCAGCAGTAGGGTCACACTTCCTGTCACGTGGACCAAGGGATCTGTGGCTTTCCCTCGAGGCTTTCCCTCGAGGCTTTCCCACGAGGCTTTCCCACAGGGCTGTGCTAAGTGCCACCTTGGTGTGAGTCGATCCTCGGCATGAAAGACGAGCCGGTGAAGGGAAAAGAGGTTCCTCTGCAATGGACTGAGATATCTGGGGGACTCTTGGAATGGTGGCACGACCCTGGAGTTCCTCTCGCCGTTCCTGTTGAGAGGGCTTCCTCTTGAGATGCGACGGGAACGCCGGGAACTCTTTCCCGGCGAAGCAGGGAAAGGATCCCTCATCTCGAGTTACGAGGCGGAAACGGGGCTCCTCTGGATGTGTGCGGGACCCTCGTGTTTCCTCTCGAGTGGAGACGGGTATGTCGGGGAACTTCTTGATTTGCACCAAGGGTGTGAAGGACTCTTTCGAAGTTCCAGAGGTGAGGTGTGATCAGCGTCGAGACGCCTCAGCAGAAATCTGCCTCATCTCGCCTGGAGTGGAGAACCTCCTGGATTTTCTCGAGTTGCGGCAGGTCTTCTCGAGTTATGACGGGGACCTCAGGGATCCGCTCTAGTGGCCTCAGGAAAGGCCAGTCCCCATGCGAGTTGCTACGGGCCATCTCGGGATTCCTCTTCCGTCCATGCCGGGGCCTACGACCTTGTGTAGAGTCGGGGCCGGAACGTGAGGTTTCCTCTCCAGTGTTGCCATGGATCTTGGGGTTCTTCTGAGTCTCCCTAAAGGGAATCAGGCCTTGTCTCGAGTGGGGGCATGCACGTGCGCTTTCCTCCCGAGCTGCAGCAGTAGTGTCACGATTCCTGTCACGTGGATCAAGGGATCTGTGGCTTTCCCTCGAGGCTTTCCCTCGAGGCTTTCCCACGAGGCTTTCCCACAGGGCTGTGCCACGTGCCACCTTGGTGTGAGTCGATCCTCGGCGTGAAAGACGAGCCGGTGAAGGGAAAAGAGGTTCCTCTGGAATGGACTGAGACATCTGGTGGACTCTTGGAATGGTGGCACGACCCTGGAGTTCCTCTCGCAATTCCTGTGCAGACGGCCTCCTCTTGAGATGCGACGGGAAGCCCGGGAACTCTTTCCCGACGAAGCAGAGAAAGAATCCCTCATCTCGAGCTACGAGGCAGAAACGGGGCTCCTCTGGAGGTGGGCGGGACCCTCGTGTTTTCTCGAGTGGAGACGGGTATGTCGCGGAACTTCTTGATTTGCACCAAGGGTGTGAAGGACCCTTTCGAAGTTACAGAGGTGAGATGTGATCAGCCTCGAGACGCCTCAGCGGAAATGGGCCTCATCTCGCCTGGAGGGGAGAACCTCCTGGATTTTCTCGAGTTGCGACAGATCTTGTCGAGTTACGACGGGGACCTCAGGGACCCGCTCTGGTGGCCTCAGGAAAGGCCAGTCCCCATGCGAGGTTCAACGGGCCATCTCGGGATTCCTCTCCCGTCCATGCCGGGGCCTAAAACCTTGTGTGGAGTCGGGGCCGGAACCTGAGGATTCCTCTCCAGTGTGTACATGGATCTTGGGGTGCTTCGGTGTCTCCCCAGGGGAGTCAGGCCTCGTCTCTAGTGGGGGCATGCACGTGCGCTTTCCTCCCGAGCTGCAGCAGTAGGGTCACGCTTCCTGTGACGTTGATCAAGGGATCTGTCGCTTTCCCTCGAGGCTTTCCCTTGAGGCTTCCCACAGGACTGTGCCACGTGCCACCTTGCTGTGAGTCGATCCTCGGCGTGAAAGAAGAGCCGGTGAAGGGAAAAGAGGTTCCTCTGGAATGGACTGAGACATCTGGGGCACTCTTGGAATGGTGGCACGACCCTGGCGTTCCTCTCGCCGTTCCTGTTGAGAGGGCCTCCTCTTGAGATGCGACGGGAATGCCGGGAACTCTTTCCCGAAGACGCCAGGAAAGGATCCCTCATCTCGAGCTCTGAGGCGGAAACGGGGCTCCTCTGGATGTGGGCGGGACTCTCGTCTTTCCTCTCGAGTAGAGACAGGTATGTCGGGGAACTTCTTGAGTTTCACCAAGGGTGTGAAGGACCCTTTCGAAGTTCCAGAGGTGAGGTGTGATTAGCCTCGAGACGCCTGAGCGGAAATGGGCCTCATCTCGACTGGAGGGGAGAACCTCCTGGATTTTCTGAAGTTGCGGCAGGACCTCTCGACTTACGACGGGGACCTCAGGGACCTGCTCTGGTGGCCTCAGGAAAGGCCAGTCCGCATGCGAGTTGCTAGTGGCCATCTCGGGATTCCTCTCCCGTCGATGCCGGGGCCTTAGACCTCGTGTGTTGTTGGGGCCGGAACCTGAGGATTCCTCTCCAGTGTTGACATGGATTTTGGGGTACTTCTGGGTCTCCAAAGTGGAGTCAGGCCTCGTCTCGAGTTGAGGCATGAACGTGCGCTTTCCTCCCGAGCTGCAGCAGTAGTGTAACGCTTCCTGTCACGTGGATCAAGGGATCTGTGGCTTTCCCTCGAGGCTTTCCCTCGAGGCTTTACCACAAGGCTTTCCCTCGAGGCTTTCCCTCGAGGCTTTACCACAAGGCTTTCCCTCGAGGCTTTCCCACGAGGCTTTCCCACAGGGCTGTGCCACGTGCCACCTTGGTGTGATTCGATCCTCGGCGTGAAAGGCGATCCGGTGAAGGGAAAAGAGGTATCTCTGGAATGGACTGAGACATCTGGGGGACTCTTGGAATGGTGGCACGACCCTGGAGTTCCTCTCGCTGTTCCTGTTGAGAGGGCCTCCTCTTGAGATGCGACGGGAACGCCGGGAACTCTTTCCGGACGAAGCAGGGAAAGGATCCCTCATCTCGAGCTACGAGGCGGAAACGGGCCGCCTCTGGATGTAGGCGGAACCCTCGTGTTTCCTCTCGAGTGGAGACGGGTATGTCGGGGAACTTCTTGATTTGCACCAAGTGTGTGAAGGACCCTTTCGAAGTTACAGAGGTGAGGTGTGATCAGCCCTGAGACGCCTCAGCGGAAATGGGACTCATCTCGCCTGGAGTGGAGAACCTCCTGGATTTTCTCGAGTTGCGGCACGTCTTCTCGAGTTACGAGGGGGAGCTCAGGGACCGCTCTGGTGGCCTCAGGAATGGCCAGTCCCCATGCGAGCTGCTAGGGGCCATCTCGGGACACCTCTCCCGTCCATGCCGGGGCCTAAGTCCTCGTGTGGAGTCGGGGCCGGAACCTGAGGATTCCTCTCCAGTGTTGCCATGGATCTTGGGGTGCTTCTGAGTCTCCCCAGGGGAGTCAGGCCTCGTCTCCCGTGGGGGCATGCACGTGCGCTTTCCTCCCGAGCTGCAGCAGTAGGGTCACGCTTCCTGTCACATGGACAAAGGGATCTGTGGCTTTCCATCGAGGCTGTCCCTCGAGGCTTTCCCACGAGGCTTTCCCACAGGGCTGTGCCACGTGCCACCATGGTGTGAGTCGATCCTCGGCGTGAAAGACGAGCTGGTGAAGGGAAAAAAGGTTCCTCTGGAATGGACTGAGACATCTTGGGGACTCTTGGAATGGTGGCACGACCCTGGAGTTCCTCTCGCCGTTCCTGTTGAGAGGGCCTCTTCTTGAGATGCGACGGGAAAGCCGGGAACTCTTTCCCGGCGAAGCAGGGAAAGGATCCCTCATCTCGAGCTACGAGGCAGAAACGGGGCTCCTCTGGACTTGGGCGGGACCCTCGTGTTTTCTGGAGTGGAGACGGGTATGTCGGGGAACTTCTTGATTTGCACCAAGGGTGTGAAGGACCCTTTCAAAGTTCCAGATGTGAGGTGTGATCAGCGTCGAGACGCCTCAGCAGAAATCTGCCTCATCTCGCCTGGAGGGGAGAACCTCCTGGATTTTCTCGAGTTGCGGCAGGTCTTCTCGAGTTATGACGGGGACCTCAGGGATTCGCTCTAGTGGCCTCAGGAAAGGCCAGTCCCCATGCGAGTTGCTAGGGGCCATCTCGGGATTCCTCTTCCGTCCATGCCGGGGCCTAAGACCTTGTGTAGAGTCGGGGCCGGAACGTGAGGTTTCCTCTCCAGTGTTGCATGGATCTTGGGGTGCTTCTGAGTCTCCCTAAAGGGAGTCAGGCCTCGTCTCGAGTGGAGGCATGCACGTGCGCTTTCCTCCCGACCTGCAGCAGTAGTGTCACGCTTCCTGTCACGTGGATCAAGGGATCTGTGGCTTTCCCTCGAGGCTTTCCCTCGAGGCTTTCCCACGAGGCTTTCCCACAGGGCTGTGCCACGTGCCACCTCGTGTGAGTCGATCCTCGGCGTGAAAAACGAGCCAGTGAAGGGAAAAGAGGTTCCTCTGGAATGGACGGAGACATCTGGGGGACTCTTGGAATGGTGGCACGACCCTGGAGTTCCTCTCGCCATTCCTGTTCAGACGGCCTCCTCTTGAGATGCGACGGGAAGCCCGGGAACTCTTTCCCGACGAAGCAGGGAAAGAATCCCTCATCTCGAGCTACGAGGCAGAAACGGGGCTCCTCTGGATGTGGGCGGGACCCTCGTGTCTTCTCGAGTGGAGACGGGTATGTCGGGGAACTTCTTGATTTGCACCAAGGGTGTGAAGGACTCTTTCGAAGTTCCAGAGGTGAGGTGGGATCAGCCTCGAGACGCCTCAGCAGAAATCTGCCTCATCTCGCCTGGAGGGGAGAACCTCCTGGATTTTCTCGAGTTGCGGCAGGTCTTCTCGAGTTACGACGGGGACCTCCTGGATCCGCTCTAGTGGCCTCAGGAAAGGCCAGTCCCCATGCGAGTTGCTAGGGGCCATCTCGGGATTCCTCTCCCATCCATGCCGGGCCTAAGACCTTGTGTGGAGTCGGGGCCGGAACCTGAGGATTCCTCTCCAGTGTTGCCATGGATCTTGGGGTGCTTCTGAGTCTCCCCAGGGGAGTCAGGCCTCGTCTCGAGTGGGGGCATGCACGTGCGCTATCCTTCTGAGCAGCAGCAGTAGTGTCACGCTTCCTGTCACGTGGATCAAGGGATCTGTGGCTTTCCCTCGAGGCTTTCCCTCGAGGCTTTCCCACGAGGCTTTCCCACAGGGCTGTGCCAAGTTCCACCTTGGTGTGTGTTTATCCTCGGCGTGAAAGACGAGCCGGTGAAGGGAAAAGAGGTTCCTCTGGAATGGACTGAGACATCTGGGGGACTCTTGGAATGGTGGCACTATCCTGGAGTTCCTCTCGCCATTCCTGTTCAGAGGGCCTCCTCTTGAGATGTGACGGGAACGACGGGAACTCTTTAACGACGAAGCAGGGAAAGGATCCCTCATCTCGAGCTACGAGGTGGAAACGGGGCTCCTCTGGATGTGGGCGGGACCCTGCTGTTTCCTCTCGAGTGGAGACGGGTATGTCGGGGAACTTCTTGATTTGCACCAAGGGTGTGAAGAACCCTTTCAAAGTTCCAGAGGTGAGGTGTGATCAGCCTCGAGACGCCTCAGCGGAAATGGGCCTCATCTCGCCTGGAGGGGAGAACCTCCTGTATTTTCTCGAGTTGTGGCAGGTCTTCTCGAGCTACGACGGGGACCTCAGGGATCCGCTCTAGTGGCCTCAGGAAAGGCCAGTCCCCATGCGAGTTGCTAGGGGCCATCTCGGGATTCCTCTTCCGTCCATGCCGGGGCCTAAGACCTTGTGTAGAGTCGGGGCCGGAACGTGAGGATTTCTCTCCAGTGTTGCCGTGGATATTGGGGTGCTTCTGAGTCTCCCCAGGGGAGTCAGGCCTCGTCTCGAGTGGGGGCATGCACCTGCGCTTTCCTCCCGAGCTGCAGCAGTAGTGTCACGCTTCCTGTCACGTGGATCAAGGGATCTGTTTCTTTCCCTCGAGGCTTTCCTTCGAGGCTTTCCCACGAGGCTTTCCCACAGGGCTGTGCCACGTGCCACCTTGGTGTGAGTCGATCCTCGGCGTGAAAGACGAACCGGTGAAGGGAAAAGAGTTTCCTCTTGAAAGGACTGAGACATTCGAGGGACTCTTGGAATGGTTCCACGACCCTGGAGTTCCTCTCGCCATTCCTATTGAGAGGGCCTCCTCATGAGATGAGAAGGGAAGGCTGGGAACTCATTCTTGAAGAAGCAGGGAATGGATCCCTCATCTCGAGCTACGAGGCGGAAACGGGGCTCCTCTGGATGTGTGCGGGACACTCGTGTTTCCTCTCGAGTGGAGACGGGTATGTCGGGGAACTTCTTGATTTGCACCAACGGTGTGAAGGACCCTTTCGAAGTTCCAGAGGTGAGGTGTGATCAGCCTCGAGACGCCTCAGCGGAAATGGGCCTCATCTCGCCTGGAGGGGAGAACCTCCTGGATTTTCTCGAGTTGCGGCAGGTCTTCTCGAGCTACGACGGGGACCTCAGGGACCCGCTCTGGTGGCCTCAGGAAAGGCCAGTCCCCATGCGAGTTGCTAGGGGCCATCTCGGGATTCCTATCCCATCCATGCCGGGCCTAAGACCTTGTGTGGAGTCGGGGCCGGAACCTGAGGATTCCTCTCCAGTGTTGCCATGGATATTGGGGTGCTTCTGAGTCTCCCCAGGGGAATCAGGCCTCGTCTCGAGTGGGGGCATGCACGTGCCCTTTCCTTCCGAGCTGCAGCAGTAGTGTCACGCTTCCTGTCACGTGGATCAAGGGATCTGTGGCTTTCCCTCTAGGCTTTCCCTCGAGGCTTTCCCACGAGGCTTTCCCACAGGGCTGTGCCACGTGCCACCTTGGTGTGAGTTTATCCTCGGTGTGAAAGACGAGCCGGTGAAGGGAAAAGAGGTTCCTCTGGAATGGACTGAGACATCTGGGGGACTCTTGGAATGGTGGCACGACCCTGGAGTTCCTCTCGCCGTTCCTGTTGAGAGTTCCTCCTCTTGAGATGCGACGGGAACGCTGGGAACTCTTTCCCGATGAAGCAGGGAAAGGATCCCTCATCTCGAGCTAAGAGGCGGAAACGGGGCTCCTCTGCATGTGGGCGGGACCCTCGTGTTTCCGCTCGAGTGGAGACGGGTATGTCGGGGAACTTCTTGATTTGCACCACGGGTGTGATGGACCCTTTCGAAGTTCCAGAGGTGAGGTGTGATCAGCCTCGAGACGACTCAGTGGAAATGGGCCTCATCTCGCCTGGAGGGGAGAACCTCCTGGATTATCTCGAGATGCGGCAGGTCTTCTCGAGATACGACGGGGACCTCAGGGACCCTCTCTGGTGTCCTCAGCAAAGGCCTGTCCCCTTGCGAGTTGCTAGGGGACATCTCGGGATTCCTTTCCCGTCCATGCCGGGGCGTAAGACCTTGTGTGTAGTCGGGACAGGAACCAGAGGATTCCTCTCCAGTGTTGCCATGGATCTTCGGGTGCTTCTGAGTCTCCCCAGGGGAGTCAGGCCTCGTCTCGAGTGGGGTCATGCACGTGCGCTTTCCTTCCGAGCTGCAGCAGTAGTGTCACGCATCCTGTCACGTGGATCAAGGGATCTGCGGCTTTCCCTCGAGGCTTTCCCAAGAGGCTTTCCCACTGGGCTGTGCCACGTGCCTCCTTGGTGTGTGTCGATCCTCGGTGTGAAAGACGAGCCGGTGAAGGGAAACGAGGTTCCTCTGGAATGGACTGAGACATCTGGGGGACTCTTGGAATGGTGGCACGACCCTGGAGTTCCTCTCGCCATTCCTGTTGAGAGGGCCTCCTCTTGAATTGCTACGGGAAGGCCGGGAACTCTTTCCCGAGCAAGCAGGGAAAGGATCCCTCATCTCGAGCTACGAGGCGGAAACGGGGCTCCTCTGAATGTGGGCGGGACCCTCGTGTTTCCTCTCGAGTGGAGACGGGTATGTCGGGAAACTTCTTGATTTGCACCAAGGGTGTGAAGGACCCTTTCGAAGTTCCAGAGGTGAGGTGTGATCAGCCTCGAGACGCCTCAGCGGAAATGGGCCTCACCTCGCCTGGAGGGGAGAACCTCCTGGATTTACTCGAGTTGCGGCAGGTCTTCTCGAAGTACGACAGGGACCTCAGGGACCCTCTCTGGTGTCCTCAGGAAAGACCTGTCCCCATGCGAGTTGCTAGGGGCCCTCTCGGAATTCCTCTCCCGTCCATGCCGGGGCCTAAGACCTTGTGTGGACTCGGGGCCGGAACCTGAGGATTCCTCTCTAGTGTTGCCATGGATCTTGGGGTGCTTCTGAGTCTCCCCAGGGGAGTCAGGCCTCGTCTCGTGTGGGGGCATGCACGTGCGCTTTCCTCCCGAGCTGGAGCAGTAGTGTCAGCTTCCTGTTCACGTGGATCAAGGGATCTGCGGCTTTCCCTCGAGGCTTTCCCACGAGGCTTTCCCACTGGGCTGTGCCATGTGCCTCCTTGGTGTGTGTCGTTCCTCGGCGTGAAAGACGAGCCGGTGAAGGGAAACGAGGTTCCTATGGAATGGACTGAGACATCTGGGGGACTTTTGGAAGGTGTCACGACGCTGGAGTTCCTCTCGTCGTTCCTGTTGAGAGGGCCTCCTCTTGAGATGCGACGGGAAGCCCGGGAACTCTTTCCCGACGAACAGGGAAAGGATCCCTCATCTCGAGCTGCGAGGCGGATACGGGGCTCCTCTCGATGTGGGCGGGACCCTCGTGTTTCCTCTAGAGTAGAGACGTGTACGTCGGGGAAATTTTTGATTTGCACCAAGGGTGTGAAGGAACCTTCCGAAGTTCCAGAGGTGAGGTGTGATCAGCCTCGAGAAGCCACAGCGGAAATGGGCCTCATCTCGCCTGGAGGGGAGAACTTCCTGGATTTTCTCGAGTTGCTGCAGGTCTTCTCGAGTTACGACGGGACCTCCGGGACCCGCTCTGGTGGCCTCAGGAAATGCCCGTCCCCATGCGACTTGCTAGGGGCCATCTCGGGATTCATCTCCCGTCCATGCCGGGGCCTAAGACCATGTGTGGAGTAGGGGCCGGAACCTGAGGATTCCTCTCCAGTTTTGCCATGTATCTTGGGGTGCCTCTGAGTCTCCCCAGGGGAGCAGGCCCCGTCTCGTGTGGGGGCATGCACGTGCGCTTTCCTCCTGAGCTGCAGACGTAGTGTCATGCTTCCTGTCACGTGGATAAAGGGATCTGTGGCTTTCCCTCGAGGCTTTACCTCGAGGCCCTCGCACGAGGCTTTCCCACAGGGCTGTGCCATAGCCAACTTGTTGTGAGTCGATCCTCGGCTTGAAAGGCGAGCCTGTGAAGGGAAAAGAGATTCTTCTGGAATGGACTGAGACATCTGGGGGACTCTTGGAATGGTGGCACAACCCTGGAGTTCCTCTCGCCGTTCCTGTTGAGATGGCCTCCTCTTGAGATGCGACGGGAACGCCGGGAATTCTTTCCGGACGAAGCAGGGAACGGATCCCTCATCTCGAGTTCCGAGGCGGAAACTGGCCGCCTCTGGATGTGGGCGGGACCCTCGTGTTTCCTCTCGAGTGGAGACGGGTATGTCGGGGAACTTCTTGAGTTGCTCCAAGGGTGTGAAGGACCCTTTCGAAGTTCCAGAGGTGAGGTGTGATTAAACTCGAGACGCCTCAGCGGAAATGGGCCTCATTTCTCCTGGAGGGGAGAACCTCCTGGATTTTCGCGAGTTGCGGCAGGTCTTCTCGAGTTACGACCGGGACCTCAGGGACCCGCTCTGGTGGCCTCAGGAAATGACAGTCCCCATGCGACATGTTAGGGGCCATCTCGTGATTCCTCTCCCGTCGATGCCGGGGCCTAAGACCTTGTGTGGAGTCGGGGCCGGAACCTGAGGATTCCTCTCCAGTGTTGACATGGATCTTGGGGTGCCTCTGAGTCTCCCCAGGGGAGTCAGGCCCCGTCTCGAGTGGGGGCATGCACGAGCGCTTTTCTCCCGAGCTGCAGCAGTAGTGTCACGCTTCCTGTCACGTGGATCAAGGGATCTGTGGCTTTCCCTCGAGTCTTTCCCTCAAGGCCCTCCCACGAGGCTTTCCCACAGGGCTGTGCCACGTGCCACCTTGGTGTGAGTCAATCCTCAGCTTGAAAGAGGAGCCGGTGAAGGTAAAAGAGCTTCCTCTGGAATGGACTGAGACATCTGGCGGACTCCTGGAATGGTGGCACGACCCTGGGGTTCCTCTCGCCGGCCCTGTTGAGAGGGCCTCCTCTTGAGATGCGATGGGATAGCCGGGAATTCTTTCCCGACGAAGCAGGGAAAGGATCCCTCATCTCGAGCTAGGAGGCGGAAACGGGGCTCCGCTGGATGTGGGCGGGATCCTCCTGTTTCATCTCGAGTGGAGACGTGTATGTCGGGGAACTTCTTGATTTGCACCAAGTGTGTGAAGGACACTTTCGATGTTCCAGAGGTGAGGTCTGATCAGCCTCGAGACGCCTCAGCGGAAATGGGCCTCATCTCGCCTGGAGGGGAGAACCTCCTGGATTTCCTCGAGTTGCGGCAGGTCTTCTCGAGTTACGACGGGGACCTCAGGGACCCGCTCTGGTGGCCTCAGGAAAGGCCAGTCACCAATCGAGATGCTATTGGCCATCTCGGGATTCCTCTCCCGTCCATGCCTGGGCCTAAGACCTTGTGTGGAGTCGCGGCCGGAACCTGAGTATTCCTCTCCAGTGTTGCCATGGATCTTGGGGTGCTTCTGAGTCTCCCCAGGGGAGTCAGGCCTCGTCTCGAGTGTGGGCATGCATGTGCGCTTTCCTCCCGAGCTGCAGCAGGAGTGTCCCGCTTCCTGTCGCGTGGATCAAGGGATCTCTGGCTTTCCCTCGAGGCTTTCCCTCGAGGCTTTCCCACGAGGCTTTCCCACAGGGCTGTGCCACGTGCCACCTTGGTGTGAGTCGATCCTCGGCGTGAAAAACGAGCCGGTGAAGGGAAAAGCGGTTCCTCTGGAATGGACTGAGACATCTGAGGGACTCTTGGAATGGTGGCACGACCCTGGAGTTCCTCTCGCCGTTCCTGTTGAGAGGGCCTCCTCTTGAGATGCGACGGGAATGCGGGAATTCTTTCCCGACCAAGCAGGGAATGGATCCCTCATCTCTATCTACGAGGCGGAAACGGGGCTCCTCTAGATGTGGGCGGGACCCTCGTGTTTCCTCTCGAGTGGAGACGGGTATGTCGGGGAACTTCTTGAGTTGCACCAAGGGTGTGAAGGACCCTTTCGAAGTTCCAGAGGTGAGGTGTGATTAGCCTTGAGACACCTCAACGGAAATGGGCCTCCTCTCGCCTGGAGGGGAGAACCTCAGGGATTTTGTCGAATTGCGGCAGGTCTTCTCGAGTTACGACGGGACCACAGGGACCCGCTCTGGTGGCCTCAGGAAAGGCCAGTCCCCATGCGAGTTGCTAGGGCCCATCTCGGGATTCCTCTCCCGTCGATGCCGGGGTCTAAGACCTTGTGTGGAGTCGGGGCCGGAACCTGAGGATTCCTCTCCAGTGTTGACATGGAACTTGGGGTGCCTCTGAGTCTCTCCAGGGGAGTCAGCCCTCGTCTCGAGTGGGGGCATGCACGTGCGCTTTCCTCCCGAGCTGGAGCAGTAGTGTCAGCTTCCTGTTCACGTGGATCAAGGGATCTGCGGCTTTCCCTCGAGGCTTTCCCACGAGGCTTTCCCACTGGGCTGTGCCATGTGCCTCCTTGGTGTGTGTCGTTCCTCGGCGTGAAAGACGAGCCGGTGAAGGGAAACGAGGTTCCTATGGAATGGACTGAGACATCTGGGGGACTTTTGGAAGGTGTCACGACGCTGGAGTTCCTCTCGTCGTTCCTGTTGAGAGGGCCTCCTCTTGAGATGCGACGGGAAGCCCGGGAACTCTTTCCCGACGAACAGGGAAAGGATCCCTCATCTCGAGCTGCGAGGCGGATACGGGGCTCCTCTCGATGTGGGCGGGACCCTCGTGTTTCCTCTAGAGTAGAGACGTGTACGTCGGGGAAATTTTTGATTTGCACCAAGGGTGTGAAGGAACCTTCCGAAGTTCCAGAGGTGAGGTGTGATCAGCCTCGAGAAGCCACAGCGGAAATGGGCCTCATCTCGCCTGGAGGGGAGAACTTCCTGGATTTTCTCGAGTTGCTGCAGGTCTTCTCGAGTTACGACGGGACCTCCGGGACCCGCTCTGGTGGCCTCAGGAAATGCCCGTCCCCATGCGACTTGCTAGGGGCCATCTCGGGATTCATCTCCCGTCCATGCCGGGGCCTAAGACCATGTGTGGAGTAGGGGCCGGAACCTGAGGATTCCTCTCCAGTTTTGCCATGTATCTTGGGGTGCCTCTGAGTCTCCCCAGGGGAGCAGGCCCCGTCTCGTGTGGGGGCATGCACGTGCGCTTTCCTCCTGAGCTGCAGACGTAGTGTCATGCTTCCTGTCACGTGGATAAAGGGATCTGTGGCTTTCCCTCGAGGCTTTACCTCGAGGCCCTCGCACGAGGCTTTCCCACAGGGCTGTGCCATAGCCAACTTGTTGTGAGTCGATCCTCGGCTTGAAAGGCGAGCCTGTGAAGGGAAAAGAGATTCTTCTGGAATGGACTGAGACATCTGGGGGACTCTTGGAATGGTGGCACAACCCTGGAGTTCCTCTCGCCGTTCCTGTTGAGATGGCCTCCTCTTGAGATGCGACGGGAACGCCGGGAATTCTTTCCGGACGAAGCAGGGAACGGATCCCTCATCTCGAGTTCCGAGGCGGAAACTGGCCGCCTCTGGATGTGGGCGGGACCCTCGTGTTTCCTCTCGAGTGGAGACGGGTATGTCGGGGAACTTCTTGAGTTGCTCCAAGGGTGTGAAGGACCCTTTCGAAGTTCCAGAGGTGAGGTGTGATTAAACTCGAGACGCCTCAGCGGAAATGGGCCTCATTTCTCCTGGAGGGGAGAACCTCCTGGATTTTCGCGAGTTGCGGCAGGTCTTCTCGAGTTACGACCGGGACCTCAGGGACCCGCTCTGGTGGCCTCAGGAAATGACAGTCCCCATGCGACATGTTAGGGGCCATCTCGTGATTCCTCTCCCGTCGATGCCGGGGCCTAAGACCTTGTGTGGAGTCGGGGCCGGAACCTGAGGATTCCTCTCCAGTGTTGACATGGATCTTGGGGTGCCTCTGAGTCTCCCCAGGGGAGTCAGGCCCCGTCTCGAGTGGGGGCATGCACGAGCGCTTTTCTCCCGAGCTGCAGCAGTAGTGTCACGCTTCCTGTCACGTGGATCAAGGGATCTGTGGCTTTCCCTCGAGTCTTTCCCTCAAGGCCCTCCCACGAGGCTTTCCCACAGGGCTGTGCCACGTGCCACCTTGGTGTGAGTCAATCCTCAGCTTGAAAGAGGAGCCGGTGAAGGTAAAAGAGCTTCCTCTGGAATGGACTGAGACATCTGGCGGACTCCTGGAATGGTGGCACGACCCTGGGGTTCCTCTCGCCGTCCCTGTTGAGAGGGCCTCCTCTTGAGATGCGATGGGATAGCCGGGAATTCTTTCCCGACGAAGCAGGGAAAGGATCCCTCATCTCGAGCTAGGAGGCGGAAACGGGGCTCCGCTGGATGTGGGCGGGATCCTCCTGTTTCATCTCGAGTGGAGACGTGTATGTCGGGGAACTTCTTGATTTGCACCAAGTGTGTGAAGGACACTTTCGATGTTCCAGAGGTGAGGTCTGATCAGCCTCGAGACGCCTCAGCGGAAATGGGCCTCATCTCGCCTGGAGGGGAGAACCTCCTGGATTTCCTCGAGTTGCGGCAGGTCTTCTCGAGTTACGACGGGGACCTCAGGGACCCGCTCTGGTGGCCTCAGGAAAGGCCAGTCACCAATCGAGATGCTATTGGCCATCTCGGGATTCCTCTCCCGTCCATGCCTGGGCCTAAGACCTTGTGTGGAGTCGCGGCCGGAACCTGAGTATTCCTCTCCAGTGTTGCCATGGATCTTGGGGTGCTTCTGAGTCTCCCCAGGGGAGTCAGGCCTCGTCTCGAGTGTGGGCATGCATGTGCGCTTTCCTCCCGAGCTGCAGCAGGAGTGTCCCGCTTCCTGTCGCGTGGATCAAGGGATCTCTGGCTTTCCCTCGAGGCTTTCCCTCGAGGCTTTCCCACGAGGCTTTCCCACAGGGCTGTGCCACGTGCCACCTTGGTGTGAGTCGATCCTCGGCGTGAAAAACGAGCCGGTGAAGGGAAAAGCGGTTCCTCTGGAATGGACTGAGACATCTGAGGGACTCTTGGAATGGTGGCACGACCCTGGAGTTCCTCTCGCCGTTCCTGTTGAGAGGGCCTCCTCTTGAGATGCGACGGGAATGCGGGAATTCTTTCCGGACGAAGCAGGGAACGGATCCCTCATCTCTATCTACGAGGCGGAAACGGGGCTCCTCTAGATGTGGGCGGGACCCTCGTGTTTCCTCTCGAGTGGAGACGGGTATGTCGGGGAACTTCTTGAGTTGCACCAAGGGTGTGAAGGACCCTTTCGAAGTTCCAGAGGTGAGGTGTGATTAGCCTTGAGACACCTCAACGGAAATGGGCCTCCTCTCGCCTGGAGGGGAGGACCTCATGGATTTTCTCGAGTTGCGGCAGGTCTTCTCGAGTTACGACGGGACCACAGGGACCCGCTCTGGTGGCCTCAGGAAAGGCCAGTCCCCATGCGAGTTGCTAGGGCCCATCTCGGGATTCCTCTCCCGTCGATGCCGGGGTCTAAGACCTTGTGTGGAGTCGGGGCCGGAACCTGAGGATTCCTCTCCAGTGTTGACATGGATCTTGGGGTGCCTCTGAGTCTCCCCAGGGGAGTCAGCCCTCGTCTCGAGTGGGGGCATGCACGTGCGCTTTCCTCCCGAGCTGCAGCAGTAGTGTCACGCTTCCTGTCACCTGGATCAAGGGATCTGTGGCTTTCCCTCGAGGCTGTCCCTCGAGGCTTTCCCACGAGTCTTTCCCACAGGGCTGTGCCACGTGCCACCTTGGTGTGAGTCGATCCTCGGCGTGAAAGATGAGCCGGTGAAGGGAAAAGAGGTTCCTCTGGAATGGACTGAGACATCTGGGGGACTCTCGGAATGGTGGCTCGAACCTGGAGTTCCTCTCGCCGTTCCTGTTGAGAGAGCCTCCTCTTGAGATGCGACGGGAACGCCGGGAACTCTTTCCCGACGAAGCAGGGAAAGGATCGCTCATCTCGAGCTACGAGGCGGAAACGGGGCTCCTATAAATGAGGGCGGTACCCTCGTGTTTCCTCTCGAGTGGAGACGGGAAAGTCGGGGAACTTCTTGAGTTGCACCAAGGGTGTGAAGGACCCTTTCGAAGTTCCAGAGGTGAGGTTTGATCAGCCTTGAGACGCCTCAGCGGAAATGGGCCTCATGTCGGCTGGAGGGGAGAACCTCCTGGATTTCCTGGAGTTGCGGCAGGTCTTCTCGAGTTACAACGGGGACCTCAGGGACCCGCTCTGGTGGCCTCAGGAAAGGTCAATCCCCATGCGAGTTCCTAGGGGCCATCTCGGGATTCCTCTCCCATCCATGCTGGGGCCTAAGTCCTTGTGTGGAGTCGGGGCCGGAACCAGAGGAATCCTCTCCAGTGTTGCCATGGATCTTGGGGTGCTTCTGAGTCTCCCCAGGGGAGTCAGGCCTCGTCTCTAGTGGGGGCATGCACGTGCGCTTTCCTCCCGAGCTGCAGCAGTAGTGTCACGCTTCCTGTCACGTGGATCAAGGAATCTGTGGCTTCACCTTGAGGCTTTCCCTCGAGGCTTTCCCTCGAGGCTTTCCCACGAGGCTTTCCCACAGGGCTGTGCCACGTGCCACCTTGGTGTGAGTCGATCCTCGGCGTGAAAGACGAGCCGGTGAACGGAAAAGTGGTTCCTCTGGAATGGACTGAGACATCTGGGGGACTCTTGGAATGGTGGCACGACACTGGAGTTCCTCCCGCCTTTCCTGTTGCGAGCGCCTCCTCTTGAGATTCGACGGGAAAGCCGGGAACCCTTTCCCGATGACGCATGGAAAGGATCCCTCATCTGGAGCTACGAGGCGGAAACGGGGCTCCTCTCATGTTGACGGGACCCTAGTGTTTCCTTTCGATTGGAGACGGGTATGTCGGGGAACTTCTTGAGTTGCACCAAGCCTGTGAAGGACCCTTTCGAAGTTCCAGAGGTGAGGTGTGATCAGACTCGAGACGCCTCAGCGGAAATGGGCCTCATCTCGCCTGGAGGGGAGAACCTCCTGGATTTTCTCGAGTTGCGGCAGGTCTTCTCGAGTTACGACGGTGACCTCAGGGACCCGCACTTGTGGCCTCAGGAATGTCCAGTCCCCATGCGACTTGCAGTGTGCCCTCTCGGGATACCTCTCCCGTCGATGCCGGTGCCTAAGAACTCGTGTGGAGTCGGGGCCAGAACCTGAGGATTCCTCTCCAGTGTTGCCATGGATCTTGGGGTGCTTCTGAGTCTCCCCAGGGGAGTCAGGCCTCGTCTCGAGTGGGGGCATGCATGTGCGCTTTCCTCCCGAGCTGAAGCGGTAGTGTCACGCTTCCTGTCACGTGGATCAAGGGATCTGTGGCTTTCCCTTGAGGCTTTCCCTCGAGGCTTTCCCTCGAGGCTTTCCCACGAGGCTTTCCCCCAGGGCTGTGCCACGTGCCACCTTGGTGTGAGTCGATCCTCGACGTGAAAGACGAGCCGGTGAAGGGAAAAGAGGTTCCTCTGGAATGGACTGAGACATCTGGGGGACTCTTGGAATGGTGGCACGACGCTGGAGTTCCTCCCGCCGTTCCTGTTGAGAGTGCCTCCTCTTGAGATGGGACGGGACCGCTGGGAACTCTTTCCCGAGGAAGCAGGGAAAGGATCCGTCAACTGGAGCTACGAGGCGGAAACGGGGCTCCTCTGGATGTGGGCGGGACCCTCGTGTTTCCTCTCGAGTGGAGACGGGTATGTTGGGGATCTTCTTGATTTACACCAAGGGTGTGAAAGACCCTTTCAAAGATCCAGAGGTGAGGTGTGATCAGCCTCGAGACGCCTCAGCAGAAATGGGCCTCATCTCGCCTGGAGGGGAGAACCTCCTGGGTTTTCTCGAGTTGCGGCAGGTTTTCTTGAGTTACGACGGGGACCTCAGGGACCCGCTCTGGTGGCCTCAGGAAAGGCGAGTCCCCATTCGAGTCTCGAAGGGCATCTCGGGATTCCTCTCCCGTCGATGCCGGGCCCTAAGACCTTGTGTGGAGTCGGGCCCGGAACCTGAGAATTCCTCTCCAGTGTTGCAATGGATCTTGGGGTGCTTCTGAGTCTCCCCAGGGGAGTCAGGCCTCGTCTCGAGTGGGGGCGTGCACGTGCGATTTACTCCCGGGCTGCAGCAGTAGTGTCACGCTTCCTGTCACGTGGATCAAGGGATCTGTGGCTTTCCCTCGAGGCTTTCCCTCGAGGCTTTCCCTCGAGGCTTTCCCACGAGGCTTTCCCCCAGGGCTGTGCCCCGTGCCACCTTGGTGTGAGTCGATCCTCGGCGTGAAAGACGAGCCGGTGAAGGGAGAAGAGGTTCCTCTGGAATGGACTGAGACATCTGGGGGACTCTTGGAATGGTGGCACGACCCTGGACTTCCTCTCGCCTTTCCTGTTGAGAGCGCCTCCTCTTGAGTTTCGACGGGAAAGCCGGGAAATCTTTCCCGACGACGCATGGAAAGGATCCCTCATCTGGAGCTACGAGGCGGAAACGGGGCTCCTCTGAATGTGGACGGGACCCTAGTGTTTCCTCTCGATTGGAGACGGGTATGTCGGGGAACTTCTTGAGTTGCACCAAGGGTGTGAAGGACCCTTTCGAAGTTCCAGAGGTGAGGTGTGATCAGACTGGAGACGCCTCAGCGGAATTGGGCCTCATCTCGCCTGGAGGGGAGAACATCCTGGATTTTCTCGAGTTGCGGCAGGTCTTCTCGTGTTACGACGGGGACCTCAGGGACCCGCACTTGTGGCCTCAGGAAAGTCCAGTCCCCATGCGACTTGCTATGGGCCCTCTCGGGATACCTCTCCCGTCGATGCCGGTGCCTAAGAACTCGTGTGGAGTCGGGGCCGGAACCTGAGGATTCCTCTCCACTGTTGACATCGAACTTGGGGTACTTCTGAGTCTCCCCAGGGGAGTCAGGCCTCGTCTCGATTGGGGGCATCCACGTGCGCTTTCCTCCCGAGCTGCAGCAGTGGTGTCACGCTTCCTGCAACGTGGATCAAGGGATCTGTGGCTTTCCCTCAAGGATTTTCCTCGAGGCGTTCCCACAAGGCGTTCCCAAAAGGCTGTGCCACGTGCCACCTTGGTGTGAGTCGATCCTCGGCGTGAACGACGAGCCGGTGAAGGGAAAAGAGGTTCCTCTGGAATGGACTGAGACATCTGGGGGACTCTTGGAATGGTGGCACGACCCTGGAGTTACTCTCGCCGTTCCTGTTGAGAGGGCCTCCTCTTGAGATGCGCCGGGAACGCCGGGAATTCTTTCGCGACGAAGCAGGGAAAGGATCCTTCATCTCGAGCTACGAGGAGGAATCGGGGCTCCTCTGGATGTGGGCGGGACCCTCGTGGTTCCTCTCGAGTGGAGACGGGTATGTTGGGGATCTTCTTGATTTACACCAAGGGTGTGAAAGACCCTTTCGAAGATCCAGAGGTGAGGTGTGATCAGCCTCGAGACGCCTCAGCGGAAATGGGCTTCATCTCGCCTGGAGGGGAGAACCTCCTGGATTTTCTCGAGTTGCGGCAGGTCTTCTCGAGGTACGACGGGGACCTCAGGGACCCGCTCTGTGGCCTCAAGAAAGGCCAGTCCCCCTGCGAGTTGCTAGGGGCGATCTCGGGATTACTCTCCCGTCCATGCCGGGGCCTAAGGCCTTGTGTGGAGTCGGGGCCGGAACCTGAGGATTCCTCTCCAGTGTTGCCATGGAACTTGGGGTGCTTCAGAGACTCCCCAGGGAAGTCAGGCCTCGTCACGTGTGGGGACATGCACGTGCGCTTTCCTCCCGAGCTGCAGGAGTAGTGTCACGCTTCCTGTCACGTGGATCAAGGGATCTGTGGCTTTCCCTCGAGGCTTTCCTCGAGGCTTTCCCACAGGGCTGTGCCACGAGGCTTTCCCACAGGGCTGTGCCACGTGCCACCTTGGTGTGAGTCGATCCTCCGCGTGAAAGACGAGCCGGTGAAGGGAAAAGAGGTTCCTCTGGAATGGACTGAGACATCTGGGGGAGTCTTGGAATGGTGGCACGAGCCTGGAGTTCCTCTCGCCGTTTCTGTTGAGAGGGCCTCCTCTTGAGATTCGACGGGAACCCCGGGAATTCTTTCCCGACGAAGCAGGGAAAGGATCCCACATCTCGAGGTACGAGGCGGAAACGGGACTCCTCTGGATGTGGGCGGGACCCTAGTGTTTCCTCTCGAGTGGAGACGGGTATGTCGGGGAACTTCTTCATTTGCACCAAGGGTGTGAAGGACTCTTTCGAAGTTCCAGAGGTGAGGTGTGATCAGCCTCGAGACGCCTCAGCAGAAATGGGCCTCATCTCGCCTAGAGGGTAGAACCTCCTGGATTTTCTCGAGTTGTGGCAGGTCTTCTCGAGTTACGACGGGGCCCTCAGCGACCCGCTCTGGTGGCCTCAGGAAAGGCCAGTCCCCATGCGAGTTGCTAGGGGCCATCTCGGGATTCCTCTCCCGTCGATGCCGGGGCCTAAGACCTTGTGTGGAGTCGGGGCCGGAACCTGAGGATTCCTCTCCAGTGTTGACATGGATCTTGGGGTGCCTCTGAGTCTCCCCAGGGGAGTTAGGCCTCGTCTCGAGTGGGGGCATGCACGTGCGCTTTCCTTCCGAGCTGCAGCAGTAGTGTCCCGCTTCCTGGCACGTGGATCAAGGGATCTGTGACTTCGCCTCCAGGCTTTCCCACGAGGTTTTCCCACAGGGCTGTGCCAAGTGCCACC
This sequence comes from Budorcas taxicolor, assembly GCF_023091745.1. Taxonomy (NCBI): domain Eukaryota; kingdom Metazoa; phylum Chordata; class Mammalia; order Artiodactyla; family Bovidae; genus Budorcas; species Budorcas taxicolor. Next base: position 64,636,213 of record NC_068910.1, read on the forward strand.
TTTGTGTGAGTCGATCCTCGGTGTGAAAGACGAGCCGGTGAAGGGAAAAGAGGTTCCTCTGGAATGGACTGAGACAAATGGGGGACTCTTGGAACGGTGGCACGACCCTGGAGTTCCTCTCGCCGTTCCTGTTGAGAGGGCCTCCTCTTGAGATGCGACGGGAACGCCAGGAAATCTTTCCCGACGAAGCAGGGAAAGGATCCCTCATCTCGAGCTATGAGGCGGAAACGAGGCTCCTCTGGATGTGGGCGGGACCCTCGTGTTGCCTCTCGAGTGGAGACGGGTATGTCGGGGAACTTCTTGATTTGTACCAAGGGTGTGAAGGACCCTTTTGAAGTTCCAAAGGTGAGGTGTGATCAGCCTCGAGACGCGTCAGCGGAAATGGGCCTCATCTCGCCTGGGGGGAGAACCTCCTGTATTGTCTCAAGTTGTGGCAGGTCTTCTCGAGTTACGACGGGGACCTCAGGGACACGCTCTGGTGGCCTCAGGAAAGGCCAGACACCATGCGAGTTGCTAGGGGCCATCTCGGGATTCCTCTCCCGTCGATGCCGTTGCCTAAGACCTTGTGTGGAGTCGAGGCCGGAACGTGAGGATTCCTCTCCAGTGTTGACATGGATCTTGGGGTGCCTCTGAGTTCCCCAGGGGAGTCAGGCCTCGTCTCGAGTGGGGGCATGCACGTGCGCTTTCCTCCCGAGCTGCAGCAGTAGTGTCACGCTTCCTGTCACGTGGATCTAGGGATCTGCGGCTTTCCCTCGTGGCTTTCCCACGAGCCTTTCCCACAGGGCTGTGCCACGTGCCACCTTGGTGTGAGTCGATCCTCGGCGTGAAAGACGAGCCGGTGAAGGGAAAAGAGGTTCCTCTGAAATGGACTGAGACATCTGGGGGACTCTTGGAATGGTGGCACGAGCCTGGAGTTCCTCTCGCCGTTTCTTTTGAGAGGGCCTCCTCTTGAGATTCGACGGGAACCCCGGGAATTCTTTCCCGACGAAGCAGGGAAAGGATCCCACATCTCGAGGTACGAGGCGGAAACGGGACTCCTCTGGATGTGGGCGGAACCCTAGTGTTTCCTCTCGAGTGGAGACGGGTATGTCGGGGAACTTCTTCATTTGCACCAAGGGTGTGAAAGACTCTTTCGAAGTTCCAGAGGTGAGGTGTGATCAGCCTCGAGACGCCTCAGCAGAAATGGGCCTCTTCTCGCCTAGAGGGTAGAACCTCCTGGATTTTCTCGACTTGTGGCAGGTCTTCTCGAGTTACGACAGGGCCCTCAGCGACCCGCTCTGGTGGCCTCAGGAAAGGCCAGTCCCCATGCGTGTTGCTAGGGGCCATCTCAGGATTCCTCTCCCGTCGATGCCGGGGCCTAAGACCTTGTGTGGAGTCGGGGCCGGAACCTGAGGATTCCTCTCCAGTGTTGACATGGATCTTGGGGTGCCTCTGAGTCTCCCCAGGGGAGTTAGGCCTCGTCTCGAGTGGGGGCATGCACGTGCGCTTTCCTCCCGAGCTGCAGCAGTAGTGTCCCGCTTCCTGGCACGTGGATCAAGGGATCTGTGACTTCGCCTCCAGGCTTTCCCACGAGGTTTTCCCACAGGGCTGTGCCACGTGCCACCTTTGTGTGAGTCGATCCTCGGTGTGAAAGACGGGCCGGTGAAGGGAAAAGAGGTTCCTCTGGAATGGACTGAGACAAATGGGGGACTCTTGGAACGGTGGCACGACCCTGGAGTTCCTCCCGCCGTTCCTGTTGAGAGGGCCTCCTCTTGAGATGCGACGGGAACGCCAGGAAATCTTTCCCGACGAAGCAGGGAAAGGATCCCTCATCTCGAGCTATGAGGCGGAAACGGGGCTCCTCTGGATGTGGGCGGGACCCTCGTGTTGCCTCTCGAGTGGAGACGGGTATGTCGGGGAACTTCTTGATTTGCACCAAGGGTGTGAAGGAGTCTTTCGAAGTTCCAGAGGTGAGGTGTGATCAGCCTCGAGACGCCTCAGCGGAAATGGGCCTCATCTCGCCTGGAGGGGAGAACCTCATGGATTTTGTCAAGTTACGCAGGTCTTCTCGAGTTACGACGGGGACCTCAGGGACCCGCTCTAGTGGCCTCAGGAAAGGCCACTCCCCATGCGAGTTGTTAGGAGCCATCTCGAGATTCCTCTCCCGTCGATCCCGGGGCCTAAGACATTGTGTGGAGTCTGGGCCGGAACCTGAGGATTCCTCTCTAGTGTTGCCATGGATCTTGGGGTGCTTCTGAGTCTCCCCAGGGGAGTCAGGCCTCGTCTCGAGTGGGGGCATGCACGTGCGCTTTCCTCCCGAGCTGCAGCAGTAGTGTCACGCTTCCTGTCACGTGGATCAAGGGATCTGTGGCTTTCCAACGAGGCTTTCCCACAAGGCTATGCAACGTGCCACCTTGGTGTGAGTCCATCCTCGGCGTGAAAGGCGATCCGGTGAAGGCAAAAGTGGTTCCTCTGGAATGGACTGAGACATCAGGGGGACTCTTGGAATGGTGGCACGACCCTGGACTTCCTCTCGCCGTTCCTGTTGAGAGGGCCTCGTCTTGAGTTGCGACGGGAACGCCGGGAACTCTTTACCGACGAAGCAGGGAAAGGATCCCTCATCTCGAGGTACGAGGCAGAAAGGGGCACCTGTGTATGTGGGCGGGACCCTCGTGTTCCCTCTCGAGTGGAGACGGGTATATCGGGGAACTTCTTGATTTGCACCAAGGGTGTGAAGGAGTCTTTCGAAGTTCCAGAGGTGAGGTGTGATCAGCCTCGAGACGCCTCAGCGGAAATGGGCCTCATCTCGCCTGGAGGGGAGAACCTCATGGATTTTGTCGAGTTGGGCAGGTCTTCTCGAGTTACGACGGGGACCTCAGGGACCCGCTCTAGTGTCTTGAGGAAAGGCCAGTCCCCATGCGAGTTGCTAGGGGCCCTCTCGGGATTCCTCTCCCGTCGATGCCAGGGCCTAAGACCCCGTGTGGTGTCGGGGCCGGAACCTGAGGATTCCTCTCCAGTGTTGCCATGGATCGTGGGGTGCTTCTGAGTCTCCCCAGGGGAGTCAGGCCTCGTCTCGAGTGTGGGCATGCACGTGCGCTTTCCTCCCGAGCTGCAGCAGTAGTGTCACGCGTCCTGTCACGTGGATCAAGGGATCTGTGGCTTTCCCTCGAGGCATTCCCTCGAGGTTTTCCCACAAGGCTTTCCCACGAATCTTTTCCTCGAGGCTTTCCCACGAGGCTTTCCCTCGAGGCTTTCCCACGAGGCTTTCCCACGTGGCTTTCCCTCGAGGCTTTCCCACGAGGCTTTCCCACATGGCTGTGCCACGTGCCACCTTGGTGTGAGTCGATCCTCGGCGTGAAAGATGAGCCAGTGAAGGGAAAAGAGGTTCCTCTGGAATGGACTGAGACATCTGGGGGACTCTTGGAATGGTGGCATGACCATGGAGTTCCTCTCACCGTCCCTGCTGAGATGGCATCCTCTTGAGATGCGACGGGAATGCCAGGAACACTTTCCCGACGAAGCAGGGAAAGGATCCCTCATGTCGAGCTACGAGGCGGAAACAGGGCTTCTGTGGAAGTGGGCGGCACCCTCGTGTTTCCTCCCGAGTGGAGACGGGTATGTCGGGGAACTTATTCATTTGCACCAAGGGTGTGAAGGACCCTTTCGAAGTTCCAGATGTGAGTTGTGATCAGCCTCGAGACGCCTCAGCGGAAATGGGCCTCATCTCGCCTGGATGGGAGAACCTCCTGGATTTTCTCGAGTTGCGGCAGGTCTTCTCGAGTTAAGACGGGGACCTCAGGGACACACTCTGGTGGCCTCAAGAAAGGCCAGTCCCCATCCGAGTTTCTAGGGGCCATCTCAGGATTCCTCTCCCGTCGATGCCGGGGCCTAAGACCTTGTGTGGAGTCGGAGCCGGAACCTGAGGATTCCTCTCCAGTGTTTCCATGGATCTTGGGGTGCTTCTGAGTCTCCCCAGGGGAGTCAGGCCTCGTCTCGAGTGGGGGCATGCACGTACGCTTTCCTCCCGAGCTGCAGCAGTAGTGTCACGCTTCCTGTCACTTGGATCAAGGGATCTGTGGCTTTCCCTCGAGGCTGTCCCTCGAGGCTTTCACACGAGACTTTCCCACAGGGCTGCGCCAAGTGCCACCTTGGTGTGAGTCGATCCTCGGCGTGAAAGACGAGTCGGTGAAGGGAAAAGAGGTTCCCCTGGAATGGACTGAGACATCTGGGGGACTCTTGGAATGGTGGCACGACCCTGGAGTTCCTCTCGCCGGTCCTGTTGAGAGGGCCTCCTCTTGAGATGCGACGGGAAGGCCGGGAACTCTTTCCCGACGAAGCAGGGAAAGGGTCCTCATCTCGAGCTACGAGGCGGAAACGGGGCTCCTCTGGATGAGGGCGGGACCCTCGTGTTTCCTCTAGAGTTAAGACGGGTTTGTCGGGGAACTTCGTGATTTGCACCACGGGTGTGAAGGACCCTTTCGAAGTTCCAGAGGTGAGATGTGATCAGCCTCGAGACGCCTCAGCGGAAATGGGCCTCATCTCGCCTGGAGGGGAGAACCTCCTGAATTTTCTCGAGTTGCGGCAGTTCTTCTCGAGTTACGACGGGGACCTCAGGGACCCGCTCTGGAGGCTTCAGGGAAGGCCATTCCCCATGCGAGTTGCTAGGGGCCATCTCGGGATTCCTCTCCCGTCCATGCCGGGGCCTAAGACCTTGTGTGGAGTCGGGGCCGGAACCTGAGGATTCCTCTCCAGTGTTGCCATGGATCTTGGGGTGCTTCTGAGTCTCCCCAGGGGAGTCAGGCCTCGTCTCGACGGGGGCATGCACGTCCGCTTTCCTCCCGAGCTGCAGCAGTAGTGTCACGCTTCCTGTCACGTGGATGAAGGGATCTGTGGCTTTCCCTCGACGCTTTCCCACGAGGCTTTCCCACGAGGCTTTCGCTCGAGGCTTTCCCTCGAGGCTTTCCCACATGGCTGTGCCCCGTTCCACCCTGGTGTGAGTCGATCCTCGGGGTGAAAGGCGAGCCGGTGAAGGGAAAGGATGTTCCTCTGGAATGGACTGAGAGATCTGGGGGACTCTTGGAATGGTGGCACGACCCTGGAGTTCCTCTCGCCGTTCCTGTTGAGAGGGCATCCTCTTGAGATGCGACGGGAATGCCGGGAACTCTTTCCCGATGAAGCAGGAAAGGATCCCTCATCTCTAGCTACGAGGCAGAAACAGGGTTTCTGTGGAAGTGGGCGGAACCCTCGTATTTCCTCTCGAGTGGAATCGGGTATGTTGGGGAACTTCTTGATTTGCACCAAGGGTGTGAAGGACCCTTTCGAAGTTCCAGAGGTGAGGTGTGATCAGCCTCGAGACGCCTCAGCGGAAATGGGCCTCATCTCGCCTGGAGGGGAGAACCTCCTTGATTTTCTCGAGTTGAGGCAGGTCTTCTCGAGCTACGACGGGGACCTCAGGAACCCGCTCTGGTGGCCTCAGGAAAGGCCTGTTCCGATGCTAGTTGCTAGGGGCCCTCTCGGGATTTCTCTCCCGTCCATGCCGGGGCCTAAGACCTTGTGTGGAGTCGGGGCCAGAACGTGAGGATTCCTCTCCAGTGTTGCCATGGATCTTGGGGTGCTTCTGAGTGTCCCCAGTGGATTCAGGCCTCATCTCGAGTGGGGGCATGCACGTGCGCTTTCCTCCCGAGGTGTAGCAGTAGTGTCACGATTCTTGTCACGTGGATCAAGGGATCTGTGGCTTTCCTTCGAAGCTTTCCCACGAGGCTTCCACTCAGGGCTGTGCCACCTGCCACCTTGGTGTGAGTCGATCCTCGGCGTGAAACACGAGCCGGTGAAGGGAAAAGAGTTTCCTCTGGAATCGACTGAGACATCTGGGGAACTCTTGGAATGGTGGCACGACCCTGGAGTTCCTCTCGCCGTTCCTGTTGAGAGGGCCTCCTCTTGAGATGCGACGGGAAAGCCGGGAACTCTTTCCCGACTAACCAGGGAAAGGATCCCTCATCTCGAGCTACGAGGCGGAAACGGGGCACCTCTGGAAGTGGGCGGGACCCTCTTGTTTCCTCTCGAGTGGAGACGGGTATGTCGGGGAACTTCTTGATTTGCACCAAGCGTGTGAAGGACCCTTTCGAAGTTCCAGAGGTGAGGTGTGATCAGCCTCGAGATGCCTCAGCGGAAATGGGCCTCATCTCGCCTGGAGGGGAGAACCTCCTGGATTTTCTCGAGTTGAGGCAGGTCTTCTCGAGTTACGACGGGGACCTCAGGGACCCGCTCTGGTGGCCTCAGGAAAGGCCTGTTCCGATGCGAGTTGCTAGGGGCATTCTCGGGATTCCTCTCCCGTCCATGCCGGGGCCTAAGACCTTGTGTGGAGTCGGGGCCGGAACGTGAGGATTCCTCTCCAGTGTTGCCATGGATCTTGGGGTGCTTCTGAGTCTCCCCAGTGGATTCAGGCCTCATCTCGAGTGGGGGCATGGACGTGCGCTTTCCTCCCGAGCTACAGAAGTAGTGTCATGCTTCCTATCACGTGGATCAAGGGATCTGTGGCTTTCCCTCGAGGCTTTCCCTCGAGACTTTCCCACGAGGCTTTCCCACAGGGCTGTGCCACGTGCCACCTTGGTGTGAGTCGATCCTCGGCGTGAACGGCGAGCCGGGGAAGGGAAAAGAGGTTCCACTGGAAAGGACTGAGACATCTGGGGGACTCTTGGAATGGTGGCACGACCCTGGAGTTCGTCTCGCCGTTCCTGTTGAGAGGGCCTCCTCTTGAGATGCGACGGGAACGCCGGGAAATCTTTCCCGACAAAGCAGGGGAAAGGATCCCTCATCTCGAGCTACGAGGCGGAAACGGGGCTCCTCTGGATTTGGGCGGGACCCTCGTGTTTCCTCTCGAGAGAAGACGGGTATGTCGGGGAACTTCTTGATTTGCACCAAGGGTGTGAAGGACCCTTTCGAAGTACCAGAGGTGAGGTGTGATCAGCCTCGAGACGCCTCAGCGGAAATGGGCCTCATCTCGCCTGCAGAGGAAAACCTCCTGGATTTTCTCGAGTTGCGGCAGGTCTTCTCGAGCTACGACGGGACCTCAGAGACCCGCTCTGTTGGCCTCAGGAAAGGCCAGTCCACATGCGAGTTGCTAGGGGCCCTCTCGGGATTCCTCTCCCGTCCATGCCGGGGCCTAAGACCTTGTGTGGAGTCGGGGCCGGAACGTGAGGATTCCTCTCCAGTGTTGCCATGGATCTTGGGGTGCTTCTGAGTCTCCCCAGTTGATTCAGGCCTCATCTCGAGTGGGGGCATGCACGTGCGCTTTCCTCCCGAGCTGTAGCAGTAGTGTCACGATTCTTGTCACGTGGATCAAGGGATCTGTGGCTTTCCCTCAAAGCTTTCCCACGAGGCTTTCACTCAGGGCTGTGCCACCTGCCACCTTGGTGTGAGTCGATCCTCGGCGTGAAAGACGAGCCGGTGAAGGGAAAAGAGGTTCCTCTGGAATGGACTGAGACATCTGCGGAACTCTTGGAATGGTGGCACGACCCTGGAGTTCCTCTCGCCGTTCCTGTTGAGAGGCCCTCCTCTTGAGATGCGACGGGAAAGCCGGGAACTCTTTCCCGATTAACCAGGGAAAGGATCCCTCATCTCGAGCTATGAGGCGGAAACGGAGCACCTCTTGAAGTGGGCGGGACCCTCGTGTTTCCTCTCGAGTGGAGACGGGTATGTCGGGGAACTTCTTGATTTGCACCAAGGGTGTGAAGGACCCTTTCGAAGTTCCAGAGGTGTGGTGTGATCAGCCTCGAGTCGCCTCAGCGGAAATGGGCCTCATCTCGCCTGGAGGGGAGAACCTCCTGGATTTTCTCTAGTTACGGCAGGTCTTCTCGAGTTACGACGGGGACCTCAGGGACCCGCTCTGGTGGCCTCAGGAAAGGCCAGTCCCCGGGCGAGTTGCTAGGGGCCCTCTCGGGATTCCTCTCCCGTCCATGCCGGGGCCTAAGACTTTGTGTGGATTCGGGGCCGGAACCTGAGGATTCCTCTCCAGTGTTGCCATGGATCTTGGGGTGCCTCTGAGTCTCCCCAGGGGAGTCAGGCCTCGTCTCGAGTGGGGGCATGCACGTGCGCTTTCCTCCCGATCTGCAGCAGTAGTGTCACGCTTGCTGTCTAGTGGATCAAGGGATCTGTGTCTTTCCCTCGAGGCTTTCCCTCGAGGCTTTCCCACGACGCTTTCCCACAGGGCCGTGCCACGTGCCACCTTGGTGTGATCGATCCTCGGCGTGAAAGACGAGCCGGTGAAGGGAAAAGAGGTTCCTCTGGAATGGACTGAGACATCTGGGGGACTCTTGGAATGGTGGCACGACCCTGGAGTTCCTCTCGCCGTTCCTGTTGAGAGGGCCTCCTCTTGAGATGCGACGGGAATGCCGGGAATTCTTTCCTGACGAAGCAGGGAAAGGATCCCTCATCTCGAGCTACGAGTCGGAAACGGGGCTCCTCTGGATGTGGGCGGGACCCTCGTGTTTCCTCTCGAGTGGAGACGGGTATGTCGGGGAACTTATTGAGTTGCATCAAGGGTGTGAAGGACCCTTTCGAAGTGCCAGAGGTGAGGTGTGATTAGCCTCGAGACGCCGCAGCAGAAATGGGCCTCATCTCGCCTGGAGGGCAGAACCTCCTGGATTGTCTCGAGTTGCGGCAGGTCTTCTCGAGTTACGACCGGGACCGCAGGGACCCACTCTGGTGGCCTCAGGAAACGCCAGTCCCCATGCGAGTTGCTAGGAGCCATCTCGGGATTCCTCTCCCGTGGATGCCAGGGCCGAAGTCCTTGTGTGGAGTCGGGGCCGGAACCTGAGGATTCCTCTCCAGTGTTGACCTGGACCTTGGGGTGCCTCTGAGTCTCCCCAGGTGAGTCAGGCCTCGTCTCGAGTGGGGGCATGCACGTGCGCTTTCCTCCCGAGCTGCAACAGTAGTGTCACGCTTCCTGGCACGTTGATCAAGGGATCTGTGGCTTTTCCTCGAGGCTTTCCCTCCAGGCTTTCCCTCAGGGCTGTGCCACGTGCCACCTTGGTGTGAGTCGATCCTCGGCATGAAAGAAGAGCCGTTGAAGGGAAACGGGCTTCCTCTGGAATGGACTGAGACATCTGGGGGACTGTTGGTATGGTGGCACGACCCTGGAGTTCCTCTCACCGTTCCTGTTGAGAGGGCCTCCTCTTGAGATGCGACGGGAACGCCAGGAATTCTTTCCCGACGAAGCACGGAAAGGATCCCTCATCTCGAGCTACGAGGTGGAAACGGGGCTCTTCTGGATGTGGGCGGGACCCTCGTGTTTCCTCTCGAGTGGAGACGGGTATGTCGGGGAACGTCTTGAGTTGCACCAAGGCTGTGAAGAACCCTTTCGAAGTTCCAGACGTGAGGTGTTATTAGCCTCGAGATGCCGCAGCGGAAATGGGCCTCATCTCGCCTGGAGGGCAGAACCTGCTGGATTTTCTCGAGTTGCGGCAGGTCTTCTCGTGTTACGACCGGCACCGCAGGGACCCGCTCTGGTGGCCTCAGGAGAGGTCAGTCCCCATGCGAGTTGCTAGGAGCCAACTCGGGATTCCTCTCCCGTCGATGCCGGGGCCGAAGACCTTGTGTGGAGTCGGGACCGGAACCTGAGGATTCCTCTCCAGTGTTGACCTCGATCTTGGGGTGACCCTGAGTCTCCCCAGGTGAGTCAGGCCTCGTCTCGAGTGGGGGCATGCACGTGCGCATTCCTCCCGAGCTGCAGCAGTAGTGTTAAGCTTCCTGGCACGTAGATCAAGGGATATGTGGCTTTCCCTCGAGGCTTCCCCACGAGGCTTTCCCACAGGTCTGTGCCACGTGCCAACTTGGTGTGAGTCGATCCTCGGCGTGAAAGACGAGCCGGCTAAGGGAAAAGAGGTTCCTCTGGAATGGACTGAGACATCTGGGGGACTCTTGGAATGGTGGCACGACTCTGGAGTTCCTCTCGCCTTTCCTGTTGAGAGGGCCTCCTCTTGAGATGCGACGGAAACGCCGGGAATTCTTTCCCGAAGAAGCAGGGAAAGGATCCCTCATCTCGAGCTACGAGGCGGAAACGGGGCTCCTCTGGATGTGGGCGGGACCCTCGTTCTTCCTCTCGAGCAGAGACGGGTATGTCGGGGAACTTCTTGAGTTGCACCAAGGCTGTGAAGGACCCTTTCGAAGTTCCAGAGGTGAGGTGTGATTAGCCTCGAGACGCCGCAGCGGAAGTGGGCCTCATCTCGCCTGGAGGGGAGAACCTCCTGGATTTTCTCGAGTTGCGGCAGGTCTTCTCGAGATACGACGGGGACCTCAGGGACCCGCTCTGTTGGCCTCAGGAAAGGCCAGTCCCCATGCGAGATGCTAGGGGCCATCTTGGGATTCCTCTCGCGTCGATGCCGGGGCCTAAGACCTTGTGTGGAGTTGGGGCCGGAACCTGAGGATTCCTCTCCAGTGTTGACCTGGATCTTGGGGTGCCTCTGAATCTCCCCAGGTGAGTCAGGCCTCGTGTCGAGTGGGTGCATGCACGTGCGCATTCCTCCCGAGCTGCAGCAGTAGTGTCGCGCTTCCTGGCACGAGGGTCAAGGGATCTGTGGCTTTCCCTCGAGGCTTTCCCTCCAGGCTTTCCCACAGGGCTGTTTCACGTGCCACCTTGGTGTGAGTCGATCCTCGGCGTGAAAGACGAGCCGTTGAAGGGAAAAGAGGTTCCTCTGGAATGGACTGAGACATCTGGGGGACTCTTGGAATGGTGGCACGACCCTGGAGTTCCTCTCGCCTTTCCTGTTGAGAGGGCCTCCTCTTGAGATGCGACGGGAACGCCGGGAATTCTTTCCCGACGAAGCAGGGAAAGGATCCCTCATCTCGAGCTACGCGGCGGAAACGGGGCTCCTCTGGATGTGGGCGGGACCCTCGTGTTTCCTCTCGAGTGGAGACTGGTATGTCGGGGAACTTCTTGATTTCCACCAAGGGTGTGAAGGACCCTTTCGAAGTTCCAAAGGTGAGGTGTGATCAGCCTCGAGACGCCTCAGCGGAAATGGGCCTCATCTCGCCTGGAGGGGAGAACCTCCTGGATTTTCTCGAGTTAGGGCAGGTCTTCTCGAGCTACGACGGGGACCTCAGGGAGCAGCTCTGGTGGCCTCAGGAAAGGCCAGTCCCCAAGCGAAATGCTAGGGGCCATCTCGGGATTCCTCTCCTGTCCATGCCGGGGCCTAAGACCTTGTGTTGAGTCGGGGCCGGAACCTGAGGATTCCTCTCTAGTTTTGCCATGGAATTTGGGGTGCTTCTGAGTCTCCCCAGGGGAGTCAGGCCCCGTCTCGAATGGGGGCATGCACGTGCGCTTTCCTCCTGAGCTGCAGACGTAGTGTCATGCTTCCTGTCACGTGGATAAAGGGATCTGTGGCTTTCCCTCGAGGCTTTCCCTCGAGGCCCTCCCACGAGGCTTTCCCGCAGGGCTGTGCCACGTGCCACCTTGGTGTGAGTCGATCCTTGGCGTGAAAAACGAGCCGGTGAAGGGAAAAGCGGTTCCTCTGTAATGGACTGAGACATCTGGGGGACTCTTGGAATGGTGGCACGACCCTGGAGTTCCTCTCGCTGTTCCTGTTGAGAGGGCCTCCTCTTGAGATGCGACGGGAACGCGGGAATTCTTTTCCGACCAAGCAGGGAAAGGATCCCTCTTCTCGATCTACGAGGCGGAAACGGGGCTCCTCTGGATGTGGGCGGAACCCTCGTGTTTCCTCTCGAGTGGAGACGGGAAAGTCGGGGAACTTCTTGAGTTGCACCAAGGGTGTGAAGGACCCTTTCGAAGTTCCAGAGGTGAGGTTTGATCAGCCTTGAGACGCCTCAGCGGAAATGGGCCTCATGTCGGCTGGAGGGGAGAACCTCCTGGATTTCCTGGAGTTGCGGCAGGTCTTCTCGAGTTACAACGGGGACCTCAGGGACCCGCTCTGGTGGCCTCAGGAAAGGTCAATCCCCATGCGAGTTCCTAGGGGCCATCTCGGGATTCCTCTCCCATCCATGCTGGGGCCTAAGTCCTTGTGTGGAGTCGGGGCCGGAACCAGAGGAATCCTGTCCAGTGTTGCCATGGATCTTGGGGTGCTTCTGAGTCTCCCCAGGGGAGTCAGGCCTCGTCTCTAGTGGGGGCATGCACGTGCGCTTTCCTCCCGAGCTGCAGCAGTAGTGTCACGCTTCCTGTCACGTGGATCAAGGAATCTGTGGCTTCACCTTGAGGCTTTCCCTCGAGGCTTTCCCTCGAGGCTTTCCCACGAGGCTTTCCCACAGGGCTGTGCCACGTGCCACCTTGGTGTGAGTCGATCCTCGGCGTTAAAGACGAGCCGGTGAAGGGAACAGAGGTTCCTCTGGAATGGACTGAGACATCGGGGGACTCTTGGAATGGTGGCACGACCCTGGAGTTCCTCTCGCCGTTCCTGTTGAGAGGGCCTCCTCTTCAGATGTGACGGGAACGCCGCGAACTCTTTCCCGAAGAAGCAGGGAAAGGATCCTTCATCTCGAGCTACGAGGAGTAATCGGGGCTCCTCTGGATGTGGGCGGGACCCTCGTGGTTCCTCTCGAGTGGAGACGGGTATGTTGGGGATCTTCTTGATTTACACCAAGGGTGTGAAAGACCCTTTCGAAGATCCAGAGGTGAGGTGTGATCAGCCTCTAGACGCCTCAGCGGAAATGGGCATCATCTCGCCTGGAGGGGAGAACCTCCTGGATTTTCTCGAGTTGCGGCAGGTCTTCTCGAGGTACGACGGGGACCTCAGGGACCCGCTCTGGTGGTCTCAAGAAAGGCCAGTCCCCCTGCGAGTTGCTAGGGACCATCTCGGGATTCCTCTCCCGTCCATGCCGGGGCCTAAGACCTTGTGTGGAGTCGGGGCCGGAACCTGAGGATTCCTCTCCAGTGTTGCCATGGAACCTGGGGTGCTTCAGAGACTCCCCAGGGAAGTCAGGCCTCGTCACGAGTGGGGACATGCACGTGCGCTTTCCTCCCGAGCTCCAGGAGTAGTGTCACGCTTCCTGTCACGTGGATCAAGGGATCTGTGGCTTTCCCTCGAGGCTTTCCCTCGAGGCTTTCCCACAGGGCTGTGCCACGTGCCACCTTGGTGTGAGTCGATCGTCGTCGTGAAAGACGAGCCGGTGAAGGGAAAAGAGGTTCATCTGGAATGGACTGAGACATCTGGGGGACTCTTGGATTGGTGGCACCACACTGGAGTTCCTCTCGGGGTTCCTGTTGAGAGGGCCTCCTCTTGAGATGCGACGGGAACGCCGGGAACTCTTTCCCGACGAAGCAGGGAAAGGATCCCTCATCTCGAGCTACGAGGCGGAAACGGGGCTTCTCTGGATGTGGGCGGGACCTTCGTGTTTCCTCTCGAGTGGAGACGGGTATGTCGGGGAACTTCTTGATTTGCACCAAGGGTGTGAAGGACCCTTTCGAAGTTCCAGAGGTGAGGTGTGATCAGCCTCGAGACGCCTCAGCGGAAATGGGCCTCATCTCGCCTGCAGGGGAGAACCGCCTGGATTTTCTCGAGTTGAGGCAGGTCTTCTCGAGTTACGACGGGGACCTCAGGGACCCGCTCTGGTGGCCTCAGGAAAGGCCAGTCCCCATGCGAATTGCTAGGGGCCATATCGGGATTCCTCTCCCGTCCATGCCGGGACCTAAGACCTTGTGTGGAGTCGGGGCCAGATCCTGAGGATTCCTCTCCAGTGTTGACATGGATCTTGGTGTGCTTCTGAGCCTCCCCAGGGGAGTCAGGCCTCGTCTCAAGTCGGGCATACACGTGCGCTTTCCTCCCGAGCTGCAGCAGTAGTGTCACGCTTCCTGTCACGTGGATCCAGGGATTTGTGGCTTTCCCTTGAGGCTTTCCCACGAGGCTTTCCCACAGGGCTGTGCCACGTGCCACCTTGGTGTGAGTCGATCCTCGGCGTGAAAGACGAGCCGGTGAACGGAAAAGTGGTTCCTCTGGAATGGACTGAGACATCTGGGGGACTCTTGGAATGGTGGCACGACACTGGAGTTCCTCCCGCCTTTCCTGTTGCGAGCGCCTCCTCTTGAGATTCGACGGGAAAGCCGGGAACCCTTTCCCGATGACGCATGGAAAGGATCCCTCATCTGGAGCTACGAGGCGGAAACGGGGCTCCTCTCATGTTGACGGGACCCTAGTGTTTCCTTTCGATTGGAGACGGGTATGTCGGGGAACTTCTTGAGTTGCACCAAGCCTGTGAAGGACCCTTTCGAAGTTCCAGAGGTGAGGTGTGATCAGACTCGAGACGCCTCAGCGGAAATGGGCCTCATCTCGCCTGGAGGGGAGAACCTCCTGGATTTTCTCGAGTTGCGGCAGGTCTTCTCGAGTTACGACGGTGACCTCAGGGACCCGCACTTGTGGCCTCAGGAATGTCCAGTCCCCATGCGACTTGCAGTGTGCCCTCTCGGGATACCTCTCCCGTCGATGCCGGTGCCTAAGAACTCGTGTGGAGTCGGGGCCAGAACCTGAGGATTCCTCTCCAGTGTTGCCATGGATCTTGGGGTGCTTCTGAGTCTCCCCAGGGGAGTCAGGCCTCGTCTCGAGTGGGGGCATGCATGTGCGCTTTCCTCCCGAGCTGAAGCGGTAGTGTCACGCTTCCTGTCACGTGGATCAAGGGATCTGTGGCTTTCCCTTGAGGCTTTCCCTCGAGGCTTTCCCTCGAGGCTTTCCCACGAGGCTTTCCCCCAGGGCTGTGCCACGTGCCACCTTGGTGTGAGTCGATCCTCGACGTGAAAGACGAGCCGGTGAAGGGAAAAGAGGTTCCTCTGGAATGGACTGAGACATCTGGGGGACTCTTGGAATGGTGGCACGACGCTGGAGTTCCTCCCGCCGTTCCTGTTGAGAGTGCCTTCTCTTGAGATGGGACGGGACCGCTGGGAACTCTTTCCCGAGGAAGCAGGGAAAGGATCCGTCAACTGGAGCTACGAGGCGGAAACGGGGCTCCTCTGGATGTGGGCGGGACCCTCGTGTTTCCTCTCGAGTGGAGACGGGTATGTTGGGGATCTTCTTGATTTACACCAAGGGTGTGAAAGACCCTTTCAAAGATCCAGAGGTGAGGTGTGATCAGCCTCGAGACGCCTCAGCAGAAATGGGCCTCATCTCGCCTGGAGGGGAGAACCTCCTGGGTTTTCTCGAGTTGCGGCAGGTTTTCTTGAGTTACGACGGGGACCTCAGGGACCCGCTCTGGTGGCCTCAGGAAAGGCGAGTCCCCATTCGAGTCTCGAAGGGCATCTCGGGATTCCTCTCCCGTCGATGCCGGGCCCTAAGACCTTGTGTGGAGTCGGGCCCGGAACCTGAGAATTCCTCTCCAGTGTTGCAATGGATCTTGGGGTGCTTCTGAGTCTCCCCAGGGGAGTCAGGCCTCGTCTCGAGTGGGGGCGTGCACGTGCGATTTACTCCCGGGCTGCAGCAGTAGTGTCACGCTTCCTGTCACGTGGATCAAGGGATCTGTGGCTTTCCCTCGAGGCTTTCCCTCGAGGCTTTCCCTCGAGGCTTTCCCACGAGGCTTTCCCCCAGGGCTGTGCCCCGTGCCACCTTGGTGTGAGTCGATCCTCGGCGTGAAAGACGAGCCGGTGAAGGGAGAAGAGGTTCCTCTGGAATGGACTGAGACATCTGGGGGACTCTTGGAATGGTGGCACGACCCTGGACTTCCTCTCGCCTTTCCTGTTGAGAGCGCCTCCTCTTGAGTTTCGACGGGAAAGCCGGGAAATCTTTCCCGACGACACATGGAAAGGATCCCTCATCTGGAGCTACGAGGCGGAAACGGGGCTCCTCTGGATGTGGACGGGACCCTAGTGTTTCCTCTCGATTGGAGACGGGTATGTCGGGGAACTTCTTGAGTTGCACCAAGGGTGTGAAGGACCCTTTCGAAGTTCCAGAGGTGAGGTGTGATCAGACTGGAGACGCCTCAGCGGAATTGGGCCTCATCTCGCCTGGAGGGGAGAACATCCTGGATTTTCTCGAGTTGCGGCAGGTCTTCTCGTGTTACGACGGGGACCTCAGGGACCCGCACTTGTGGCCTCAGGAAAGTCCAGTCCCCATGCGACTTGCTATGGGCCCTCTCGGGATACCTCTCCCGTCGATGCCGGTGCCTAAGAACTCGTGTGGAGTCGGGGCCGGAACCTGAGGATTCCTCTCCACTGTTGACATCGAACTTGGGGTACTTCTGAGTCTCCCCAGGGGAGTCAGGCCTCGTCTCGATTGGGGGCATCCACGTGCGCTTTCCTCCCGAGCTGCAGCAGTGGTGTCACGCTTCCTGCAACGTGGATCAAGGGATCTGTGGCTTTCCCTCAAGGATTTTCCTCGAGGCGTTCCCACAAGGCGTTCCCAAAAGGCTGTGCCACGTGCCACCTTGGTGTGAGTCGATCCTCGGCGTGAACGACGAGCCGGTGAAGGGAAAAGAGGTTCCTCTGGAATGGACTGAGACATCTGGGGGACTCTTGGAATGGTGGCACGACCCTGGAGTTACTCTCGCCGTTCCTGTTGAGAGGGCCTCCTCTTGAGATGCGCCGGGAACGCCGGGAATTCTTTCGCGACGAAGCAGGGAAAGGATCCTTCATCTCGAGCTACGAGGAGGAATCGGGGCTCCTCTGGATGTGGGCGGGACCCTCGTGGTTCCTCTCGAGTGGAGACGGGTATGTTGGGGATCTTCTTGATTTACACCAAGGGTGTGAAAGACCCTTTCGAAGATCCAGAGGTGAGGTGTGATCAGCCTCGAGACGCCTCAGCGGAAATGGGCTTCATCTCGCCTGGAGGGGAGAACCTCCTGGATTTTCTCGAGTTGCGGCAGGTCTTCTCGAGGTACGACGGGGACCTCAGGGACCCGCTCTGTGGCCTCAAGAAAGGCCAGTCCCCCTGCGAGTTGCTAGGGGCGATCTCGGGATTCCTCTCCCGTCCATGCCGGAGCCTAAGGCCTTGTGTGGAGTCGGGGCCGGAACCTGAGGATTCCTCTCCAGTGTTGCCATGGAACTTGGGGTGCTTCAGAGACTCCCCAGGGAAGTCAGGCCTCGTCACGTGTGGGGACATGCACGTGCGCTTTCCTCCCGAGCTGCAGGAGTAGTGTCACGCTTCCTGTCACGTGGATCAAGGGATCTGTGGCTTTCCCTCGAGGCTTTCCTCGAGGCTTTCCCACAGGGCTGTGCCACGAGGCTTTCCCACAGGGCTGTGCCACGTGCCACCTTGGTGTGAGTCGATCCTCCGCGTGAAAGACGAGCCGGTGAAGGGAAAAGAGGTTCCTCTGGAATGGACTGAGACATCTGGGGGAGTCTTGGAATGGTGGCACGAGCCTGGAGTTCCTCTCGCCGTTTCTGTTGAGAGGGCCTCCTCTTGAGATTCGACGGGAACCCCGGGAATTCTTTCCCGACGAAGCAGGGAAAGGATCCCACATCTCGAGGTACGAGGCGGAAACGGGACTCCTCTGGATGTGGGCGGGACCCTAGTGTTTCCTCTCGAGTGGAGACGGGTATGTCGGGGAACTTCTTCATTTGCACCAAGGGTGTGAAGGACTCTTTCGAAGTTCCAGAGGTGAGGTGTGATCAGCCTCGAGACGCCTCAGCAGAAATGGGCCTCATCTCGCCTAGAGGGTAGAACCTCCTGGATTTTCTCGAGTTGTGGCAGGTCTTCTCGAGTTACGACGGGGCCCTCAGCGACCCGCTCTGGTGGCCTCAGGAAAGGCCAGTCCCCATGCGAGTTGCTAGGGGCCATCTCGGGATTCCTCTCCCGTCGATGCCGGGGCCTAAGACCTTGTGTGGAGTCGGGGCCGGAACCTGAGGATTCCTCTCCAGTGTTGACATGGATCTTGGGGTGCCTCTGAGTCTCCCCAGGGGAGTTAGGCCTCGTCTCGAGTGGGGGCATGCACGTGCGCTTTCCTTCCGAGCTGCAGCAGTAGTGTCCCGCTTCCTGGCACGTGGATCAAGGGATCTGTGACTTCGCCTCCAGGCTTTCCCACGAGGTTTTCCCACAGGGCTGTGCCACGTGCCACCTTTGTGTGAGTCGATCCTCGGTGTGAAAGACGAGCCGGTGAAGGGAAAAGAGGTTCCTCTGGAATGGACTGAGACAAATGGGGGACTCTTGGAACGGTGGCACGACCCTGGAGTTCCTCTCGCCGTTCCTGTTGAGAGGGCCTCCTCTTGAGATGCGACGGGAACGCCAGGAAATCTTTCCCGACGAAGCAGGGAAAGGATCCCTCATCTCGAGCTATGAGGCGGAAACGAGGCTCCTCTGGATGTGGGCGGGACCCTCGTGTTGCCTCTCGAGTGGAGACGGGTATGTCGGGGAACTTCTTGATTTGTACCAAGGGTGTGAAGGACCCTTTTGAAGTTCCAAAGGTGAGGTGTGATCAGCCTCGAGACGCGTCAGCGGAAATGGGCCTCATCTCGCCTGGGGGGAGAACCTCCTGTATTGTCTCAAGTTGTGGCAGGTCTTCTCGAGTTACGACGGGGACCTCAGGGACACGCTCTGGTGGCCTCAGGAAAGGCCAGACACCATGCGAGTTGCTAGGGGCCATCTCGGGATTCCTCTCCCGTCGATGCCGTTGCCTAAGACCTTGTGTGGAGTCGAGGCCGGAACGTGAGGATTCCTCTCCAGTGTTGACATGGATCTTGGGGTGCCTCTGAGTTCCCCAGGGGAGTCAGGCCTCGTCTCGAGTGGGGGCATGCACGTGCGCTTTCCTCCCGAGCTGCAGCAGTAGTGTCACGCTTCCTGTCACGTGGATCTAGGGATCTGCGGCTTTCCCTCGTGGCTTTCCCACGAGCCTTTCCCACAGGGCTGTGCCACGTGCCACCTTGGTGTGAGTCGATCCTCGGCGTGAAAGACGAGCCGGTGAAGGGAAAAGAGGTTCCTCTGAAATGGACTGAGACATCTGGGGGACTCTTGGAATGGTGGCACGAGCCTGGAGTTCCTCTCGCCGTTTCTTTTGAGAGGGCCTCCTCTTGAGATTCGACGGGAACCCCGGGAATTCTTTCCCGACGAAGCAGGGAAAGGATCCCACATCTCGAGGTACGAGGCGGAAACGGGACTCCTCTGGATGTGGGCGGAACCCTAGTGTTTCCTCTCGAGTGGAGACGGGTATGTCGGGGAACTTCTTCATTTGCACCAAGGGTGTGAAAGACTCTTTCGAAGTTCCAGAGGTGAGGTGTGATCAGCCTCGAGACGCCTCAGCAGAAATGGGCCTCATCTCGCCTAGAGGGTAGAACCTCCTGGATTTTCTCGACTTGTGGCAGGTCTTCTCGAGTTACGACAGGGCCCTCAGCGACCCGCTCTGGTGGCCTCAGGAAAGGCCAGTCCCCATGCGTGTTGCTAGGGGCCATCTCAGGATTCCTCTCCCGTCGATGCCGGGGCCTAAGACCTTGTGTGGAGTCGGGGCCGGAACCTGAGGATTCCTCTCCAGTGTTGACATGGATCTTGGGGTGCCTCTGAGTCTCCCCAG
This sequence comes from Budorcas taxicolor, assembly GCF_023091745.1. Classification (NCBI taxonomy): domain Eukaryota; kingdom Metazoa; phylum Chordata; class Mammalia; order Artiodactyla; family Bovidae; genus Budorcas; species Budorcas taxicolor. The sequence continues at coordinate 64,655,620 of NC_068910.1, forward strand.
GGGAGTTAGGCCTCGTCTCGAGTGGGGGCATGCACGTGCGCTTTCCTCCCGAGCTGCAGCAGTAGTGTCCCGCTTCCTGGCACGTGGATCAAGGGATCTGTGACTTCGCCTCCAGGCTTTCCCACGAGGTTTTCCCACAGGGCTGTGCCACGTGCCACCTTTGTGTGAGTCGATCCTCGGTGTGAAAGACGGGCCGGTGAAGGGAAAAGAGGTTCCTCTGGAATGGACTGAGACAAATGGGGGACTCTTGGAACGGTGGCACGACCCTGGAGTTCCTCCCGCCGTTCCTGTTGAGAGGGCCTCCTCTTGAGATGCGACGGGAACGCCAGGAAATCTTTCCCGACGAAGCAGGGAAAGGATCCCTCATCTCGAGCTATGAGGCGGAAACGGGGCTCCTCTGGATGTGGGCGGGACCCTCGTGTTGCCTCTCGAGTGGAGACGGGTATGTCGGGGAACTTCTTGATTTGCACCAAGGGTGTGAAGGAGTCTTTCGAAGTTCCAGAGGTGAGGTGTGATCAGCCTCGAGACGCCTCAGCGGAAATGGGCCTCATCTCGCCTGGAGGGGAGAACCTCATGGATTTTGTCAAGTTGCGCAGGTCTTCTCGAGTTACGACGGGGACCTCAGGGACCCGCTCTAGTGGCCTCAGGAAAGGCCACTCCCCATGCGAGTTGTTAGGAGCCATCTCGAGATTCCTCTCCCGTCGATCCCGGGGCCTAAGACATTGTGTGGAGTCTGGGCCGGAACCTGAGGATTCCTCTCTAGTGTTGCCATGGATCTTGGGGTGCTTCTGAGTCTCCCCAGGGGAGTCAGGCCTCGTCTCGAGTGGGGGCATGCACGTGCGCTTTCCTCCCGAGCTGCAGCATTAGTGTCACGCTTCCTGTCACGTGGATCAAGGGATCTGTGGCTTTCCAACGAGGCTTTCCCACAAGGCTATGCAACGTGCCACCTTGGTGTGAGTCCATCCTCGGCGTGAAAGGCGATCCGGTGAAGGCAAAAGTGGTTCTTCTGGAATGGACTGAGACATCAGGGGGACTCTTGGAATGGTGGCACGACCCTGGACTTCCTCTCGCCGTTCCTGTTGAGAGGGCCTCGTCTTGAGTTGCGACGGGAACGCCGGGAACTCTTTACCGACGAAGCAGGGAAAGGATCCCTCATCTCGAGGTACGAGGCAGAAAGGGGCACCTGTGTATGTGGGCGGGACCCTCGTGTTCCCTCTCGAGTGGAGACGGGTATATCGGGGAACTTCTTGATTTGCACCAAGGGTGTGAAGGAGTCTTTCGAAGTTCCAGAGGTGAGGTGTGATCAGCCTCGAGACGCCTCAGCGGAAATGGGCCTCATCTCGCCTGGAGGGGAGAACCTCATGGATTTTGTCGAGTTGGGCAGGTCTTCTCGAGTTACGACGGGGACCTCAGGGACCCGCTCTAGTGTCTTCAGGAAAGGCCAGTCCCCATGCGAGTTGCTAGGGGCCCTCTCGGGATTCCTCTCCCGTCGATGCCAGGGCCTAAGACCCCGTGTGGTGTCGGGGCCGGAACCTGAGGATTCCTCTCCAGTGTTGCCATGGATCGTGGGGTGCTTCTGAGTCTCCCCAGGGGAGTCAGGCCTCGTCTCGAGTGGGGGCTTGCACGTGTGCTTTCTTCCCGAGCTGCAGCAGTAGGGTAATGCTTCCTGTCATGTGGATCAAGGGATCTGTGGCTTTCCCTCGAGGCTTTCCCAAGAGGCTTTCCCACAGTGCTATGCCACGTGCCACCTTGGTGTGAGTCGATCCTCGGCAAGAAAGACGAGCCGGTGAAGGGAAAAGAGGGTCCTCTGGAATGGACTGAGACATCTGGGGGACTCTTGGAATGGTGGCACGGCCCTGGAGTTCCTCTCGCCGTTCCTGTTGAGAGGGCCTCTTCTTGAAATGCGACGGGAACCCCGGGAACTCTTTCCAGACGAAGCAGGGAAAGGATCCCTCATCTCGAGCTACGAGGTGGAAAGGGGGCTCCTCTGGGTGTGGGCGGACCATCGTGTTTCCTCTCGAGTGGAGACGGGTATGTTGGGGAACTTCTTAATTTGCACCAAGGGTGTGAAGGACCTTTCGAAGTTACAGAGGTGAGGTGTGATCAGCCTCGAGACGCCTCAGCGGAAATGGGCCTAATCACGCCTGGAGGGGAGAACCTACTGGATTTTCTCGAGTTGCGGCAGGTCTTCTCGAGTTACGACGGGGACCTCAGGGACCCGCTCTGGTGGCCTCAGGAAATGCCAGTCCCCATGCGAGTTGCTAGGGGCCATCTTGGGATTCCTCTGCCGTCCATGCCGGGGCCTAAGTCCTTGTGTGTAGTCGGGGCCAGAACCTGAGGATTCCTCTCCAGTGTTGCCATGGATCTTGGGGAGCTTCTGAGTTTCCCCAGGTGAGTCAGGCCTCGTCTCGAGTGTGGGCATGCACGTGCGCTTTCCTCCCGAGCTGCAGCAGTAGTGTCACGCGTCCTGTCACGTGGATCAAGGGATCTGTGGCTTTCCCTCGAGGCATTCCCTCGAGGTTTTCCCACAAGGCTTTCCCACGAATCTTTTCCTCGAGGCTTTCCCACGAGGCTTTCCCTCGAGGCTTTCCCACGAGGCTTTCCCACGTGGCTTTCCCTCGAGGCTTTCCCACGAGGCTTTCCCACATGGCTGTGCCACGTGCCACCTTGGTGTGAGTCGATCCTCGGCGTGAAAGATGAGCCAGTGAAGGGAAAAGAGGTTCCTCTGGAATGGACTGAGACATCTGGGGGACTCTTGGAATGGTGGCATGACCATGGAGTTCCTCTCACCGTTCCTGCTGAGATGGCATCCTCTTGAGATGCGACGGGAATGCCAGGAACACTTTCCCGACGAAGCAGGGAAAGGATCCCTCATGTCGAGCTACGAGGCGGAAACAGGGCTTCTGTGGAAGTGGGCGGCACCCTCGTGTTTCCTCCCGAGTGGAGACGGGTATGTCGGGGAACTTATTCATTTGCACCAAGGGTGTGAAGGACCCTTTCGAAGTTCCAGATGTGAGTTGTGATCAGCCTCGAGACGCCTCAGCGGAAATGGGCCTCATCTCGCCTGGATGGGAGAACCTCCTGGATTTTCTCGAGTTGCGGCAGGTCTTCTCGAGTTAAGACGGGGACCTCAGGGACACACTCTGGTGGCCTCAAGAAAGGCCAGTCCCCATCCGAGTTTCTAGGGGCCATCTCAGGATTCCTCTCCCGTCGATGCCGGGGCCTAAGACCTTGTGTGGAGTCGGAGCCGGAACCTGAGGATTCCTCTCCAGTGTTTCCATGGATCTTGGGGTGCTTCTGAGTCTCCCCAGGGGAGTCAGGCCTCGTCTCGAGTGGGGGCATGCACGTACGCTTTCCTCCCGAGCTGCAGCAGTAGTGTCACGCTTCCTGTCACTTGGATCAAGGGATCTGTGGCTTTCCCTCGAGGCTGTCCCTCGAGGCTTTCACACGAGGCTTTCCCACAGGGCTGCGCCAAGTGCCACCTTGGTGTGAGTCGATCCTCGGCGTGAAAGACGAGTCGGTGAAGGGAAAAGAGGTTCCCCTGGAATGGACTGAGACATCTGGGGGACTCTTGGAATGGTGGCACGACCCTGGAGTTCCTCTCGCCGGTCCTGTTGAGAGGGCCTCCTCTTGAGATGCGACGGGAAGGCCGGGAACTCTTTCCCGACGAAGCAGGGAAAGGGTCCTCATCTCGAGCTACGAGGCGGAAACGGGGCTCCTCTGGATGAGGGCGGGACCCTCGTGTTTCCTCTAGAGTTAAGACGGGTTTGTCGGGGAACTTCGTGATTTGCACCACGGGTGTGAAGGACCCTTTCGAAGTTCCAGAGGTGAGATGTGATCAGCCTCGAGACGCCTCAGCGGAAATGGGCCTCATCTCGCCTGGAGGGGAGAACCTCCTGAATTTTCTCGAGTTGCGGCAGTTCTTCTCGAGTTACGACGGGGACCTCAGGGACCCGCTCTGGAGGCTTCAGGGAAGGCCATTCCCCATGCGAGTTGCTAGGGGCCATCTCGGGATTCCTCTCCCGTCCATGCCGGGGCCTAAGACCTTGTGTGGAGTCGGGGCCGGAACCTGAGAATTCCCCTCCAGTGTTGCCATGGATCTTGGGGTGCTTCTGAGTCTCCCCAGGGGAGTCAGGCCTCGTCTCGACGGGGGCATGCACGTCCGCTTTCCTCCCGAGCTGCAGCAGTAGTGTCACGCTTCCTGTCACGTGGATGAAGGGATCTGTGGCTTTCCCTCGACGCTTTCCCACGAGGCTTTCCCACGAGGCTTTCGCTCGAGGCTTTCCCTCGAGGCTTTCCCACATGGCTGTGCCCCGTTCCACCCTGGTGTGAGTCGATCCTCGGGGTGAAAGGCGAGCCGGTGAAGGGAAAGGATGTTCCTCTGGAATGGACTGAGAGATCTGGGGGACTCTTGGAATGGTGGCACGACCCTGGAGTTCCTCTCGCCGTTCCTGTTGAGAGGGCATCCTCTTGAGATGCGACGGGAATGCCGGGAACTCTTTCCCGATGAAGCAGGAAAGGATCCCTCATCTCTAGCTACGAGGCAGAAACAGGGTTTCTGTGGAAGTGGGCGGAACCCTCGTATTTCCTCTCGAGTGGAATCGGGTATGTTGGGGAACTTCTTGATTTGCACCAAGGGTGTGAAGGACCCTTTCGAAGTTCCAGAGGTGAGGTGTGATCAGCCTCGAGACGCCTCAGCGGAAATGGGCCTCATCTCGCCTGGAGGGGAGAACCTCCTGGATTTTCTCGAGTTGAGGCAGGTCTTCTCGAGCTACGACGGGGACCTCAGGAACCCGCTCTGGTGGCCTCAGGAAAGGCCTGTTCCGATGCTAGTTGCTAGGGGCCCTCTCGGGATTTCTCTCCCGTCCATGCCGGGGCCTAAGACCTTGTGTGGAGTCGGGGCCAGAACGTGAGGATTCCTCTCCAGTGTTGCCATGGATCTTGGGGTGCTTCTGAGTGTCCCCAGTGGATTCAGGCCTCATCTCGAGTGGGGGCATGCACGTGCGCTTTCCTCCCGAGGTGTAGCAGTAGTGTCACGATTCTTGTCACGTGGATCAAGGGATCTGTGGCTTTCCTTCGAAGCTTTCCCACGAGGCTTCCACTCAGGGCTGTGCCACCTGCCACCTTGGTGTGAGTCGATCCTCGGCGTGAAACACGAGCCGGTGAAGGGAAAAGAGTTTCCTCTGGAATCGACTGAGACATCTGGGGAACTCTTGGAATGGTGGCACGACCCTGGAGTTCCTCTCGCCGTTCCTGTTGAGAGGGCCTCCTCTTGAGATGCGACGGGAAAGCCGGGAACTCTTTCCCGACTAACCAGGGAAAGGATCCCTCATCTCGAGCTACGAGGCGGAAACGGGGCACCTCTGGAAGTGGGCGGGACCCTCTTGTTTCCTCTCGAGTGGAGACGGGTATGTCGGGGAACTTCTTGATTTGCACCAAGCGTGTGAAGGACCCTTTCGAATTTCCAGAGGTGAGGTGTGATCAGCCTCGAGATGCCTCAGCGGAAATGGGCCTCATCTCGCCTGGAGGGGAGAACCTCCTGGATTTTCTCGAGTTGAGGCAGGTCTTCTCGAGTTACGACGGGGACCTCAGGGACCCGCTCTGGTGGCCTCAGGAAAGGCCTGTTCCGATGCGAGTTGCTAGGGGCATTCTCGGGATTCCTCTCCCGTCCATGCCGGGGCCTAAGACCTTGTGTGGAGTCGGGGCCGGAACGTGAGGATTCCTCTCCAGTGTTGCCATGGATCTTGGGGTGCTTCTGAGTCTCCCCAGTGGATTCAGGCCTCATCTCGAGTGGGGGCATGGACGTGCGCTTTCCTCCCGAGCTACAGAAGTAGTGTCATGCTTCCTATCACGTGGATCAAGGGATCTGTGGCTTTCCCTCGAGGCTTTCCCTCGAGACTTTCCCACGAGGCTTTCCCACAGGGCTGTGCCACGTGCCACCTTGGTGTGAGTCGATCCTCGGCGTGAACGGCGAGCCGGGGAAGGGAAAAGAGGTTCCACTGGAAAGGACTGAGACATCTGGGGGACTCTTGGAATGGTGGCACGACCCTGGAGTTCGTCTCGCCGTTCCTGTTGAGAGGGCCTCCTCTTGAGATGCGACGGGAACGCCGGGAAATCTTTCCCGACAAAGCAGGGAAAGGATCCCTCATCTCGAGCTACGAGGCGGAAACGGGGCTCCTCTGGATTTGGGCGGGACCCTCGTGTTTCCTCTCGAGAGAAGACGGGTATGTCGGGGAACTTCTTGATTTGCACCAAGGGTGTGAAGGACCCTTTCGAAGTACCAGAGGTGAGGTGTGATCAGCCTCGAGACGCCTCAGCGGAAATGGGCCTCATCTCGCCTGCAGAGGAAAACCTCCTGGATTTTCTCGAGTTGCGGCAGGTCTTCTCGAGCTACGACGGGACCTCAGAGACCCGCTCTGTTGGCCTCAGGAAAGGCCAGTCCACATGCGAGTTGCTAGGGGCCCTCTCGGGATTCCTCTCCCGTCCATGCCGGGGCCTAAGACCTTGTGTGGAGTCGGGGCCGGAACGTGAGGATTCCTCTCCAGTGTTGCCATGGATCTTGGGGTGCTTCTGAGTCTCCCCAGTTGATTCAGGCCTCATCTCGAGTGGGGGCATGCACGTGCGCTTTCCTCCCGAGCTGTAGCAGTAGTGTCACGATTCTTGTCACGTGGATCAAGGGATCTGTGGCTTTCCCTCAAAGCTTTCCCACGAGGCTTTCACTCAGGGCTGTGCCACCTGCCACCTTGGTGTGAGTCGATCCTCGGCGTGAAAGACGAGCCGGTGAAGGGAAAAGAGGTTCCTCTGGAATGGACTGAGACATCTGCGGAACTCTTGGAATGGTGGCACGACCCTGGAGTTCCTCTCGCCGTTCCTGTTGAGAGGCCCTCCTCTTGAGATGCGACGGGAAAGCCGGGAACTCTTTCCCGATTAACCAGGGAAAGGATCCCTCATCTCGAGCTATGAGGCGGAAACGGAGCACCTCTTGAAGTGGGCGGGACCCTCGTGTTTCCTCTCGAGTGGAGACGGGTATGTCGGGGAACTTCTTGATTTGCACCAAGGGTGTGAAGGACCCTTTCGAAGTTCCAGAGGTGTGGTGTGATCAGCCTCGAGTCGCCTCAGCGGAAATGGGCCTCATCTCGCCTGGAGGGGAGAACCTCCTGGATTTTCTCTAGTTACGGCAGGTCTTCTCGAGTTACGACGGGGACCTCAGGGACCCGCTCTGGTGGCCTCAGGAAAGGCCAGTCCCCGGGCGAGTTGCTAGGGGCCCTCTCGGGATTCCTCTCCCGTCCATGCCGGGGCCTAAGACTTTGTGTGGATTCGGGGCCGGAACCTGAGGATTCCTCTCCAGTGTTGCCATGGATCTTGGGGTGCCTCTGAGTCTCCCCAGGGGAGTCAGGCCTCGTCTCGAGTGGGGGCATGCACGTGCGCTTTCCTCCCGATCTGCAGCAGTAGTGTCACGCTTGCTGTCTAGTGGATCAAGGGATCTGTGTCTTTCCCTCGAGGCTTTCCCTCGAGGCTTTCCCACGACGCTTTCCCACAGGGCCGTGCCACGTGCCACCTTGGTGTGAGTCGATCCTCGGCGTGAAAGACGAGCCGGTGAAGGGAAAAGAGGTTCCTCTGGAATGGACAGAGACATCTGGGGGACTCTTGGAATGGTGGCACGACCCTGGAGTTCCTCTCGCCGTTCCTGTTGAGAGGGCCTCCTCTTGAGATGCGACGGGAATGCCGGGAATTCTTTCCTGACGAAGCAGGGAAAGGATCCCTCATCTCGAGCTACGAGTCGGAAACGGGGCTCCTCTGGATGTGGGCGGGACCCTCGTGTTTCCTCTCGAGTGGAGACGGGTATGTCGGGGAACTTATTGAGTTGCATCAAGGGTGTGAAGGACCCTTTCGAAGTGCCAGAGGTGAGGTGTGATTAGCCTCGAGACGCCGCAGCAGAAATGGGCCTCATCTCGCCTGGAGGGCAGAACCTCCTGGATTGTCTCGAGTTGCGGCAGGTCTTCTCGAGTTACGACCGGGACCGCAGGGACCCACTCTGGTGGCCTCAGGAAACGCCAGTCCCCATGCGAGTTGCTAGGAGCCATCTCGGGATTCCTCTCCCGTGGATGCCAGGGCCGAAGTCCTTGTGTGGAGTCGGGGCCGGAACCTGAGGATTCCTCTCCAGTGTTGACCTGGACCTTGGGGTGCCTCTGAGTCTCCCCAGGTGAGTCAGGCCTCGTCTCGAGTGGGGGCATGCACGTGCGCTTTCCTCCCGAGCTGCAACAGTAGTGTCACGCTTCCTGGCACGTTGATCAAGGGATCTGTGGTTTTCCTCGAGGCTTTCCCTCCAGGCTTTCCCTCAGGGCTGTGCCACGTGCCACCTTGGTGTGAGTCGATCCTCGGCATGAAAGAAGAGCCGGTGAAGGGAAACGGGCTTCCTCTGGAATGGACTGAGACATCTGGGGGACTGTTGGTATGGTGGCACGACCCTGGAGTTCCTCTCACCGTTCCTGTTGAGAGGGCCTCCTCTTGAGATGCGACGGGAACGCCAGGAATTCTTTCCCGACGAAGCAGGGAAAGGATCCCTCATCTCGAGCTACGAGGTGGAAACGGGGCTCTTCTGGATGTGGGCGGGACCCTCGTGTTTCCTCTCGAGTGGAGACGGGTATGTCGGGGAACGTCTTGAGTTGCACCAAGGCTGTGAAGAACCCTTTCGAAGTTCCAGACGTGAGGTGTTATTAGCCTCGAGATGCCGCAGCGGAAATGGGCCTCATCTCGCCTGGAGGGCAGAACCTGCTGGATTTTCTCGAGTTGCGGCAGGTCTTCTCGTGTTACGACCGGCACCGCAGGGACCCGCTCTGGTGGCCTCAGGAGAGGTCAGTCCCCATGCGAGTTGCTAGGAGCCAACTCGGGATTCCTCTCCCGTCGATGCCGGGGCCGAAGACCTTGTGTGGAGTCGGGACCGGAACCTGAGGATTCCTCTCCAGTGTTGACCTCGATCTTGGGGTGACCCTGAGTCTCCCCAGGTGAGTCAGGCCTCGTCTCGAGTGGGGGCATGCACGTGCGCATTCCTCCCGAGCTGCAGCAGTAGTGTTAAGCTTCCTGGCACGTAGATCAAGGGATATGTGGCTTTCCCTCGAGGCTTCCCCACGAGGCTTTCCCACAGGTCTGTGCCACGTGCCAACTTGGTGTGAGTCGATCCTCGGCGTGAAAGACGAGCCGGCTAAGGGAAAAGAGGTTCCTCTGGAATGGACTGAGACATCTGGGGGACTCTTGGAATGGTGGCACGACTCTGGAGTTCCTCTCGCCTTTCCTGTTGAGAGGGCCTCCTCTTGAGATGCGACGGAAACGCCGGGAATTCTTTCCCGAAGAAGCAGGGAAAGGATCCCTCATCTCGAGCTACCAGGCGGAAACGGGGCTCCTCTGGATGTGGGCGGGACCCTCGTTCTTCCTCTCGAGCAGAGACGGGTATGTCGGGGAACTTCTTGAGTTGCACCAAGGCTGTGAAGGACCCTTTCGAAGTTCCAGAGGTGAGGTGTGATTAGCCTCGAGACGCCGCAGCGGAAGTGGGCCTCATCTCGCCTGGAGGGGAGAACCTCCTGGATTTTCTCGAGTTGCGGCAGGTCTTCTCGAGATACGACGGGGACCTCAGGGACCCGCTCTGTTGGCCTCAGGAAAGGCCAGTCCCCATGCGAGATGCTAGGGGCCATCTTGGGATTCCTCTTGCGTCGATGCCGGGGCCTAAGACCTTGTGTGGAGTTGGGGCCGGAACCTGAGGATTCCTCTCCAGTGTTGACCTGGATCTTGGGGTGCCTCTGAATCTCCCCAGGTGAGTCAGGCCTCGTGTCGAGTGGGTGCATGCACGTGCGCATTCCTCCCGAGCTGCAGCAGTAGTGTCGCGCTTCCTGGCACGAGGGTCAAGGGATCTGTGGCTTTCCCTCGAGGCTTTCCCTCCAGGCTTTCCCACAGGGCTGTTTCACGTGCCACCTTGGTGTGAGTCGATCCTCGGCGTGAAAGACGAGCCGTTGAAGGGAAAAGAGGTTCCTCTGGAATGGACTGAGACATCTGGGGGACTCTTGGAATGGTGGCACGACCCTGGAGTTCCTCTCGCCTTTCCTGTTGAGAGGGCCTCCTCTTGAGATGCGACGGGAACGCCGGGAATTCTTTCCCGACGAAGCAGGGAAAGGATCCCTCATCTCGAGCTACGCGGCGGAAACGGGGCTCCTCTGGATGTGGGCGGGACCCTCGTGTTTCCTCTCGAGTGGAGACGGGTATGTCGGGGAACGTCTTGAGTTGCACCAAGGCTGTTAAGGACCCTTTCGAAGTGCCAGACGTGAGGTGTGATTAGCCTCGAGAAACAGCAGAGGAATGGGCCTCATCTCGCCTGGAGGGCAGAACCTCCTGGATTTTCTCGAGTTGCGGCCGTTCTTCTCGAGTTATGACCGGGACCGCAGGGACCCGCTCTGGTGGCCTCAGGAAAGGTCAGTCCCCATGCGTGCTGCTAGGAGCCATCTCGGGATTCCTCTCCCGTGGATGCCGGGTCCGAAAGGACTTATGTGGAGTCGGGGCCGGAACCTGAGGATTCCTCTCCAGTGTTGACATGGATCTTGGGGTGCCTCTGAGTCTCCCCAGGGGAGTCAGGCCTCGTCTCCAGTGGGGGCATGCAGGTGCGCTTTCCTCCCGAGCTGCAGCAGTAGTGTCACGCTTCCTGGCACGTGGATCAAGGGATCTGTGGCTTTCCCTCGAGGCTTTCCCTCCAGGCTTTCCCACGAGGCTTTCCCACAGGGCTGTGCCACGTGCCACCTTGGTGTGAGTCGATCCTCGGCTTGAAAGACGAGCCGGTGAAGGGAAAAGAGGTTCCTCTGAAATGGACTGAGACGTCTGGTGGACTCTTGGAATGGTGGCACGGCCCTGGAGTTCCTCTCGCCGTTCCTGTTGAGAGGGCCTCCTCTTGAGATGTGACGGGAACGCCGGGAATTCTTTCCAGACGAAGCAGGGAAAGGATCCCTCATCTCGAGCTACGAGGCGGAAACGGGGCTCCTCTGGATGTGGGTGGGACCCTCGTGTTTCCTCTCGAGTGGAGACGGGTATGTCGGGGAACTTCTTGATTTGCACCAAGGGTGTGAAAGACCCTTTCAAAGTTCCAGAGGTGAGGTGTGATCAGCCTCGAGATGCCTCAGCGGAAATGGGCCTCATCTCGCCTGGAGGGGAGAACCTCCTGGATTTTCTCGTGTTGAGGCAGGTCTTCTCGAGTTACGACGGGGACCTCAGCGACCCGCTCTGGTGGCCTCAGGAAAGGCCAGTCCCCATGCGAGTTGCTAGGGGCCCTTTCAGGATTCCTCTCCCGTCCATGCCGGGGCCTAAGACTTTGTGTGGATTCGGGGCCGGAACCTGAGGATTCCTCTCCAGTGTTGCCATGGATCTTGGGGTGCCTCTGAGTCTCCCCAGGGGAGTCAGGCCTCGTCTCGAGTGGGGGCATGCACGTGCGCTTTCCTACCGAGCTGCAGCAGTAGTGTCACGCTTCCTGTCACGTGGCTCAAGGGATCTGTGGCTTTCTCTCGAGCCTTACCCTCGAGGCTTTCCCACGAGGCTTTCCCACAGGGCTGTGCCACGTGCCACCTTGGTGTGAGTCGATCCTCAGCGTGAAAGGCGAGCCAGTGAAGGGAAAAGAGGTTCCTCTGGAATGGACTGAGACATCTGGTGGGCTCTTGGAATGGTGGTAGGCCCTGGAGTTCCTCTCGCCGATCCTGTTGAGAAGGCCTCCTCTTGAGATGCGACGGGAACGCCGGGAATTCTTTCCCGACGAATCAGGGAAAGGATCCCTCATCTCGAGCTACGAGGCGGAAACGGGGCTCCTCTGGATGTGGGCGGGACCCTCGTGTTTCCTCTCAAGTGGAGACCGGTATGTCAGGGAACTTCTTGAGTTGCACCAAGGCTGTGAAGGACCCTTTCGAAGTTCCAGATGTGAGGTGTGGTTAGCCAGGAGACGCCTCAGCGGAAATGGGCCTCATCTCGCCTGGAGGGGAGAACTTCCTGGATTTTCTCGAGTTGCGGCAGGTCTTCTCGAGTTACGACGGGGACCTCAGGGACACGATCTGGTGGCCTCAGGAAAGGCCAGTCCCCATGCGAGTTGCTATTGGCCCTCTCGGGATTCCTCTGCCATCCATGACGGGGCCTAAGACTTTGTGTGGAGTCGGGGCCGAAACCTGAGGATTCCTCTCCAGTTTTGCCATGGATATTGGGGTGCTTCTGAGTCTCCCCAGGGGAGTCAGGCCTCGTCTCGTGTGGGGGCATGTACGTGTGCTTTCCTCCCGAGCTGCAGCAGTAGTGTCACGCTTCCTGTCACGTGGCTCAAGGGATCTGTGGCTTTCTCTCGAGTCTTACCCTCGAGGCTTTCCCACGAGGCTTTCCCACAGGGCTGTGCCACGTGCCACCTTGGTGTGAGTCGATCCTCGGCGTGAAAGGCGAGCCGGTGAAGGCAAATGAGGTTTCTCTGGAATGGACTGAGACTTCTGGGGGACTCTTGGAATGGTGGAACGACCCTGGAGTTCCTCTCTCTGTTCCTGTTGAGAAGGCCTCCTCTTGAGATGCGACAGGAACGCCAGGAATTCTTTCCCGACGAAGCAGGGAAAGGATCCCTAATCTCGAGCTACGAGGTGCAAATGGGGCTCCTCTGGATGTGGGCGGGACCCTCGTGTTTCCTCTCGAGTGGAGACGGGTATGTCGGGGAACGTCTTGAGTTTCACCAAGGCTGTGAAGGACCCTTTCGAAGTTCCAGACGTGAGGTGTTATTAGCCTCGAGATGCCGCAGCGGAAATGGGCCTCATCTCGCCTGGAGGGCAGAACCTGCTGGATTTTCTCGAGTTGCGGCAGGTCTTCTCGTGTTACGACCGGCACCGCAGGGACCCGCTCTGGTGGCCTCAGGAAAGGTCAGTCCCCATGCGAGTTGCTAGGAGCCAACTCGGGATTCCTCTCCCGTGGATGCTGAGGCCGAAGACCTTGTCTGGAGTCGGGGCCGGAACCTGAGGATACCTCTCCAGTGTTGACCTGGATCTTGGGGTGCTTCTGAACCTCCCCAGGTGAGTCAGGCCTCGTCTCGTGTGCGGGCATGCACGTGCGCTTTCCTCCCAGGCTGCAGCAGTAGTGTCACGCTTCCTGGCACGTGGATCAAGGGATATGTGGCTTTCCCTCGAGGCTTTCCCACGAGGCTTGCCCACAGGGCTGTGCCACGTGCCACCTTGGTGTGAGTCGATCCTCGGCGTGAAAGACGAGCCGGTGAAGGGAAAAGAGGTTCCTCTGGATTGGACTGAGGCATCTGGGGGACTCTTGGAATGGTGGCACGACCCTGGAGTTCCTCTCGCCTATCCTGTTGAGAGGGCCTCCTCTTGAGATGCGACGGGAACGCCGGGAATTCTTTCCCGACGAAGCAGGGAAAGGATCCCTAATCTCGAGCTACATGGCGAAAACGGGGCTCCTCTGGATGTGGGCGGGACCCTCGTGTTTCCTCTCGAGTGGAGACGGGTATGTCGTGGAACTTCTTGAGTTGCACCAAGGCTGTGAAGAACCCTTTCCAAGTTCCAGAAGTGAGGATGATTAGCCACGAGACGCCTCAGCGGAAATGGGCCTCATCTCGCCTGGAGGGGAGAACCTCCTGGATTTTCTCGAGTTCCGGCAAGTCTTCTCGAGTTACGACGGGGAATTCAGGGACCCGCTCTGTTGGCCTCAGGAAAGGCCAGTCCCCATACGAGATGCTATGAGCCATCTCGGGATTCCTCTCCCGTCGATGCCGGGGACTAAGACCTTGTGTGGAGTCGGGGTCGGATCCTGCGGATTCCTCTCCAGTGTTGACCTGGATCTTGGGGTGCCTCTGAGTCTCCCCAGGGGAGTCAGGCCTCGTCTCGAGTGGGGGAATGAACGTGCGCTTTCCTCCTGAGCTGCAGCAGTAGTGTCATGCTTCCTGGCACGTGGATCAACGGAACTGTGGCTTTCCCTCGAGGCTTTCCCTCCAGGCTTTCCCACGAGGCTTTCCCCCAGGTCTGTGCCACGTGCCACCTGGGTGTGAGTCGATCCTCGGCGTGAAAGACGAGCCGGTGAAGGGAAAAGAGGTTCCTCTGGAATGGACTGAGACATCTGGGGGACTCTTGGAATGGTCCCACGACCCTGGAGTTCCTCTCGCCGTTCCTGTTCAGAGGGCCTCCTCTGGAGATGCGACCAGAACGCAGGGAATTCTTTCCCGATGAAGCAGCGAAAGGATCCCTCATTTCGAGCTACGAGGCAGAAACTGGGCTCCTCTGGATGTGGGCGGGACCCTCGTGTTTCCTCTCGAGTGGAGACGGGTATGTCGGGGAACTTATTGAGTTGCATCAAGGGTGTGAAGGACCCTTTCGAAGTGCCAGAGGTGAGGTGTGATTAGCCTCGAGAAACAGCAGAGGAATTGGCCTCATCTCGCCTGGAGGACAGAACCTCCTGGATTTTCTCGAGTTGCGGCCGTTCTTCTCGAGTTACGACCGGGACCGCAGGGACCCGCTCTGGTGGCCTCAGGAAAGGCCAGTCCCCATGCGAGCTGCTAGGAGCCATCTCGGGATTCCTCTCCCGTGGATGCCGGGTCCGAAAGGCCTTATGTGGAGTCGGGGCCGGAACCTGAGGATTCCTCTCCAGTGTTGACATGGATCTTGGGGTGCCTCTGAGTCTCCCCAGGGGAGTCAGGCCTCGTCTCCAGTGGGGGCATGCACGTGCGCTTTCCTCCCGAGCTGCAGCAGTAGTGTCACGCTTCCTGGCACGTTGATCAAGGGATCTGTGGCTTTCCCTCGAGGCTTTCCCACGAGGCTTTCCCACAGGGTTGTGCCACGTGCCACCTTGGTGTGAGTCGATCCTCGGCATGAAAGAAGAGCCGGTGAAGGGAAACGGGCTTCCTCTGGAATGGACTGAGACATCTGGGGGACTCTCGGTATGGTGGCATGACCCTGGAGTTCCTCTCGCCGTTCCTGTTGAGAGGGCCTCCTCTTGAGATTCGACGGGAACGCCAGGAAATCTTTCCCGACGAAGCAGGGAAAGGATCCCTCATCTCGAGCTACGAGGTGGAAACGGGGCTCCTCTGGATGTGGGCGGGACCCTCGTGCTTCCTCTCGAGCAGAGACGGGTATGTCCGGGAACTTCTTGAGTTTCACCAAGGCTGTGAAGGACCCTTTCGAAGTTCCAGATGTGAGGTGTGATTATCCACGAGACGCCTCTGCAGAAGTGGGCCTCATCTCGCCTGGAGGGGAGAACCTCCTGGATTTTCTCGAGTTGCGGCAGGTCTTCTCGAGATACGACGGGGACCTCAGGGACCCGCTCTGTTGGCCTCAGGAAAGGCCAGTCCCCATGCGAGATGCTAGGGGCCATCTTGGGATTCCTCTCGCGTCGATGCCGGGGCCTAAGACCTTGTGTGGAGTCTGGGCCGGAACCTGAGGATTCCTCTCCAGTGTTGACCTGGATCTTGGGGTGCCTCTGAGTCTCCCCAGGTGAGTCAGGCCTCGTGTCGAGTGGGTGCATGCACGTGCGCTTTCCTCCCGAGCTGCAGCAGTGGTGTCGCGCTTCCTGGCACGTGGATCAAGGGATCTGTGGCTTTCCATCGAGGCTTTCCCTCCAGGCTTTCCCACGAGGCTTTCCCACAGGGCTGTGCCACTTGCCACCTTGGTGTGAGTCGATCCTCGGCGTGAAAAACGAGCCGGTGAAGGGAAAAGAGGTTCCTCTGGAATGGACTGAGACATCTGGGGAACTCTTGGAATGGTCGCACGACCCTGGAGTTCCTCTCGCCGTTCCTGTTCAGAGGGCCTCCTCTGGAGATGCGACCAGAACGCAGGGAATTCTTTCCCGATGAAGCAGGGAATTCTTTCCGATGAAGCAGGGAAAGGATCCCTCATTTCGAGCTATGAGGCAGAAACTGGGCTCCTCTGGATGTGGGCGGGACCCTCGTGTTTCCTCTCGAGTGGAGACGGGTATGTCGGGGAACGTCTTGAGTTGCACCAAGGCTGTGAAGGACCCTTTCGAAGTGCCAGAGGTGAGGTGTGATTAGCCTCGAGACGCCGCAGCGGAATGGGCCTCATCTCGCCTGAAGGGCAGAACCTCCTGCATTTTCTCGAGTTGCGGCAGGTCTTCCCGAGTTACGACCGGGACCGCAGGGACCCGCTCTGGTGGCCTCAGGAAAGGCCAGTCCGCATGCGAGTTGCTAGGAGCCATCTCGGGAATCCTCTCCCGTGGATTCCGGGTGCGAAAGCCTTGTGTGTAGTTGGGCAGGAACCTGAGGATTCCTCTCCAGTGTTGATATGGATCTTGGGGTGCCTCTGAGTCTCCCCAGGGGAGTCAGGCCTCGTCTCGAGTGGGGGCATGCACGTGCACTTTCCTCCCGAGCTGCAGCAGTAGTGTCACGATTCCTGGCACGTGGATCAAGGGATCTGTGGCTTTCCCTCGAGGCTTTCCCTCCAGGCTTTCCCACGAGGCTTTCCCACAGGGCTGTGCCACGTGCCACCTTGGTGTGAGTCGATCCTCGGCGTGAAAGAGGAGCCGGTGAAGGGAAAAGAGGTTCCTCTGGAATGGACTGAGACTTCTGGGGGACTCTTGGAATGGTGGAACGACCCTGGAGTTCCTTTCGCAGTTCCTGTTGAGAAGGCCTCCTATTGAGATGCGACGGGAACGCCGGGAACTCTTTCCCGACGAAGCAGGGGAAGGATCCCTCATTTCGAGCTACGAGGCAGAAACTGGGCTCCTCTGGATGTGGGCGGGACCCTCGTGTTTCCTCTCGAGTGGAGACGGGTATGTCGGGGAATGACTTGAGTTGCACCAAGGCTGTGAAAGGCCCTTTCGAAGTTCCAGAGGTGAGGTATGATTAGCCTCGAGACGCCTCAGCGGAAATGGGCTTCACGTCGCCTGGAGGAGAGAACCTCCTGGATTTTCTCGAGTTGCGGCAGGTATTCTCGAGTAACGACGGGGACTGCAGGGACCGGCTCTGGTGGCCTCAGGAAAGGCCAGTCCCCATGCGAGTTGCTAGGAGCCAACTCGGGATTCCTCTCCTGTGGATGCCGGGGCCGAAGACCTTGTGTGGAGTCGGGGGCGGACCCTGAGGATTCCTCTCCAGTGTTGACATGGATCTTGGGGTGCCTCTGAGTCTCCCCAGGGGAGTCAGGCCTCGTCTCGAGTGGGGGCATGCACGTGCGCTTTCCTCCCGAGCTGCAGCAGTAGTGTCACGGTTCCTGGCACGTGGATCAAGGAACCTGTGGCTTTCCCTCGAGGCTTTCCCTCCAGGCTTTCCCACGAGGCTTTCCCACAGGGCTGTGGCACATGCCACCTTTGTGTGAGTCGATCCTGGGCGTAAAAGACAGCCGGTGAAGTGAAAAGAGGTTCCTCTGGAATGGACTGAGACATCTGGGGGACTCTTGGAATGGTGGCACGACCCTGGAGTTCCTCTCGGCTTTCCTGTTGAGAGGGCGTCCTCTTGAGACGCGACGGGAACGCCGGGAATTCTTTGCCGACGAAGCAGGGAAAGGATCCCTCATCTCGAGCTAAGAGGCGGAAACGGGGCTCCTCTGGATGTGGGCGGGACCCTCGTGTTTCCTGTCGAGCGGAGACCGGTATGTCAGGGAACTTCTTGAGTTGCACCAAGGCTGTGAAGGACCCTTTCGAAGTTCCAGATGTGAGGCGTTATTAGCCTTGAGACGCCTCAGCGGAAATGGGCCTCATCTCGCCTGGAGGGGAGAACCTCCTGGATTTTCTCGAGTTGCGGCAGGTCTTCGCGAGTTACGACGGGGACCTCAGGGACACGCTCTGTTGGCCCCAGGAACAGCCAGTCCCAATGCGAGATGCTATGGGCCATCTCGGGATTCCTCTCCCGTCGATGCCGGGGCCGAAGACCTTGTGTGGAGTCGGGGCCGGATCCTGCGGATTCCTCTCCAGTGTTGACATGGATCTTGGGGTGCCTCTGAGTCTCCCCAGGGGAGTCAGGCCTCGTCTCGAGTGGGGGAATGAACGTGCGCTTTCCTCCTGAGCTGCAGCAGTAGTGTCACGCTTCCTGGCACGTGGATCAACGGATCTGTGGCTTTCCCTCGAGGCTTTCCCTCGAGGCTTTCCCACGAGGCTTTCCCACAGGGCTGTGCCACGTGCCACCGTGGTGTGAGTCGATCCTCGGCGTGAAAGACGAGCCGGTAAAGGGAAAAGAGTTTCCTCTGGAATGGACTGAGACATCTGGTGGACTCTTGGAATGGTGGCACGGCCCTGTAGTTCCTCTCGCCGTTCCTGTTGAGAGGGCCTCCTCTTGAGATGTGACGGGAATGCCGGGAATTCTTTCCCGACGAAGCAGGGAAAGGATCCCTCATCTCGAGCTATGAGGCGGAAACGGGGCTCCTCTGGATGTGGGCGGGACCCTCGTGTTTCCTCTCGAGTGGAGACGGGTATGTCGGGGAACTTATTGAGTTGCATCAAGGGTGTGAAGGACCCTTTCGAAGTGCCAGAGGTGAGGTGTGATTAGCCTCGAGAAACAGCAGAGGAATGGGCCTCATCTCGCCTGGAGGGAAGAACCTCCTGGATTTTCTCGAGTTGCGGCCGTTCTTCTCGAGTTACGACCGGGACCGCAGGGACCCGCTCTGGTGGCCTCAGGAAAGGCCAGTCCCCATGCGAGCTGCTAGGAGCCATTCGGGATTCCTCTCCCGTGGATGCCGGGTCCGAAAGGCCTTATGTGGAGTCAGGGCCGGAACCTGAGGATTCCTCTCCAGTGTTGACATGGATCTTGGGGTGCCTCTGAGTCTCCCCAGGGGAGTCAGGCCTCGTCTCGAGTGGGGGCATGCACGTGCGCTTTCCTCCCGAGCTGCAGCAGTAGTGTCACGCTTCCTGTCACGTGGATCAAGGGATCTGTTGCTTTCCCTCGAGGCTTTCCCTCCAGGCTTTCCCACGAGGCTTTCCCACAGGGCTGTGCCACGTGCCACCTTGGTGTGAGTCGATCCTCGGCGTGAAAGATGAGCCGGTGAAGGGAAAAGAGGTTCCTCTGGAATGGACTGAGACATCTGGGGGACTCTTGGAATGGTGGCACGACCCTGGAGTTCCTCTCGCCTTTCCTATTGAGAGGGCCTCCTCTTGAGATGCGACGGAAACGCCGGGAATTCTTTCCCGCCGAAGCAGGGAAAGGATCCCTCATCTCGAGCTACGAGGCAGAAACGGGGCTCCTCTGGATGTGGGCGGGACCCTCGTGCTTCCTCTCGAGCAGAGACGGGTATGTCCGGGAACTTCTTGAGTTGCACCAAGGCTGTGAAGGACCCTTTCGAAGTTCCAGATGTGAGGTGTGATTAGCCACGAGACGCCTCTGCGGAAGTGGGCCTCATCTCGCCTGGAGGGGAGAACCTCCTGGATTTTCTCGAGTTGTGGCAGGTCTTCTCGAGTTACGACGGGGCCCTCAGCGACCCGCTCTGGTGGCCTCAGGAAAGGCCAGTCCCCATGCGAGTTGCTAGGGGCCATCTCGGGATTCCTCTCCCGTCGATGCCGGGGCCTAAGACATTGTGTGGAGTCGGGGCCGGAACCTGAGGATTCCTCTCCAGTGTTGACATGGATCTTGGGGTGCCTCTGAGTCTCCCCAGGGGAGTTAGGCCTCGTCTCGAGTGGGGGCATGCACGTGCGCTTTCCTTCCGAGCTGCAGCAGTAGTGTCCCGCTTCCTGGCACGTGGATCAAGGGATCTGTGACTTCGCCTCCAGGCTTTCCGACGAGGTTTTCCCACAGGGCTGTGCCACGTGCCACCTTTGTGTGAGTCGATCCTCGGTGTGAAAGACGAGCCGGTGAAGGGAAAAGAGGTTCCTCTGGAATGGACTGAGACAAATGGGGGACTCTTGGAACGGTGGCACGACCCTGGAGTTCCTCTCGCCGTTCCTGTTGAGAGGGCCTCCTCTTGAGATGCGACGGGAACGCCAGGAAATCTTTCCCGACGAAGCAGGGAAAGGATCCCTCATCTCGAGCTATGAGGCGGAAACGGGGCTCCTCTGGATGTGGGCGGGACCCTCGTGTTGCCTCTCGAGTGGAGTCGGGTATGTCGGGGAACTTCTTGATTTGCACCAAGGGTGTGAAGGAGTCTTTCGAAGTTCCAGAGGTGAGGTGTGATCAGCCTCGAGACGCC
Organism: Budorcas taxicolor; assembly: GCF_023091745.1. Taxonomy (NCBI): domain Eukaryota; kingdom Metazoa; phylum Chordata; class Mammalia; order Artiodactyla; family Bovidae; genus Budorcas; species Budorcas taxicolor. Next base: position 64,675,728 of record NC_068910.1, read on the forward strand.
TCAGCGGAAATGGGCCTCATCTCGCCTGGAGGGGAGAACCTCATGGATTTTGTCAAGTTGCGCAGGTCTTCTCGAGTTACGACGGGGACCTCAGGGACCCGCTCTAGTGGCCTCAGGAAAGGCCACTCCCCATGCGAGTTGTTAGGGGCCATCTCGAGATTCCTCTCCCGTCGATCCCGGGGCCTAAGACATTGTGTGGAGTCTGGGCCGGAACCTGAGGATTCCTCTCCAGTGTTGCCATGGATCTTGGGGTGCTTCTGAGACTCCCCAGGGGAGTCAGGCCTCGTCTCGAGTGGGGGCATGCACGTGCGCTTTCCTCCCGAGCTGCAGCAGTACTGTCACGCTTCCTGTCACGTGGATCAAGGGATCTGTGGCTTTCCAACGAGGCTTTCCCACAAGGCTATGCAACGTGCCACCTTGGTGTGAGTCGATCCTCGGCGTGAAAGGCGATCCGGTGAAGGCAAAAGTGGTTCATCTGGAATGGACTGAGACATCAGGTGGACTCTTGGAATGGTGGCACGACCCTGGACTTCCTCTCGCCGTTCCTGTTGAGAGGGCCTCGTCTTGAGTTGCGACGGGAACGCCGGGAACTCTTTACCGACGAAGCAGGGAAAGGATCCCTCATCTCGAGGTACGAGGCAGAAAGGGGCACCTGTGTATGTGAGCGGGACCCTCGTGTTCCCTCTCGAGTGGAGACGGGTATATCGGGGAACTTCTTGATTTGCACCAAGGGTGTGAAGGAGTCTTTCGAAGTTCCAGAGGTGAGGTGTGATCAGCCTCGAGACGCCTCAGCGGAAATGGGCCTCATCTCGCCTGGAGGGGAGAACCTCATGGATTTTGTCGAGTTGCGCAGGTCTTCTCGAGTTACGACGTGGACCTCAGGGACCCGCTCTAGTGTCTTCAGGAAAGGCCACTCCCCATGCGAGTTGCTAGGGGCCATCTCGAGATTCCTCTCCCATCGATCCCGGGGCCTAAGACATTGTGTGGAGTCTGGGCCGGAACCTGAGGATTCCTCTCCAGTGTTGCCATGGATCTTGGGGTGCTTCTGAGTCTCCCCAGGGGAGTCAGGCCTCGTCTCGAGTGTGGGCATGCACGTGCGCTTTCCTCCCGAGCTGCAGCAGTAGTGTCACGCTTCCTGTCACGTGGATCAAGGGATCTGTGGCTTTCCCTCGAGGCTTTCCCTCGAGGCTTTCCCACGAGGCTTTCCCACAAGGCTATGCCACGTGCCACCTTGGTGTGAGTCGATCCTCGGCGTGAAAGGCGAGCCGGTGAAGGGAAAAGTGGTTCCTCTGGAATGGACTGAGACATCTGGGTTACTCTTGGAATGGTACCACAACCCTGGACTTCCTCTCGCCATTCCTGTTGAGAGGTCCTCCTCTTGAGTTGCGACGGGAACGCCGGGAACTCTTGCCTGACGAAGCAGGGAAAGGATCCCTCATCTCGAGCTACGAGGCAGAAAGGGGGCAACTGTGGATGTGGGCGGGACCCTCGTGTTCCCTCTCGAGTGGAGACGGGTATGTCAGGGAACTTCTTGATTTGCACCAAGGGTGTGACGGACCCTTTCAAAGTTCCAGAGATGAGGTGTGATCAGCCTCGAGCCGCCTCAGCCGAAATGGGCCTCATCTCGCCTGGAGGGGAGAACCTCCTGGATTTTCGGGAGTTTCGGCAGGTTTTCTCGAGTTACAATGGGGAACACAGGGACCTGCTCTGGTGGCCTCAGGAAAGGCCAGTCCCCATGCGAGTTGCTAGGGGCCCTCTCGGGATTCCTCTCCCGTCGATGCCAGGGCCTAAGACCCCGTGTGGTGTCGGGGCCGGAACCTGAGGATTCCTCTCCAGTGTTGCCATGGATCGTGGGGTGCTTCTGAGTCTCCCCAGGGGAGTCAGGCCTCGTCTCGAGTGGGGGCTTGCACGTGTGCTTTCTTCCCGAGCTGCAGCAGTAGGGTAATGCTTCCTGTCATGTGGATCAAGGGATCTGTGGCTTTCCCTCGAGGCTTTCCCAAGAGGCTTTCCCACAGTGCTATGCCACGTGCCACCTTGGTGTGAGTGGATCCTCGGCAAGAAAGACGAGCCGGTGAAGGGAAAAGAGGGTCCTCTGGAATGGACTGAGACATCTGGGGGACTCTTGGAATGGTGGCACGGCCCTGGAGTTCCTCTCGCCGGTCCTGTTGAGAGGGCCTCCTCTTGAGATGCGACGGGAAGGCCGGGAACTCTTTCCCGACGAAGCAGGGAAAGGGTCCTCATCTCGAGCTACGAGGCGGAAACGGGGCTCCTCTGGATGAGGGCGGGACCCTCGTGTTTCCTCTAGAGTTAGGACGGGTTTGTCGGGGAACTTCGTGATTTGCACCACGGGTGTGAAGGACCCTTTCGAAGTTCCAGAGGTGAGGTGTGATCAGCCTCGAGACGCCTCAGCGGAAATGGGCCTCATCTCGCCTGGAGGGGAGAACCTCCTGAATTTTCTCGAGTTGCGGCAGTTCTTCTCGAGTTACGACGGGGACCTCAGGGACCCGCTCTGGAGGCTTCAGGGAAGGCCATTCCCCATGCGAGTTGCTAGGGGCCATCTCGGGATTCCTCTCCCGTCCATGCCGGGGCCTAAGACCTTGTGTGGAGTCGGGGCCGGAACCTGAGGATTCCTCTCCAGTGTTGCCATGAATCTTGGGGTGCTTCTGAGTCTCCCCAGGGGAGTCAGGCCTCGTCTCGAGCGGGGGCATGCACGTGCGCTTTCCTCCCGAGCTGCAGCAGTAGTGTCACGCTTCCTGTCACGTGGATGAAGGGATCTGTGGCTTTCCCTCGAGGCTTTCCCACGAGGCTTTCCCACGAGGCTTTCCCACAGGGCTGTGCCACGTGCCACCTTGGTGTGAGTCGATCATCGGAGTGAACGGCGAGCCGGGGAAGGGAAAAGAGGTTCCACTGGAAAGGACTGAGACATCTGGGGGACTCTTGGAATGGTGGCACGACCCTGGAGTTCGTCTCGCCGTTCCTGTTGAGAGGGCCTCCTCTTGAGATGCGACGGGAACGCCGGGAAATCTTTCCCGACAAAGCAGGGAAAGGATCCCTCATCTCGAGCTACGAGGCGGAAACGGGGCTCCTCTGGATTTGGGCGGGACCCTCGTGTTTCCTCTCGAGAGAAGACGGGTATGTCGGGGAACTTCTTGATTTGCACCAAGGGTGTGAAGGACCCTTTCGAAGTACCAGAGGTGAGGTGTGATCAGCCTCGAGACGCCTCAGCGGAAATGGGCCTCATCTCGCCTGCAGAGGAAAACCTCCTGGATTTTCTCGAGTTGCGGCAGGTCTTCTCGAGCTACGACGGGACCTCAGAGACCCGCTCTGGTGGCCTCAGGAAAGGCCAGTCCACATGCGAGTTGCTAGGGGCCCTCTCGGGATTCCTCTCCCGTCCATGCCGGGGCCTAAGACCTTGTGTGGAGTCGGGGCCGGAACGTGAGGATTCCTCTCCAGTGTTGCCATGGATCTTGGGGTGCTTCTGAGTCTCCCCAGTTGATTCAGGCCTCATCTCGAGTGGGGGCATGCACGTGCGCTTTCCTCCCGAGCTGTAGCAGTAGTGTCACGATTCTTGTCACGTCGATCAAGGGATCTGTGGCTTTCCCTCAAAGCTTTCCCACGAGGCTTCCACTCAGGGCTGTGCCACCTGCCACCTTGGTGTGAGTCGATCCTCGGCGTGAAAGACGAGCCGGTGAAGGGAAAAGAGGTTCCTCTGGAATGGACTGAGACATCTGCGGAACTCTTGGAATGGTGGCACGACCCTGGAGTTCCTCTCGCCGTTCCTGTTGAGAGGGCCTCCTCTTGAGATGCGACGGGAAAGCCGGGAACTCTTTCCCGATTAACCAGGGAAAGGATCCCTCATCTCGAGCTATGAGGCGGAAACGGAGCACCTCTTGAAGTGGGCGGGACCCTCGTGTTTCCTCTCGAGTGGAGACGGGTATGTCGGGGAACTTCTTGATTTGCACCAAGGGTGTGAAGGACCCTTTCGAAGTTCCAGAGGTGTGGTGTGATCAGCCTCGAGACGCCTCAGCGGAAATGGGCCTCATCTCGCCTGGAGGGGAGAACCTCCTGGATTTTCTCTAGTTACGGCAGGTCTTCTTGAGTTACGACGGGGACCTCAGGGACCCGCTCTGGTGGCCTCAGGAAAGGCCAGTCCCCATGCGAGTTGCTAGGGGCCCTCTCAGGATTCCTCTCCCGTCCATGCCGGGGCCTAAGACTTTGTGTGGATTCGGGGCCTGAACCTGAGGATTCCTCTCCAGTGTTGCCATGGATCTTGGGGTGCCTCTGAGTCTCCCCAGGGGAGTCAGGCCTCGTCTCGAGTGGGGGCATGCACGTGCGCTTTCCTCCCGATCTGCAGCAGTAGTGTCACGCTTGCTGTCTAGTGGATCAAGGGATCTGTGTCTTTCCCTCGAGGCTTTCCCTCGAGGCTTTCCCACGACGCTTTCCCACAGGGCCGTGCCACGTGCCACCTTGGTGTGAGTCGATCCTCGGCGTGAAAGACAAGCCGGTGAAGGGAAAAGAGGTTCCTCTGGAATGGACTGAGACATCTGGGGGACTCTTGGAATGGTGGCACGACCCTGGAGTTCCTCTCGCCGTTCCTGTTGAGAGGGCCTCCTCTTGAGATGCGACAGGAATGCCGGGAATTCTTTCCTGACGAAGCAGGGAAAGGATCCCTCATCTCGAGCTACGAGGCGAAAACGGGGCTCCTCTGGATGTGGGCGGGACCCTCGTGTTTCCTCTCGAGTGGAGACGGGTATGTCGGGGAACTTATTGAGTTGCATCAAGGGTGTGAAGGACCCTTTCGAAGTGCCAGAGGTGAGGTGTGATTAGCCTCGAGACGCCGCAGCAGAAATGGGCCTCATCTCGCCTGGAGGGCAGAACCTCCTGGATTGTCTCGAGTTGCGGCAGGTCTTCTCGAGTTACGACCGGGACCGCAGGGACCCGCTCTGGTGGCCTCAGGAAAGGCCAGTCCCCATGCGAGTTGCTAGGAGCCAACTCGGGATTCCTCTCCCGTCGATGCCGGGGCCGAAGACCTTGTGTGGAGTCGGGACCGGAACCTGAGGATTCCTCTCCAGTGTTGACCTCGATCTTGGGGTGACCCTGAGTCTCCCCAGGGGAGTCAGGCCTCGTCTCGAGTGGGGGCATGCACGTGCGCTTTCCTCCCGAGCTGCAGCAGTAGTGTTAAGCTTCCTGGCACGTAGATCAAGGGATCTGTGGCTTTCCCTCGAGGCTTCCCCACGAGGCTTTCCCACAGGTCTGTGCCACGTGCCAACTTGGTGTGAGTCGATCCTCGGCGTGAAAGACGAGCCGGCTAAGGGAAAAGAGGTTCCTCTGGAATGGACTGAGACATCTGGGGGACTCTTGGAATGGTGGCACGACCCTGGAGTTCCTCTCGCCGTTCCTGTTGAGACGGCCTCCTCTTGAGTTGCGACGGGAACGCCGGGAACTCTTTCCCGACGAAGCAGGGAAAGGATCCCTCATCTCGAGCTACGAGGCGGAAACGGGGCTCCTCTGGATGTGGGCGGCACCCTCGTGTTTCCTCTCGAGTGGAGCAGGGTATATCGGGGAACTTCTTGAAATGCACCAAGGGTATGAGGACCCTTTCGAAGTTCCAGAGGTGAGGTGTGATCAGCCTCGAGACGCCTCAGCGGAAATGGGTCTCATCTCGCCTGGAGGGGAAAACCTCCTGGATTTTCTCGAGTTGCGGCAGGTCTTCTCGACTTACGACGGGGACCTCAGGGACCCTCTCTGGTGGCCTCAGGAAAGGCCAGTCCCCATGCGAGTTGCTAGGGGCCATATCGGGATTCCTCTCCCATCGATGTCGGGGCATAAGACCTTGTGTAGAGTCAGGGCCGGAACCTGAGGATTCCTCTCCAGTGTTGCCATGGATCTTGGGGTGCTTCTGAGTCTCCCCATGTGAGTCAGGCCTCGTCTCGAGTGGGGCCATGCACGTGCGCTTTCCTCCCGAGCTGCAGCAGTAGTGTCACGCTTCCTGTCACGTGGATCAAGGGATCTGTGGCTTACCCTCGAGGGTTTCCCTCGAGGCTTTCCCACGAGGCTTTCCCACAGGGCTGTGCCACCTGCCACCTTGGTGTGAGTCGATCCTCGGCGTGAAAGACGAGCCGGTGAAGGGAAAAAAGTTTCCTCTGGAATGGACTGAGACATCTGTGGGACTCTTGGAATGGTGGCACGACCCTGGAGTTCCTCTCGCCGTTCCTGTTGAGAGGGCCTCCTCTTGAGATGCGACGGGAATGCCGGGAACTCTTTCCCGAGGAAGCAGGGAAAGGATCCCTCATCTCGATCTACGAGGCGGAAACGGGGCTCCTCTGGATGTGGGCGGCACCCTCGTGTTTCCTCTCGAGTGGAGCCGTGTATATCGGGGAACTTCTTGATTTGCACCAAGGGTGTGAAGGACCCTTTCGAAGTTCCAGAGGTGAGGTGTGATCAGCCTCGAGACGCCTCAGCAGAAATGGGCCTCATCTCGCCTGGAGGGGAGAACCTCCTGGATTTTCTCGAGTTGCGGCAGGTCTTCTCGAGTTACGACGGGAACCTCAGGGACCCGCTGTGGTGGCCTCAGGAAAGGCCAGTCCCCATGCGAGGTTCTAGGGGCCATCTCGGGATTCCTCTCCCGTCGATGCCGGGGCCTTAGACCTTGTGTGGAGTCAGGGCCGGAACCTGAGGATTCCTCTCCAGTGTTGCCATGGAACTTGGGGGGCTTCTGAGTCTCCCCAGGGGAGTCAGGCCTCGTCTCGAGTGGGGGCATGCACGAGCGCTTTCCTCCCGAGCTGCAGCAGTAGTGTCACGCTTCCTGTCACGTGGATCAAGGGATCTGTGGCTTTCCCTCGAGGCTTTCCCACGAGGCTTTCCCACAGGGCTGTGCCACGTGCCACCTTGGTGTGAGTCGATCCTCAGCGTGAAAGACGAGGCGGTGAAGGGAAAAGCGGTTCCTCTGGAATGGACTGAGACATCTGGGGGACTCTTGGAATGGTGGCACGACCCTGGAGTTCCTCTCGCCGTTCCTGTTGAGACGGCCTCCTCTTGAGTTTCGACGGGAACGCCGGGAACTCTTTCCCGACGAAGCAGGGAAAGGATCCCTCATCTCGAGCTACGAGGCGGAAACGGGGCTCCTCTGGATGTGGGCGGCACCCTCGTGTTTCCTCTCGAGTGGAGCCGGGTATATCGGGGAACATCTTGAAATGCACCAAGGGTGTGAAGGACCCTTTCGAAGTTCCAGAGGTGAGGTGTGATCAGCCTCGAGACACCTCAGGGGAAATGGGCCTCATCTCGCCTGGAGGGGACAACCTCCTGGATTTTCTCGAGTTGCGGCAGGTCTTCTCGAGTTAAGACGGGGACCTCAGGGACCCGCTCTGGTGGCCTCAGGAAAGTCCAGTCCCCATGCGAGTTGCTAGGGGCCATCTCGGGATTCCTCTCCCGTCAATGCCGGGGCCTTAGACCTTGTGTGGAGTCAGGGCCGGAACCTGAGGATTCCTCTCCAGTGTTGCCATGTATCTTGGGGTGCTTCTGAGTCTCCCCAGGGGAGTCAGGCCTCGGCTCGTGTGGGGGCATGCACGTGCGCTTTCCTCCCGAGCTGCAGCAGGAGTGTCACGCTTCCTGTCACGTGGATCAAGGGATCTGTGGCTTTCCCTCGAGGCTTTCCCTCGAGTCTTTCCCACGAGGCTTTCCCACAGGGCTGTGCCACGTGCCACCTTGGTGTGAGTCGATCCCCGGCGTGAAAGACGAGCCGTTGAAGGGAAAAGAGGTTCCTCTGGAATGGACTGAGACATCTGTGCGACTCTTGGTATGGTGGCACGACCCTGGAGTTCCTCTCGCCGTTCCTGTTGAGAGGGCCTCCTCTTGAGATGCGACGGGAATGCCGGGAACTCTTTCCCGACGAAGCAGGGAAAGGATCCCTCATCTCGAGCTACGAGGTGGAAATGGGGCACGTCTGGATGTGGGCGGCACCCTCGTGTTTCCTCTCGAGTGGAGCCGGGTATATCGGGGAACTTCTTGATTTGCACAAAGTGTGTGAAAGACCCTTTCGAAGTTCCAGAGGTGAGGTGTGATCAGCCTCGAGACGCCTCAGCGGAAATGGGCCTCATCTCGCCTGGAGGGGAGAACCTCCTGGATTTTCTCGAGTTGCGGCAGGTCTTCTCGAGTTACGACGGGGACCTCAGGGACCCGCTCTGGTGGCCTCAGGAAAGGCCAGTCCCCATGCGAGGTTCTAGGGGCCATCTCGGGATTCCTCTCCCGTCGATGCCGGGGCCTTAGACCTTGTGTGGAGTCAGGGCCGGAACCTGAGGATTCCTCTCCAGTGTTGCCATGGATCTTGGGGTGCTTCTGAGTCTCCCCAGGGGAGTCAGGCCTCGTCTCGAGTGGGGGCATGCACGAGCGCTTTCCTCCCGAGCTGCAGCAGTACTGTCACGCTTCCTGTCACGTGGATCAAGGGATCTGTGGCTTTCCCTCGAGGCTTTCCCACGAGGCTTTCCCACAGGGCTGTGCCACCTGCCACCTTGGTGTGAGTCGATCCTCGGCGTGAAAGACGAGCCGGTGAAGGGAAAAAAGTTTCCTCTGGAATGGACTGAGACATCTGTGGGACTCTTGGAATGGTGGCACGACCCTGGAGTTCCTCTCGCCGTTCCTGTTGAGAGGGCCTCCTCTTGAGATGCGACGGGAATGCCGGGAACTCTTTCCCGAGGAAGCAGGGAAAGGATCCCTCATCTCGATCTACGAGGCGGAAACGGGGCTCCTCTGGATGTGGGCGGCACCCTCGTGTTTCCTCTCGAGTGGAGCCGTGTATATCGGGGAACTTCTTGATTTGCACCAAGGGTGTGAAGGACCCTTTCGAAGTTCCAGAGGTGAGGTGTGATCAGCCTCGAGACGCCTCAGCAGAAATGGGCCTCATCTCGCCTGGAGGGGAGAACCTCCTGGATTTTCTCGAGTTGCGGCAGGTCTTCTCGAGTTACGACGGGAACCTCAGGGACCCGCTGTGGTGGCCTCAGGAAAGGCCAGTCCCCATGCGAGTTGCTAGGGGCCATCTCGGGATTCCTCTCCCGTCGATGCCGGGGCCTTAGACCTTGTGTGGAGTCAGGGCCGGAACCTGAGGATTCCTCTCCAGTGTTGCCATGGATCTTGGGGTGCTTCTCAGTCTCCCCAGGTGAGTCAGGCCTCGTCTCGAGTGGGGTCATACACGTGTGCTTTCCTCCCGAGCTGCAGCAGGAGTGTCACGCTTCCTGTCACGTGGATCAACGGATCTGTGGCTTACCCTCGAGGATTTCCCTCGAGGCTTTCCCACGAGGCATTCCCACAGGGCTGTGCCACGTGCCACCTTGGTGTGAGTCGATCCTCGGCGTGAAAGACGAGCCGGTGAAGGGAAAAAAGATTCCTCTGGAATGGACAGAGACATCTGTGGGACTCTTGGAATGGTGGCACGACCCTGGAGTTCCTCTCGCCGTTCCTGTTGAGAGGGCCTCCTCTTGAGATGCGACGGGAATGCCGGGAACTCTTTCCCGACGAAGCAGGGAAAGGATCCCTCATCTCGAGCTACGAGGTGGAAATGGGGCACCTCTGGATGTGGGCGGCACCATCGTGTTTACTCTCGAGTGGATCCGGGTATATCGGGGAACTTCTTGATTTGCACCAAGGGTGTGAAGGACCCTTTCGAAGTTCCAGAGGTGAGGTGTGATCAGCCTCGAGACGCCTCAGCGGAAATGGGCCTCATCTCGCCTGGAGGGGAGAACCTCCTGAATTTTCTCGAGTTGCGGCAGTTCTTCTCGAGTTACGACGGGGACCTCAGGGACCCGCTCTGGAGGCTTCAGGGAAGGCCATTCCCCATGCGAGTTGCTAGGGGCCATCTCGGGATTCCTCTCCCGTCCATGCCGGGGCCTAAGACCTTGTGTGGAGTCGGGGCCGGAACCTGAGGATTCCTCTCCAGTGTTGCCATGAATCTTGGGGTGCTTCTGAGTCTCCCCAGGGGAGTCAGGCCTCGTCTCGAGCGGGGGCATGCACGTGCGCTTTCCTCCCGAGCTGCAGCAGTAGTGTCACGCTTCCTGTCACGTGGATGAAGGGATCTGTGGCTTTCCCTCGAGGCTTTCCCACGAGGCTTTCCCACGAGGCTTTCCCACAGGGCTGTGCCACGTGCCACCTTGGTGTGAGTCGATCATCGGAGTGAACGGCGAGCCGGGGAAGGGAAAAGAGGTTCCACTGGAAAGGACTGAGACATCTGGGGGACTCTTGGAATGGTGGCACGACCCTGGAGTTCGTCTCGCCGTTCCTGTTGAGAGGGCCTCCTCTTGAGATGCGACGGGAACGCCGGGAAATCTTTCCCGACAAAGCAGGGAAAGGATCCCTCATCTCGAGCTACGAGGCGGAAACGGGGCTCCTCTGGATTTGGGCGGGACCCTCGTGTTTCCTCTCGAGAGAAGACGGGTATGTCGGGGAACTTCTTGATTTGCACCAAGGGTGTGAAGGACCCTTTCGAAGTACCAGAGGTGAGGTGTGATCAGCCTCGAGACGCCTCAGCGGAAATGGGCCTCATCTCGCCTGCAGAGGAAAACCTCCTGGATTTTCTCGAGTTGCGGCAGGTCTTCTCGAGCTACGACGGGACCTCAGAGACCCGCTCTGGTGGCCTCAGGAAAGGCCAGTCCACATGCGAGTTGCTAGGGGCCCTCTCGGGATTCCTCTCCCGTCCATGCCGGGGCCTAAGACCTTGTGTGGAGTCGGGGCCGGAACGTGAGGATTCCTCTCCAGTGTTGCCATGGATCTTGGGGTGCTTCTGAGTCTCCCCAGTTGATTCAGGCCTCATCTCGAGTGGGGGCATGCACGTGCGCTTTCCTCCCGAGCTGTAGCAGTAGTGTCACGATTCTTGTCACGTCGATCAAGGGATCTGTGGCTTTCCCTCAAAGCTTTCCCACGAGGCTTCCACTCAGGGCTGTGCCACCTGCCACCTTGGTGTGAGTCGATCCTCGGCGTGAAAGACGAGCCGGTGAAGGGAAAAGAGGTTCCTCTGGAATGGACTGAGACATCTGCGGAACTCTTGGAATGGTGGCACGACCCTGGAGTTCCTCTCGCCGTTCCTGTTGAGAGGGCCTCCTCTTGAGATGCGACGGGAAAGCCGGGAACTCTTTCCCGATTAACCAGGGAAAGGATCCCTCATCTCGAGCTATGAGGCGGAAACGGAGCACCTCTTGAAGTGGGCGGGACCCTCGTGTTTCCTCTCGAGTGGAGACGGGTATGTCGGGGAACTTCTTGATTTGCACCAAGGGTGTGAAGGACCCTTTCGAAGTTCCAGAGGTGTGGTGTGATCAGCCTCGAGACGCCTCAGCGGAAATGGGCCTCATCTCGCCTGGAGGGGAGAACCTCCTGGATTTTCTCTAGTTACGGCAGGTCTTCTTGAGTTACGACGGGGACCTCAGGGACCCGCTCTGGTGGCCTCAGGAAAGGCCAGTCCCCATGCGAGTTGCTAGGGGCCCTCTCAGGATTCCTCTCCCGTCCATGCCGGGGCCTAAGACTTTGTGTGGATTCGGGGCCTGAACCTGAGGATTCCTCTCCAGTGTTGCCATGGATCTTGGGGTGCCTCTGAGTCTCCCCAGGGGAGTCAGGCCTCGTCTCGAGTGGGGGCATGCACGTGCGCTTTCCTCCCGATCTGCAGCAGTAGTGTCACGCTTGCTGTCTAGTGGATCAAGGGATCTGTGTCTTTCCCTCGAGGCTTTCCCTCGAGGCTTTCCCACGACGCTTTCCCACAGGGCCGTGCCACGTGCCACCTTGGTGTGAGTCGATCCTCGGCGTGAAAGACAAGCCGGTGAAGGGAAAAGAGGTTCCTCTGGAATGGACTGAGACATCTGGGGGACTCTTGGAATGGTGGCACGACCCTGGAGTTCCTCTCGCCGTTCCTGTTGAGAGGGCCTCCTCTTGAGATGCGACAGGAATGCCGGGAATTCTTTCCTGACGAAGCAGGGAAAGGATCCCTCATCTCGAGCTACGAGGCGAAAACGGGGCTCCTCTGGATGTGGGCGGGACCCTCGTGTTTCCTCTCGAGTGGAGACGGGTATGTCGGGGAACTTATTGAGTTGCATCAAGGGTGTGAAGGACCCTTTCGAAGTGCCAGAGGTGAGGTGTGATTAGCCTCGAGACGCCGCAGCAGAAATGGGCCTCATCTCGCCTGGAGGGCAGAACCTCCTGGATTGTCTCGAGTTGCGGCAGGTCTTCTCGAGTTACGACCGGGACCGCAGGGACCCGCTCTGGTGGCCTCAGGAAAGGCCAGTCCCCATGCGAGTTGCTAGGAGCCAACTCGGGATTCCTCTCCCGTCGATGCCGGGGCCGAAGACCTTGTGTGGAGTCGGGACCGGAACCTGAGGATTCCTCTCCAGTGTTGACCTCGATCTTGGGGTGACCCTGAGTCTCCCCAGGGGAGTCAGGCCTCGTCTCGAGTGGGGGCATGCACGTGCGCTTTCCTCCCGAGCTGCAGCAGTAGTGTTAAGCTTCCTGGCACGTAGATCAAGGGATCTGTGGCTTTCCCTCGAGGCTTCCCCACGAGGCTTTCCCACAGGTCTGTGCCACGTGCCAACTTGGTGTGAGTCGATCCTCGGCGTGAAAGACGAGCCGGCTAAGGGAAAAGAGGTTCCTCTGGAATGGACTGAGACATCTGGGGGACTCTTGGAATGGTGGCACGACCCTGGAGTTCCTCTCGCCGTTCCTGTTGAGACGGCCTCCTCTTGAGTTGCGACGGGAACGCCGGGAACTCTTTCCCGACGAAGCAGGGAAAGGATCCCTCATCTCGAGCTACGAGGCGGAAACGGGGCTCCTCTGGATGTGGGCGGCACCCTCGTGTTTCCTCTCGAGTGGAGCAGGGTATATCGGGGAACTTCTTGAAATGCACCAAGGGTATGAGGACCCTTTCGAAGTTCCAGAGGTGAGGTGTGATCAGCCTCGAGACGCCTCAGCGGAAATGGGTCTCATCTCGCCTGGAGGGGAAAACCTCCTGGATTTTCTCGAGTTGCGGCAGGTCTTCTCGACTTACGACGGGGACCTCAGGGACCCTCTCTGGTGGCCTCAGGAAAGGCCAGTCCCCATGCGAGTTGCTAGGGGCCATATCGGGATTCCTCTCCCATCGATGTCGGGGCATAAGACCTTGTGTAGAGTCAGGGCCGGAACCTGAGGATTCCTCTCCAGTGTTGCCATGGATCTTGGGGTGCTTCTGAGTCTCCCCATGTGAGTCAGGCCTCGTCTCGAGTGGGGCCATGCACGTGCGCTTTCCTCCCGAGCTGCAGCAGTAGTGTCACGCTTCCTGTCACGTGGATCAAGGGATCTGTGGCTTACCCTCGAGGGTTTCCCTCGAGGCTTTCCCACGAGGCTTTCCCACAGGGCTGTGCCACCTGCCACCTTGGTGTGAGTCGATCCTCGGCGTGAAAGACGAGCCGGTGAAGGGAAAAAAGTTTCCTCTGGAATGGACTGAGACATCTGTGGGACTCTTGGAATGGTGGCACGACCCTGGAGTTCCTCTCGCCGTTCCTGTTGAGAGGGCCTCCTCTTGAGATGCGACGGGAATGCCGGGAACTCTTTCCCGAGGAAGCAGGGAAAGGATCCCTCATCTCGATCTACGAGGCGGAAACGGGGCTCCTCTGGATGTGGGCGGCACCCTCGTGTTTCCTCTCGAGTGGAGCCGTGTATATCGGGGAACTTCTTGATTTGCACCAAGGGTGTGAAGGACCCTTTCGAAGTTCCAGAGGTGAGGTGTGATCAGCCTCGAGACGCCTCAGCAGAAATGGGCCTCATCTCGCCTGGAGGGGAGAACCTCCTGGATTTTCTCGAGTTGCGGCAGGTCTTCTCGAGTTACGACGGGAACCTCAGGGACCCGCTGTGGTGGCCTCAGGAAAGGCCAGTCCCCATGCGAGGTTCTAGGGGCCATCTCGGGATTCCTCTCCCGTCGATGCCGGGGCCTTAGACCTTGTGTGGAGTCAGGGCCGGAACCTGAGGATTCCTCTCCAGTGTTGCCATGGAACTTGGGGGGCTTCTGAGTCTCCCCAGGGGAGTCAGGCCTCGTCTCGAGTGGGGGCATGCACGAGCGCTTTCCTCCCGAGCTGCAGCAGTAGTGTCACGCTTCCTGTCACGTGGATCAAGGGATCTGTGGCTTTCCCTCGAGGCTTTCCCACGAGGCTTTCCCACAGGGCTGTGCCACGTGCCACCTTGGTGTGAGTCGATCCTCAGCGTGAAAGACGAGGCGGTGAAGGGAAAAGCGGTTCCTCTGGAATGGACTGAGACATCTGGGGGACTCTTGGAATGGTGGCACGACCCTGGAGTTCCTCTCGCCGTTCCTGTTGAGACGGCCTCCTCTTGAGTTTCGACGGGAACGCCGGGAACTCTTTCCCGACGAAGCAGGGAAAGGATCCCTCATCTCGAGCTACGAGGCGGAAACGGGGCTCCTCTGGATGTGGGCGGCACCCTCGTGTTTCCTCTCGAGTGGAGCCGGGTATATCGGGGAACATCTTGAAATGCACCAAGGGTGTGAAGGACCCTTTCGAAGTTCCAGAGGTGAGGTGTGATCAGCCTCGAGACACCTCAGGGGAAATGGGCCTCATCTCGCCTGGAGGGGACAACCTCCTGGATTTTCTCGAGTTGCGGCAGGTCTTCTCGAGTTAAGACGGGGACCTCAGGGACCCGCTCTGGTGGCCTCAGGAAAGTCCAGTCCCCATGCGAGTTGCTAGGGGCCATCTCGGGATTCCTCTCCCGTCAATGCCGGGGCCTTAGACCTTGTGTGGAGTCAGGGCCGGAACCTGAGGATTCCTCTCCAGTGTTGCCATGTATCTTGGGGTGCTTCTGAGTCTCCCCAGGGGAGTCAGGCCTCGGCTCGTGTGGGGGCATGCACGTGCGCTTTCCTCCCGAGCTGCAGCAGGAGTGTCACGCTTCCTGTCACGTGGATCAAGGGATCTGTGGCTTTCCCTCGAGGCTTTCCCTCGAGTCTTTCCCACGAGGCTTTCCCACAGGGCTGTGCCACGTGCCACCTTGGTGTGAGTCGATCCCCGGCGTGAAAGACGAGCCGTTGAAGGGAAAAGAGGTTCCTCTGGAATGGACTGAGACATCTGTGCGACTCTTGGTATGGTGGCACGACCCTGGAGTTCCTCTCGCCGTTCCTGTTGAGAGGGCCTCCTCTTGAGATGCGACGGGAATGCCGGGAACTCTTTCCCGACGAAGCAGGGAAAGGATCCCTCATCTCGAGCTACGAGGTGGAAATGGGGCACGTCTGGATGTGGGCGGCACCCTCGTGTTTCCTCTCGAGTGGAGCCGGGTATATCGGGGAACTTCTTGATTTGCACAAAGTGTGTGAAAGACCCTTTCGAAGTTCCAGAGGTGAGGTGTGATCAGCCTCGAGACGCCTCAGCGGAAATGGGCCTCATCTCGCCTGGAGGGGAGAACCTCCTGGATTTTCTCGAGTTGCGGCAGGTCTTCTCGAGTTACGACGGGGACCTCAGGGACCCGCTCTGGTGGCCTCAGGAAAGGCCAGTCCCCATGCGAGGTTCTAGGGGCCATCTCGGGATTCCTCTCCCGTCGATGCCGGGGCCTTAGACCTTGTGTGGAGTCAGGGCCGGAACCTGAGGATTCCTCTCCAGTGTTGCCATGGATCTTGGGGTGCTTCTGAGTCTCCCCAGGGGAGTCAGGCCTCGTCTCGAGTGGGGGCATGCACGAGCGCTTTCCTCCCGAGCTGCAGCAGTACTGTCACGCTTCCTGTCACGTGGATCAAGGGATCTGTGGCTTTCCCTCGAGGCTTTCCCACGAGGCTTTCCCACAGGGCTGTGCCACCTGCCACCTTGGTGTGAGTCGATCCTCGGCGTGAAAGACGAGCCGGTGAAGGGAAAAAAGTTTCCTCTGGAATGGACTGAGACATCTGTGGGACTCTTGGAATGGTGGCACGACCCTGGAGTTCCTCTCGCCGTTCCTGTTGAGAGGGCCTCCTCTTGAGATGCGACGGGAATGCCGGGAACTCTTTCCCGAGGAAGCAGGGAAAGGATCCCTCATCTCGATCTACGAGGCGGAAACGGGGCTCCTCTGGATGTGGGCGGCACCCTCGTGTTTCCTCTCGAGTGGAGCCGTGTATATCGGGGAACTTCTTGATTTGCACCAAGGGTGTGAAGGACCCTTTCGAAGTTCCAGAGGTGAGGTGTGATCAGCCTCGAGACGCCTCAGCAGAAATGGGCCTCATCTCGCCTGGAGGGGAGAACCTCCTGGATTTTCTCGAGTTGCGGCAGGTCTTCTCGAGTTACGACGGGAACCTCAGGGACCCGCTGTGGTGGCCTCAGGAAAGGCCAGTCCCCATGCGAGTTGCTAGGGGCCATCTCGGGATTCCTCTCCCGTCGATGCCGGGGCCTTAGACCTTGTGTGGAGTCAGGGCCGGAACCTGAGGATTCCTCTCCAGTGTTGCCATGGATCTTGGGGTGCTTCTCAGTCTCCCCAGGTGAGTCAGGCCTCGTCTCGAGTGGGGTCATACACGTGTGCTTTCCTCCCGAGCTGCAGCAGGAGTGTCACGCTTCCTGTCACGTGGATCAACGGATCTGTGGCTTACCCTCGAGGATTTCCCTCGAGGCTTTCCCACGAGGCATTCCCACAGGGCTGTGCCACGTGCCACCTTGGTGTGAGTCGATCCTCGGCGTGAAAGACGAGCCGGTGAAGGGAAAAAAGATTCCTCTGGAATGGACAGAGACATCTGTGGGACTCTTGGAATGGTGGCACGACCCTGGAGTTCCTCTCGCCGTTCCTGTTGAGAGGGCCTCCTCTTGAGATGCGACGGGAATGCCGGGAACTCTTTCCCGACGAAGCAGGGAAAGGATCCCTCATCTCGAGCTACGAGGTGGAAATGGGGCACCTCTGGATGTGGGCGGCACCATCGTGTTTACTCTCGAGTGGATCCGGGTATATCGGGGAACTTCTTGATTTGCACCAAGGGTGTGAAGGACCCTTTCGAAGTTCCAGAGGTGAGGTGTGATCAGCCTCGAGACGCCTCAGCGGAAATGGGCCTCATCTCGCCTGGAGGGGAGAACCTCCTGGATTTTCTCGAGTTGCGGCAGATCTTCTCGAGTTACGACGGGGACCTCAGGGACCCGCTCTGGTGGCCTCAGGAAAGGCCAGTCCCCAGGCGAGTTGCTAGGGGCCATCTCGGGATACCTCTCCCGTTCATGCCGGGGCCTAAGACCTTGTGTGGAGTCAGGGCCGGAACCTGAGGATTCCTCTCCAGTGTTGCCATGGATCTTGGGGTGCTTCTGAGTCTCCCCAGGGGAGTCAGGCCTCGTCTCGAGTGGGGGCATGCAAGAGCGCTTTCCTCCCGAGCTGCAGCATTAGTGTCACGCTTCCTGTCACGTGGATCAAGGGATCTGTGGCTTTCCCTCGAGGCTTTCCCTAGAGTCTTTCCCACGAGGCTTTCCCACAGGGCTGTGCCACGTGCCACCTTGGTGTGAGTCGATCCTCAGCGTGAAAGACGGGCCGGTGAAGGGAAAAGAGGTTCCTCTGGAATGGACTGAGACATCTGGGGGACTCTTGGAATGGTGGCACGACCCTGGAGTTCCTCTCGCCGTTCCTGTTCAGAGGGCCTCCTCTTGAGATGCGACGGGAACGCCGGGAACTCTTTCCCGACGAAGCAGGGAAAGGATCCCTCATCTCGATCTACGAGGCGGAAACGGGGCTCCTCTGGATGTGGGCGGCACCCTCGTGTTTCCTCTCGAGTGGAGCGGTGTATATCGGGGAACTTCTTGATTTGCACCAAGGGTGTGAAGGACCCTTTCGAAGTTCCAGAGGTGAGGTGTGATCAGCCTCGAGACGCCTCAGCAGAAATGGGCCTCATCTCGCCTGGAGGGGAGAACCTCCTGGATTTTCTCGAGTTGCGGCAGGTCTTCTCGAGTTACGACGGGAACCTCAGGGACCCGCTGTGGTGGCCTCAGGAAAGGCCAGTCCCCATGCGAGTTGCTAGGGGCCATCTCGGGATTCCTCTCCCGTCGATGCCGGGGCCTTAGACCTTGTGTGGAGTCAGGGCCGGAACCTGAGGATTCCTCTCCAGTGTTGCCATGGATCTTGGGGTGCTTCTGAGTCTCCCCAGGGGAGTCAGGCCTCGTCTCGAGTGGGGGCATGCAAGAGCGCTTTCCTCCCGAGCTGCAGCATTAGTGTCACGCTTCCTGTCACGTGGATCAAGGGATCTGTGGCTTTCCCTCGAGGCTTTCCCTCGAGTCTTTCCCACGAGGCTTTCCCACAGGGCTGTGCCACGTGCCACCTTGGTGTGAGTCGATCCCCGGCGTGAAAGACCAGCCGTTGAAGGGAAAAGAGGTTCCTCTGGAATGGACTGAGACATCTGTGCGACTCTTGGTATGGTGGCACGACCCTGGAGTTCCTCTCGCCGTTCCTGTTGAGAGGGCCTCCTCTTGAGATGCGACGGGAATGCCGGGAACTCTTTCCCGAAGAAGCAGGGAAAGGATCCCTCATCTCGAGCTACGAGGTGGAAATGGGGCACGTCTGGATGTGGGCGGCACCCTCGTGTTTCCTCTCGAGTGGAGCCGGGTATATCGGGGAACTTCTTGATTTGCACAAAGTGTGTAAAGGACCCTTTCGAAGTTCCAGAGGTGAGGTGTGATCAACCTCGAGACGCCTCAGCGGAAATGGGCCTCATCTCGCCTGGAGGGGAGAACCTCCTGGATTTTCTCGAGTTGCGGCAGGTCATCTCGAGTGACGACGGGGACCTCAGGGACCCGCTCTGGTGGCCTCAGGAAAGGCCTGTCCCCATGCGAGGTTCTAGGGGCCATCTCGGGATTCCTCTCCCGTCGATGCCGGGGCCTTAGACCTTGTGTGGATTCAGGGCCGGAACCTGAGGATTCCTCTCCAGTGTTGCCATGGATCTTGGGGTGCTTCTGAGTCTCCCCAGGGGAGTCAGGCCTCGTCTCGAGTGGGGGCATGCACGTGCGCTTTCCTCCCGAGCTGCTGCAGTACTGTCACGCTTCCTGTCACGTGGATCAAGGGATCTGTGGCTTTCCCTCCAGGCTTTCCCTCGAGGCTTTCCCACGAGGCTTTCCCACAGGGCTGTGCCACGTTCCACCTTGGTGTGAGTCGATCCTCAGCGTGAAAGACGAGCCAGTGGAGGGAAAAGAGGTTCCTCTGGAATGGACTGAGACATCTGTGCGACTCTTGGTATGGTGGCACGACCCTGGAGTTCCTCTCGCTGTTCCTGTTGAGAGGGCCTCCTCTTGAGATGCGACGGGAACGCCGGGAACTCTTTCCCGACGAAGCAGGGAAAGGATCCCTCATCTCGAGCTACGAGGCGGAAACGGGGCTCCTCTGGATGTGGGCGGCACCCTCGTGTTTCCTCTCGAGTGGAGCCGGGTATATCGGGGAACTTCTTGATTTGCACCAAGGGTGTGAAGGACCCTTTCGAAGTTCCAGAGGTGAGGTATGATCAGCCTCGAGACGCTTCAGCGGAAATGGGCCTCATCTCGCCTGGAGGGGAGAACCTCCTGGATTTTCTCGAGTTGCGGCAGGTCTTCCGGAGTTTCGACGGGGACCTCAGGGACCCGCTCTGGTGGCCTCAGGAAAGGCCAGTCCCCATGCGAGGTGCTAGGGGCCATCTCGGGATTCCTCTCCCGTCGATGCCGGGGCCTTAGACCTTGTGTGGAGTCAGGGCCGGAACCTGAGGATTCCTCTCCATTGTTGCCATGGATCTTGGGGTGCTTCTGAGTCTCCCCAGGGGAGTCAGGCCTCGTCTCGAGTGGGGGCATGCACGTGCGCTTTGCTCCCGAGCTGCAGCAGTAGTGTCACGCTTCCTGTCACGTGGATCAAGGGATCTGTGGCATTCCCTCGAGGCTTTCCCACGAGGCTTTCCCACAGGGCTGTGCCACGTGCCACCTCGGTGTGAGTCGATCCTCAGCGTGAAAGACGAGCCGGTGAAGGGAAAAGAGGTTCCTCTGGAATGGACTGAGACATCTGTGGGACTCTTGGAATGGTGGCACGACCCTGGAGTTCCTCTCGCCGTTCCTGTTCAGAGGGCCTCCTCTTGAGATGCGACAGGAACGCCGGGAACTCTTTCCCGACGAAGCAGGAAAGGATCCCTCATCTCGAGCTACGAGGCGAAAACGGGGCTCCTCTGGATGTGGGCGGCACCCTCGTGTTTCCTCTCGAGTGGAGCCGGGTATATGGGGTAAATTCTTGATTTGCACCAAGGGTGTGAAGGACCCTTTCGAAGTTCCAGAGGTGAGGTGTGATCAGCCTCGAGACGCCTCAGCGGAAATGGGCCTCATCTCGCCTGGAGGGGAGAACCTCCTGGATTTTCTCGAGTTGCGGCAGGTCTTCTCGAGTTACGACGGGGACCTCAGGGACCCGCTCTGGTGGCCTCAGGACAGGCCAGTCCCCATGCGAGTTGCTAGGGGCCATCTCGGGATTCCTCTCCCGTCGATGGCAGGGCCTAAGACCTTGTGTGGAGTCAGGGCCGGAACCTGAGGATTCCTCTCCAGTGTTGCCATGGACCTTGGGGTGCTTCTGGGTCTCCCCAGGTGAGTCAGGCCTCGTCTCGAGTGGGGCCATGCACGTGCGCTTTCCTCCCGAGCTGCAGCAGTAGTGTCACGCTTCCTGTCACGTGGATCAAGGGATCTGTGGCTTGCAATGGAGGCTTTCCCTCAAGGCTTTCCCACGAGGCTTTCCCACAGGGCTGTGCCACGTGCCAGCTTGGTGTGAGTCGATCCTCAGCGTGAAAGACAAGCCGGTGAAGGGAAAAGAGGTTCCTCTGGAATGGACTGAGACATCTGCGGGACTCTTGGAATGGTGGCACGACCCTGGAGTTCCTCTCGCCGTTCCTGTTGAGAGGGCCTCCTCTTGAGATGCGACGGGAACGCCGGGAACTCTTTCCCGACGGAGCAGGGAAAGGATCCCTCATCTCGAGCTACGAGGCGGAAACGGGGCTCCTCTGGATGTGTGCGGCACCCTCGTGTTACCTCTCGAGTGGAGCCGGGTATATTGGGGAACTTCTTGATTTGCACCAACGGTGTGAAGGACCCTTTCGAAGTTGCAGAGGTGAGGTGTGATCAGCCTCGAGACGCCTCAGCGGAAATGGGCCTCATCTCGCCTGGAGGGGAGAACCTCCTGGATTTTCTCGAGTTGCGGCAGGTCTTCTCGAATTACGACGGGGACCTCACGGACCCGCTCTGGTGGCCTCAGTAAAGGCCAGTCCCCATGCGAGTTGCTAGGGGCCATCTCGGGATTCCTCTCCCGTCGATGTCAGGGCCTAAGACCTTGTGTGGAGTCAGGGCCGGAACCTGAGGATTCCTCTCCAGTGTTGCCATGGATCTTGGGGTACTTCTGAGTCTCCCCAGGTGAGTCAGGCCTCGTCTGGTGTGGGGCCATGCACGTGCGCTTTCCTCCCGAGCTGCAGCAGTAGTGTCACGCTTCCTGTCACGTGGATCAAGGGATCTGTGGCTTACCCTCGAGGCTTTCCCACGAGGCTTTCCCTCGAGGCTTTCCCACAGGGCTGTGCCATGTGCCACCTTGGTGTGAGTCGATCCTCGGCGTGAAAGACGAGCCGGTGAAGGGAAAAGAGGTTCCTCTGTAATGGACTGAGACATCTGGGGGACTCTTGGAATGGTGGCATGACCCTGGAGTTCCTCTCGCCGTTCCTGTTGAGAGGGCCTCCACTTGAGATGCGACGGGAACGCCGGGAACTCTTTCCCGACGAAGCAGGGAAAGGATCCCTCATCTCGAGCTCCGAGGCGGAAACGGGGCTCCTATGGATGTGGGCGGCACCCTCGTGTTTCCTCTCGAGTGGAGCCGGGTATATCGGGGAACTTCTTGATTTGCACCAAGGGTGTGAAGGACCCTTTCGACGTTCCAGAGGTTAGGTGTGATCAGCCTCGAGACACCTCAGTGAAAATGGGCGTCATCTCGCCTTGAGGGGAGAACCTCCTGGATTTTCTCGAGTTGCGGCAGGTCTTCGCGAGTTACGACGGGGACCTCCGGGACGCTGTCTGGTGGCCTCAGGAAAGGCCAGTCCCCAGGCGAGTTGCTAGGGGCCATCTCGGGATGCCTCTCCCGTCGATGCCGGGGCCTAAGACCTTGTGTGGAGTCAGGGCCGGAACCTGAGGATTCCTCTCCAGTGTTGCCATGGATCTTGGGGTGCTTCTGAGTCTCCCCAGGGGAATCAGGCCTCGTCTCGAGAGGGGGCATGCACGTGCGCTTTCCTCCCGAGCTGCAGCAGTACTGTCACGCTTCCTGTCACGTGGATCAAGGGATCTGTGGCTTACCCGCGAGGCTTTCCCTCGAGGCTTTCAATCGAGTCTTTCCCTCGAGGCTTTCCCACGAGGCTTTCCCACATGGCTGTGCCACGTTCCACCTTGGTGTGAGTCGATCCTCGGCTTGAAAGACGAGCCGGTGAAGGGAAAAAAGATTCCTCTGGAATGCACTGAGACATCTGTGGGACTCTTGGAATGGTGGCACGACCCTGGAGTTCCTCTCGCCGTTTCTGTTTAGAGGGCCTCCACTTGAGATGCGACGGGAACGCCGGGAACTCTTTCCCGACGAAGCAGGGAAAGGATCCCTCATCTCGAGCTACGAGGCGGAAACGGGGCTCCTCTGGATGTGGGCGGCACCCTCGTGTTTCCTCTCGAGTGGAGCCTGGTATATCGGGGAACTTCTTGATTTGCACCAAGGGTGTGAAAGACCGTTTCGAAGTTCCAGAGGTGAGGTGTGATCAGCCTCGAGACGCCTCAGCAGAAATGGGCGTCATCTCGCCTGGAGGGGAGAACCTCCTGGATTTTCTCGAGTTGTGGCAGGTCTTCTCGAGTTACAACGGGGACCTCATGGACCCGCTCTGGTGGCCTCAGGAAATGCCAGTCTGCAGGCGAGTTGCTAGGGGCCATCTCGGGATTCCTGTCCCGTCGATGCCGGGGCCTAAGACCTTGTGCGGTGTCAGGCCGGAACCTGAGGATTCCTCTCCAGGGTTGCCATGGATCTTGGGGTGCTTCTGAGTCTCCCCAGGGGAGTCAGGCCTCGTCTCGAGTGGGGGCATCCCCGTGCGCTTTCCTCCCGAGCTGCAGCAATACTGTCACGCTTCCTGTCACGTAGATCAAGGGATCTGTGGCTTACCATCGAGGCTTTCCCTCTAGGCTTTCCCACGAGGCTTTCCCTCGAGGCTTTCCCACAGGGCTGTGCCATGTGCCACCTTGGTGTGAGTCAATCCTCGGCGTGAAAGACGAGCCGGTGAAGGGAAAAGAGGTTCCTCTGGAATGGACTGAGAAATCTGGGGGACTCTTGGAATGGTGGCACGACCCTGGAGTTCCTCTCGCCGTTCCTGTTGAGAGGGCCTCCTCTTGAGATGCGACGGGAACGCCGGGAACTCTTTCCCGACGAAGCAGGGAAAGGATCCCTCATCTCGAGCTCCGAGGCGGAAACGGGTCTCCTCTGGATGTGGGCGGCACCCTCGTGTTTCCTCTCGAGTGGAGCCGGGTATATCGGGGAACTTCATGATTTGCACCAAGGGTGTGAAGGACCCTTTCGACGTTCCAGAGGTGAGGTGTGATCAGCCTCGAGACGCCTCAGCGGAAATCGGCCTCATCTCGCCTGGAGGGGAGAACCTCCTGGATTTTCTCGAGTTGCGGCAGGTCTTCTCGAGTTACGACGGGGACCTCATGGACCCGCTCTGGTGGCCTCAGGAAAGACCAGTCCCCATGCGGGTTGCTAGGGGCCATCTCGGGATTCCTCTCCCGACGATGCCGGGGCCTAAGACCTTGTGTGGAGTCGGGGCCGGAACCTGAGGATTCCTCTCCAGTGTTGACATGGATCTTGGGGTGCCTCTGAGTCTCCCCAGGGTAATCAGGCCTCCTCTCGAGTCGGGGCATGCACGTGCGATTTGCTCCCGAAATGCAGCTGTAGGGTAACGCTTCCTGGCACGTGGATCAAGGGATCTGTGGCTTTTCCTCGAGGCTTTCCCTCCAGGCTTTCCCACGAGGCTTTCCCACAGGGCTGTGCCACGTGCCACCTTGGTGTCAGTCGATCCTCGGCATGAAAGCCGAGCCAGTGAAGGGAAAAGAGGTTCCTCTGGAATGGACTGAGACATCTGGGGGACTCTTGGAATGGTGGCACGCCCCAGGAGTTCCTCTCGCCGTTCCTGTTGAGAGGGCCTCCTCTTGAGATGCGACGGGAACGCCGGGAATTCTTTCCCGAAGATGCAGGGAAAGGATCCCTCATCTCGACCTACGAGGCGGAAACGGGGCTCCTCTGGATGTGGGCGGGACCCTCGAGTTTCCTCTCGGTGGAGACGGGTATGTCGGGGAACTTCTTGAGTTGCACCAAGGCTGTGAAGGATTCTTTCGAATTTCCAGAGGTGAGGTGTGATTAGCCTCGAAACGCCGCAGCGGAAATGGGCCTCATCTCGCCTGGAGGGGAGAACCTCCTGGATTTTCTCGAGTTGTGGCAGGTCTTCTCGAGTTACGACGGGTACCTCAGGGACCCGCTCTTGTGGCCTCAGGAAAGGCCAGTCCCCATGCGAGTTGCAAGGGGCCATCTCGGGATTCCTCTCCCGTCGATGCCGGGGCCTAAGACCTAGTGTGGAGTCGGGGCCGGAACCTGAGGATTCCTCTCCAGTGTTGACATGGATCTTGGGGTGCCTCTGAGTCTCCTCAGGGGAATCAGGCCTCGTCTCGTGTGGGGGCATGCACGTGCGCTTTCCTCCCGAGCTGCAGCAGTAGTGTCACGCTTCCTGGCACGTGGATCAAGGGATCTGTGGCTTTCCCTCGAGGGTTTCCCTCGAAGATTTCCCTCGAGGTTTACCCACAGGGCTGTGCCACCTGCCACCTTTGTGTGAGTCGATCCTCGGCGAGAAACACGAGCCGGTGAAGGGAAAAGAGGTTCCTCTAGAATGGACTGAAACATCTGGGGACTCTTGGAATGGTGGCACGACCCTGGAGTTCCTCTCGCCGTTCCTGTTGAGAGGGCCTCCTCTTGAGATGCGAAGGGAACGCCGGGAACTCTTTACCGGCGAAGGAGGGAAAGGATCCCTCATCTCGAGTTATGAGGCGGAAACCGGGCTCCTCTGGATGTGGGCGGAACCCTCGTGTTTCCTCTCGAGTGGAGACGGGAATGTCGGGGAACTTCTTGGGTTGCAACAAGGGTGTGAAGGACACTTTCGAAGTTCCAGAGGTGAGGTGTGATTATCCTCGAGACGCCGCAGCGGAAATGGGCCTCATCTCGCCTGGAGGGGAGAACCTCCTGGATTTTCTCGAGTTGCGGCAGGTCTTCTCGAGTTACGACTGGGACCTCAGGGACCCGCTCTGGTGGCCTCAGGAAAGGCCAGTCCCCTAGCGAGTTGCTACGGGCCATCTCGGGATTCCTCTCCCGTCCATGCCGTGGCCTAAGACCTTGTGTGGAGTCGGGGCCGGAACCTGAGGATTCCTCTCCAGTGTTGCCATGGATCTTGGGGTGCCTCTGAGTCTCCCCAGGGGAGTCAGGCCTCGTCTCGAGTTGGGGCATGCACGTGCGCTTTCCTCCCGAGCTGCAGCAGTAGTGCCACGCTTCCTGACACGAGGATCAAGGGATCTGTGGCTTGCCCTCGAGGCTTTCCATCTAGGCTTTCCCACGAGGCTTTCCCACAGGGCTGTGCCACGTGCCACCTTGGTGTGAGTCGATCCTCGGCGTGAAAGACGAGCCCGTGAAGGGAAAAGAGGTTCCTCTGGAATGGACTGAGTAAACTGGGGAACTCTTGGAATGGTGGTACGACCCTGGAGTACCTCTCGCCGTTCCTGTTGAGAGGGCCTCCTCTTGAGATGCGACGGGAACGCCGGGAACTCTTTCCCGACGAAGCAGGCAAAGGATCCTCCATCTCGAGCTACGAGGCGGAAACGGGGCTCCTCTGGATGAGGGCAGGACCCTCGTGTTTCCTCTCGAGTGGAGACGGGTATGTCGGGAACTTCTTGATTTGCACCAAGGGTGTGAAGGACCCTTTTGAAGTTCCAGAGGTGAGGTGTGATCAGCCTCGAGACGCCTCGGCGGAAATGGGCCTCATCTCGCCTGGAGGGGAGTACCTCGTGGATTTTCTCGAGTTGCGGCACATCTTCTCGATTTACGACGAGTACCCCAGGGACCCGCTCTGGTGGCCTCAGGAAAGGCCAGTCCCCATGCGAGTTGCTAGCGGCCATCTCGGGATTCCTCTCCCGTCCATGCCGGGGCCTAAGTCCTTGTGTGGATTCGGGGCTGGAACCTGAGGATCCCTCTCCAGTGTTGCCATGGATCTTGGGGTGCTTCTGAGTCTCCCCAGGGGAGTCAGACCTCGTCTAGTTTCGGGGCATGCACGTGCGCTTTCCTCCCGAGCTGCAGCAGTAGTGTCACGCTTCCTGTCATGTGGATCAAGGGATCTGTGGCTTTCCCTAGAGGCTTTCCCTCGAGGCTTTCCCACGAGGCTTTCCCACAGGGCTGTGCCGTGTGCCACCTTGGTGTGAGTCGATCCTCGCCTTGACCGACGAGTCGGTGAATGGAAAAGAGATTCCTCTGGAATGGAATGAGACATCTGGGGAACTCTTGGAATGGTGGCACGACCCTGGAGTTCCTCTCGCCGTTCCTGTTGAGAGGGCCTCCTCTTGAGAAGCGACGGGAAGGCAGGGAACTCTTTCCCGACGAAGCAGGTAAAGGAGTACTCATCTCGAGCTATGAGGTGGAAACGGGGCTCCTCTGGATGTGGCCGGGACCCTCGTGTTTCCTCTCGAGGGGAGACGGGTATGTCGGGGAACTTCTTGATTTGCATCAAGGGTGAGAAGGGCCCTTTCGAAGTTCCAGAGGTGAGGTGTGATCAGCCTCGAGACGCCTCAGTGGAAATGGGCCTCATCTCACCTGGAGGAGAGAACCTCCTGGATTCTCTCGAGTTGCGGTAGGTTTTCTGTAGTTACGACAGGGACCACAGGGACTCGTTCTGGTGGCCTCAGGAAAGGCCAGTCCCATGCGAGTTGCTAGGGGCCCTCTCGGGATTCCTCTCCCGTCCATGCCGGGGCCATAGACCTTGTGTGGAGTCGGGGCCGGAACCTGAGGATTCCTCTCCAGTGTTGACATGATTCTTGGGGTGCTTCTGAGTCTCCCCAGGGGAGTCAGGCCTCGTCTCGAGTGGGGGCATGCACGTGCGCTTTCCTCCCGAGCTGCAGAAGTAGTGTCACGCTTCCTGTCACGTGGATCAAGGGATCTGTGGCTTTCCCTCGAGGCTTTCCATCGAGGCTTTCCCACAGGGCTGTGCCGCGTGCCACCTTTGTGTGAGTCGTTCTTCAGCGTGAAAGGCGACCCGGCGAAGGGAAAAGAGGTTCCTCTAGAATGGACTGAGACATCTGGGGGACTCTTGGAATGGTGGCACGACCCTGGGGTTCCGCTCGCCGTTCCTGTTGAGAGGGCCTCCTCTTGAGATGCAACGGGAACCCCGGGAACTCTTTCCCGACGAAGGAGGGAAAGGATTCCTCATCTCGAGCTACGAGGCAGAAACAGGGCTCCTCTGGATGTGGGCGGGACCCTCGTGTTCCTCTCGAGTGGAGACGGGTATGTCGGGGAACTTCTTGAGTGGCAACAAGGGTGTGAAGGACTCTTTCGAATTTCCAGAGGTGAGGTGTGATCAGCCTCGAGACGCCTCAGCGGAAATGGGCCTCATCTCGCCTGGAGGGGAGAGCCTCCTGGATTTTCTCGAGTTGCAGCAGGTCTTCTCGAGTTACGACGGGGACCTCAGGGACCCGCTCTGGTGGCCTCAGGAAAGGCCAGTCCCCATGTGAGTTGCTAGGGGCAATCTCGGGATTCCTCTCCCGTAGATGCCGGGTTTTAAGACCTTGTGTGGAGTCGGGGCCGGAATCGGAGGATTCCTCTCCAGTGTTGCCATGGATCTTGGGGTGCTTCTGAGTCTCAGCAGGGGAATCAGGCCTCGTCTCGAGTGGGCGCATGCACGAGCGCTTTCCTGCCGGGCTGCAGCAGTAGTGTCACCCTTCCTGTCACGTGGATCAAGGGATCTGTGGCTTTCCCTCGAGGCTTTCCCTCGAGGCTTTCCCACGAGGCTTTCCCACAGGGCTGTGCCGCGAGCCACCTTAATGTGAGTCGTTCCTCGGCGTGAAAGACCAGCCGGTGAAGGGAAAAGAGGTTCCTCTGGAATGGACTGAGACATCTGGGGGACTCTTGGAATGGTGGCACGACCCTGGAGTTCCTCTCGCCGTTCCTGTTGAGAGCGCCTCCTCTTGAGATGCGATGGGATACCCGGGAACTCTTTCCCGACGAAGCAGGGAAAGGATCCCTCACCTAGAGCTACGAGGCGGAAACGGGGCTCCTCTGGATGTGGTCAGGAGCCTCGTGTTTCCTCTCGCGTTGAACGGGCATGTCGGGGAACTTCTTGATTTGCACCAAGGGTGTGAGGGACCCTTTCGAATTTCCAGAGGTGAGATGTTAACAGCCTCGAGACGCCTCAGCGGAAATGGGCCTCAACTCGCCTGGAGGGGAGAACCTCCTGGATTTTCTCGAGTTGCGGCAGGTCTTCTCGAGTTACGACGGGGACCTCAGGGACCCGCTCTGGTGCCCTCAGGAAAGGCCAATCAGCATGCGAGGTGATAGGGGCCATCTCGGGATTCCTCTCCCGTCGATGCCGGGCCATAAGACCGTGTGTGGAGTCGGGGCCGGAACCTGAGGATTCCTCTCCAGTGTTGACACGGATCTTGGGGTACTTCTTAGTCTCCCCAGGGGACTCAGGCCTCCTATCGAGTGGGGGCATGCACATACAATTTTCTCCCGAGCTGAGGCAGTAGTGGCACGCTTCCTGTCACGTGGATGAAGGGATCTGCGGCTCTCCCTCCAGGCTTTCCCTCGAGGCTTTCCCACAGGGCTGTGCCACGTGCCAACTTGGTGTGAGTCGATCCTCGGCGACAAAGCCGAGCCGGTGAAGGGAAAAGAGGTTCCTCTGGAATGGACTGAGACACCTGGGGGACTCTTGAAATGGTGGCACGACCGTGGAGTTCTTCTCGCCGTTCCTGTTGAGAGGGCCTCCTCTTGAGATGCGACAGGAACGCCGGGAATTCTTTCCCGACGAAGCAGGGAAAGGATCCCTCATCTCGAGCTATGAGGCAGAAACGGGGCTCCTCTGGATGTGGGCGGGACCCTCGTGTTTCCTCTCGAGTGGAGACGGGTATGTCGGGGAACTTCTTGAGTTGCACCACGGGTGTGAAGGACCCTTTCGAAGTTCCAGAGGTGAGGTGTGATTAACCTCGAGAGGCCTCAGCGGAAATGGGCCTCATCTCGCCTGGAGGGGAGAAGCTCCTGGATTTTCTCGAGTTGAGGCAGGTCTTCTCAAGTTACGACGGGGACCTCACGCACCCGCTCTGGTGGCCTCAGGAAAGGCCAGGCCCCATGCGACTTGCTAGGGGACATCTCGGGATTCCTCTCCCTTCGATCCTGGCGCCTAAGACCTTGTGTGGAGTCGGGGTCGGAACCTGAGGATTCCTCTCCGGTGTTGGCATGGATCTTGGGGTGCTTCTGAGTCTCCCCAGGGGAGTCAGGCCTCGTCTCAAGTGGGGGCATGCACGTGCGCTTTCCTCCCGAGCTACATCAGTAATGACAAGCTTCCTGGCACGTGGATCAAGGGATCTGTGGCATTACCTCCAGGCTTTCCCTCGAGGCTTTCACACGAGGATTTCCTACAGGGCTGTGCCGCGTGCCACCGTGGTGTGAGTTTATCCTCGGCGTGAATGACGAGCCAGTGCAGGAAAAAGAGGTTTCTCTGGAATGGACTGAGACACCTTGGGGACTCTTGGAATGGTGACAAGATCCTAAGTTCCTCTCGCCTTTCCTGTTGAGAGCGCCTCCTCTTGAGATGTGATGGGAACGCCGGAAATTCTTTCCCGACAAAGCAGGGAAAGGATCCCTCATCTCGAGCTACGAGGCGGAAACGGGGCTCCTCTGGATGTGGGCGGGACCCTCGTGTTTCCTCTCGAGTGGAGACGGGTATTTCGGTAACTTCTTGTGTTGCACCAAGGGTGTGAAGGACCCTGTTGAAGTTCCAGAGGTGAGGTGTGATTAGCCTCGAGACGCCGCAGCGGAAATGGGCCTCATCTCGCCTGGAGGGGAGAACCTCCTGGATTTTCTCGGGTTGCGGCAGGTCTTCTCGAGTTCGACGGGGACCTCAGGGACCCGCTCTGGTGGCCTCAGGAAAGGCCAGTCCCCATGCGACTTGCTAGGGGCCATCTCGGGATTCCTCTCCCGTCGATGCCGGGGCCTAAGACCTTGTGTGGACTCGGGGCCGCAACCTGAGGATTCCTCTCCAGGGTTGACATGGATCTTGGGGTGCCTCTGAGTCTCCCCAGGGGAGTCAGGCCACGTCTCGAGTGGGGGCATGCACGTGCGCTTTCCTCCCGAGCTGCAGCAGTAGTGTCACGCTTCCTGGCACGTGGATTAAGGGATCTGTGGCTTTGCCTCGAGGGTTTTCCTCGAGGCTTTCCCACAGGGCTGTGCCACGTGCCACCTTGGTGTTAGTCGATCCTCGGTGTGAAAGACGAGCCCGTGATGGGAAAAGAGGTTCCTCTGGAATTGACTGAGACATCTGGGGGACTCTTGTTATGGTGGCACGACCCTGGAGTTCCTCTCGCCGTTCCTGTTGAGAGGGCCTCCTCTTGAGATGCGACGGGAACGCCGGAAATCTTTCCCGACGAAGCAGGGAAAGGATCCCTCATCTCGAGCTATGAGGCGGAAACGGGGCTCCTCTGGATGTGGGCGGGACCCTCGTGTTTCCTCTCGAGTGGAGACGGGTATGTCGGGGAACTTATTGAGTTGCATCAAGGGTGTGAAGGACCCTTTCGAAGTGCCAGAGGTGAGGTGTGATTAGCCTCGAGAAACAGCAGAGGAATGGGCCTCATCTCGCCTGGAGGGCAGAACCTCCTGGATTTTCTCGAGTTGCGGCCGTTCTTCTCGAGTTACGACCGGGACCGCAGGGACCCGCTCTGGTGGCCTCAGGAAAGGCCAGTCCCCATGCGAGCTGCTAGGAGCCATCTTGGGATTCCTCTCCTGTGGATGCCGGGTCCGAAAGGCCTTATGTGGAGTCGGGGCCGGAACCTGAGGATTCCTCTCCAGTGTTGACATGGATCTTGGGGTGCCTCTGAGTCTCCCCAGGGGAGTCAGGCCTCGTCTCGAGTGGGGGCATGCACGTGCGCTTTCCTCCCGAGCTGCAGCAGTAGTGTCACGCTTCCTGGCACGTTGATCAAGGGATCTGTGGCTTTCCCTCGAGGCTTTCCCACGAGGCTTTCCCACAGGGTTGTGCCACGTGCCACTTTGGTGTGAGTCGATCCTCGGCATGAAAGAAGAGCCGGTGAAGGGAAACGGGCTTCCTCTGGAATGGACTGAGACATCTGGGGGACTCTCGGTATGGTGGCATGACCCTGGAGTTCCTCTCCCCGTTCCTGTTGAGAGGGCCTCCTCTTGAGATGCGACGGGAACGCCAGGAATTCTTTCCCGACGAAGCAGGGAAAGGATCCCTCATCTCGAGCTACGAGGTGGAAACGGGGCTCCTCTGGATGTGGGCGGGACCCTCGTGTTTCGTCTCGAGTGGAGACGGGTATGTCGGGAACGTCTTGAGTGGCACCAAGGCTGTGAAGGACCCTTTCGAAGTTCCAGATGTGAGGTGTGATTAGCCTCGAGACGCCGCAGCGGAAATGGGCCTCATCTCGCCTGGAGGGCAGAACCTGCTGGATTTTCTCGACTTGCGGCAGGTCTTCACGATTTACGACCAGGACCGCAGGGACCCGCTCTGGTGGCCTCAGGAAAGGCCAGTCCCCATTCGAGTTGCTAGGAGCCATCTCGGGAATCCTCTCAAGTGGATGCCGGGGCCGAAGTCCTTGTGTGGAGTCGGGGCCGGAACCTGGGGATTCCTCTCCAGTGTTGACATGGATCTTGGGGTGCCTCTGAGTCTCCCCAGGGGAGACAGGCCTCGTCTCGAGTGGGGGCATGCACTTGAGCTTTCCTCCCGAGCTGCAGCAGTAGTGTCACGCTTCCTGTCACGTGGATCAAGGGATCTGTTGCTTTCCCTCGAGGCTTTCCCTCCAGGCTTTCCCACGAGGCTTTCCCACAGGGCTGTGCCACGTGCCACCTTGGTGTGAGTCGATCCTCGGCGTGAAAGAGGAGCCGGTGAAGGGAAAAGAGGTTCCTCTGGAATGGACTGAGACTTCTGGGGGACTCTTGGAATGGTGGAACGACCCTGGAGTTCCTTTCGCAGTTCCTGTTGAGAAGGCCTCCTATTGAGATGCGACGGGAACGCCGGGAACTCTTTCCCGACGAAGCAGGGGAAGGATCCCTCATTTCGAGCTACGAGGCAGAAACTGGGCTCCTCTGGATGCGGGCGGGACCCTCGTGTTTCCTCTCGAGTGGAGACGGGTATGTCGGGGAATGACTTGAGTTGCACCAAGGCTGTGAAAGGCCCTTTTGAAGTTCCAGAGGTGAGGTATGATTAGCCTCGAGACGCCTCAGCGGAAATGGGCTTCACGTCGCCTGGAGGAGAGAACCTCCTGGATTTTCTCGAGTTGCGGCAGGTATTCTCGAGTAACGACGGGGACTGCAGGGACCGGCTCTGGTGGCCTCAGGAAAGGCCAGTCCCCATGCGAGTTGCTAGGAGCCAACTCGGGATTCCTCTCCTGTGGATGCCGGGGCCGAAGACCTTGTGTGGAGTCGGGGGCGGACCCTGAGGATTCCTCTCCAGTGTTGACATGGATCTTGGGGTGCCTCTGAGTCTCCCCAGGGGAGTCAGGCCTCGTCTCGAGTGGGGGCATGCACGTGCGCTTTCCTCCCGAGCTGCAGCAGTAGTGTCACGGTTCCTGGCACGTGGATCAAGGAACCTGTGGCTTTCCCTCGAGGCTTTCCCTCCAGGCTTTCCCACGAGGCTTTCCCACAGGGCTGTGGCACATGCCACCTTTGTGTGAGTCGATCCTGGGCGTAAAAGACAGCCGGTGAAGTGAAAAGAGGTTCCTCTGGAATGGACTGAGACATCTGGGGGACTCTTGGAATGGTGGCACGACCCTGGAGTTCCTCTCGGCTTTCCTGTTGAGAGGGCGTCCTCTTGAGATGCGACGGGAACGCCGGGAATTCTTTGCCGACGAAGCAGGGAAAGGATCCCTCATCTCGAGCTAAGAGGCGGAAACGGGGCTCCTCTGGATGTGGGCGGGACCCTCGTGTTTCCTGTCGAGCGGAGACCGGTATGTCAGGGAACTTCTTGAGTTGCACCAAGGCTGTGAAGGACCCTTTCGAAGTTCCAGATGTGAGGTGTTATTAGCCTTGAGACGCCTCAGCGGAAATGGGCCTCATCTCGCCTGGAGGGGAGAACCTCCTGGATTTTCTCGAGTTGCGGCAGGTCTTCGCGAGTTACGACGGGGACCTCAGGGACACGCTCTGTTGGCCCCAGGAACAGCCAGTC
The DNA here is from genome assembly GCF_023091745.1 of Budorcas taxicolor. Classification (NCBI taxonomy): domain Eukaryota; kingdom Metazoa; phylum Chordata; class Mammalia; order Artiodactyla; family Bovidae; genus Budorcas; species Budorcas taxicolor. Next base: position 64,709,122 of record NC_068910.1, read on the forward strand.
CCAATGCGAGATGCTATGGGCCATCTCGGGATTCCTCTCCCGTCGATGCCGGGGCCGAAGACCTTGTGTGGAGTCGGGGCCGGATCCTGCGGATACCTCTCCAGTGTTGACATGGATCTTGGGGTGCCTCTGAGTCTCCCCAGGGGAGTCAGGCCTCGTCTCGAGTGGGGGAATGAACGTGCGCTTTCCTCCTGAGCTGCAGCAGTAGTGTCACGCTTCCTGGCACGTGGATCAACGGATCTGTGGCTTTCCCTCGAGGCTTTCCCTCCAGGCTTTCCCAAGAGGCTTTCCCACAGGGCTGTGCCACGTGCCACCGTGGTGTGAGTCGATCCTCGGCGTGAAAGACGAGCCGGTAAAGGGAAAAGAGTTTCCTCTGGAATGGACTGAGACATCTGGTGGACTCTTGGAATGGTGGCACGGCCCTGTAGTTCCTCTCGCCGTTCCTGTTGAGAGGGCCTCCTCTTGAGATGTGACGGGAATGCCGGGAATTCTTTCCCGACGAAGCAGGGAAAGGATCCCTCGTCTCGAGCTACGAGGCGGAAACGGGGCTCCTCTGGATGTGGGCGGGACCCTCGTGTTTCCTCCCGAGTGGAGACGGGTATGTCGGGGAACTTATTGAGTTGCATCAAGGGTGTGAAGGACCCTTTCGAAGTGCCAGAGGTGAGGTGTGATTAGCCTCGAGAAACAGCAGAGGAATGGGCCTCATCTCGCCTGGAGGGCAGAACCTCCTGGATTTTCTCGAGTTGCGGCCGTTCTTCTCCAGTTACGACCGGGACCGCAGGGACCCGCTCTGGTGGCCTCAGGAAAGGCCAGTCCCCATGCGAGCTGCTAGGAGCCATTCGGGATTCCTCTCCCGTGGATGCCGGGTCCGAAAGGCCTTATGTGGAGTCAGGGCCGGAACCTGAGGATTCCTCTCCAGTGTTGACATGGATCTTGGGGTGCCTCTGAGTCTCCCCAGGGGAGTCAGGCCTCGTCTCGAGTGGGGGCATGCACGTGCGCTTTCCTCCCGAGCTGCAGCAGTAGTGTCACGCTTCCTGGCACGTTGATCAAGGGATCTGTGGCTTTCCCTCGAGGCTTTCCCACGAGGCTTTCCCACAGGGTTGTGCCACGTGCCACCTTGGTGTGAGTCGATCCTCGGCATGAAAGAAGAGCCGGTGAAGGGAAACGGGCTTCCTCTGGAATGGACTGAGACATCTGGGGGACTCTTGGTATGGTGGCATGACCCTGGAGTTCCTCTCCCCGTTCCTGTTGAGAGGGCCTCCTCTTGAGATCCGACGAGAACGCCAGGAAATCTTTCCCGACGAAGCAGGGAAAGGATCCCTCATCTCGAGTTACGAGGCAGAAACGGGGCTCCTCTGGATGTGGGCGGGACCCTCGTGTTTCGTCTCGAGTGGAGACGGGTATGTCGGGGAACTTCTTGAGTGACACCAAGGCTGTGAAGGACCCTTTCGAAGTTCCAGAGGTGAGGTGTGATTAGCCTCGAGACGCCGCAGCGGAAATGGGCCTCATCTCGCCTGGAGGGCAGAACCTGCTGGATTATCTCGAGTTGCAGCAGGTCTTCACGATTTATGACCAGGACCGCAGGGACCCGCTCTGGTGGCCTCAGGAAAGGCCAGTCCCCATTCGAGTTGCTAGGAGCCATCTCGGGAATCCTCTCCCGTGGATGCCGGGGCCGAAGTCCTTGTGTGGAGTCGGGGCCGGAACCTGAGGATTCCTCTCCAGTGTTGACATGGAACTTGGGGTGCCTCTGACTCTCCCCAGGGGAGACAGGCCTCGTCTCGAGTGGGGGCATGCACGTGAGCTTTCCTCCCGAGCTGCAGCAGTAGTGTCACGCTTCCTCTCACGTGGATCAAGGGATCTGTTGCTTTCCCTCGAGGCTTTCCCTCCAGGCTTTCCCACGAGGCTTTCCCACAGGGCTGTGCCACGTGCCACCTTGGTGTGAGTCGATCCTCGGCGTGAAAGATGAGCCGGTGAAGGGAAAAAAGGTTCCTCTGGAATGGACTGAGACATCTGGGGGACTCTTGGAATTGTGGCACGACCCTGGAGTTCCTCTCGCCTTTCCTATTGAGAGGGCCTCCTCTTGAGATGCGACGGAAACGCCGGGAATTCTTTCCCGAAGAAGCAGGGAAAGGATCCCTCATCTCGAGCTACGAGGCAGAAACGGGGCTCCTCTGGATGTGGGCGGGACCCTCGTGCTTCCTCTCGAGCAGAGACGGGTATGTCCGGGAAATTCTTGAGTTGCACCAAGGCTGTGAAGGACCCTTTCGAAGTTCCAGATGTGAGGTGTGATTAGCCACGAGACGCCTCTGCGGAAGTGGGCCTCATCTCGCCTGGAGGGGAGAACCTCCTGGATTTTCTCGAGTTACGGCAGGTCTTCTCGAGTTACGACGGGGACCTCAGGGACCCGCTCTGTTGGCCTCAGGAAAGGCCAGTCCCCATGCGAGATGCTAGGGGCCATCTTGGGATACCTCTCGCGTCGATGCCGGGGCCTAAGACCTTGTGTGGAGTCTGGGCCGGAACCTGAGGATTCCTCTCCAGTGTTGACCTGGATCTTGGGGTGCCTCTGAGTCTCCCCAGGGGAGTCAGGCCTCGTCTCGAGTGAGGGCATGCACGTGCGCTTTCCTCCCGAGCTGCAGCAGTAGTGTCACGCTTCCTGGCACGTTGATCAAGGGATCTGTGGTTTTCCCTCGAGGCTTTCCCTCCAGGCTTTCCCACGAGGCTTTCCCACAGGGCTATGCCACGTGCCACCTTGGTGTGAGTCGATCCTCGGCATGAAAGACGAGCTGGTGAAGGGAAACGAGGTTCCTCTGGAAAGGACTGAGACATCTGGGGGATTCTTGGTATGGTGGCACGACCCTGGAGTTCCTCTTGCCGTTCCGGTTGAGAGGGCCTCCTCTTGAGATGCGACAGGAACGCCAGGAATTCTTTCCCGACGAAGCAGGGAAAGGATCCCTCATCTCGAGCTACGAGGTGCAAACGGGGCTCCTCTGGATGTGGGCGGGACCCTCGTGTTTCCTCTCGAGTGGAGACGGGTATGTCGGGGAACGTCTTGAGTTTCACCAAGGCTGTGAAGGACCCTTTCGAAGTTCCAGACGTGAGGTGTTATTAGCCTCGAGATGCCGCAGTGGAAATGGGCCTCATCTCGCCTGGAGGGCAGAACCTGCTGGATTTTCTCGAGTTGCGGCAGGTCTTCTCGTGTTACGACCGGCACCGCAGGGACCCGCTCTGGTGGCCTCAGGAAAGGTCAGTCCCCATGCGAGTTGGTAGGAGCCAACTCGGGATTCCTCTCCCGTGGATGCCGAGGCCGAAGAGCTTGTGTGGAGTCGGGGCCGGAACCTGAGGATACCTCTCCAGTGTTGACCTGGATCTTGGGGTGCTTCTGAACCTCCCCAGTTGAGTCAGGCCTCGTCTCGTGTGCGGGCATGCACGTGCGCTTTCTTCCCAGGCTGCAGCAGCAGTGTCACGCTTCCTGGCACGTGGATCAAGGGATCTGTGGCTTTCCCTCGAGGCTTTCCCACGAGGCTTGCCCACAGGGCTGTGCCACGTGCCACCTTGGTGTGAGTCGATCCTCGGCGTGAAAGACGAGCCGGTGAAGGGAAAAGAGGTTCCTCTGGATTGGACTGAGGCATCTGGGGGACTCTTGGAATGGTGGCACGACCCTGGAGTTCCTCTCGCCTTTCCTGTTGAGAGGGCCTCCTCTTGAGATGCGACGGGAACGCCGGGAATTCTTTCCCGACGAAGCAGGGAAAGGATCCCTAATCTCGAGCTACGTGGCGAAAACGGGTCTCCTCTGGTGTGGGCGGGACCCTCGTGTTTCCTCTCGAGTGGAGACGGGTATGTCGTGGAACTTCTTGAGTTGCACCAAGGCTGTGAAGAACCCTTTCCAAGTTCCAGATGTGAGGATGATTAGCCACGAGACGCCTCAGCGGAAATGGGCCTCATCTCGCCTGGAGGGGAGAACCTCCTGGATTTTCTCGAGTTGCGGCAGGTCTTCTCGAGTTACGACGGGGAATTCAGGGACCCGCTCTGTTGGCCTCAGGAAAGGCCAGTCCCCATACGAGATGCTATGAGCCATCTCGGGATTCCTCTCCCGTCGATGCCGGGGACTAAGACCTTGTGTGGAGTCGGGGCCGGATCCTGCGGATTCCTCTCCAGTGATGACCTGGATCTTGGGGTGCCTCTGAGTCTCCCCAGGGGAGTCAGGCCTCGTCTCGAGTGGGGGAATGAACGTGCGCTTTCCTCCTGAGCTGCAGCAGTAGTGTCACGCTTCCTGGCACGTGGATTAACGGATCTGTGGCTTTCCCTCGAGGCTTTCCCTCCAGGCTTTCCCACGAGGCTTTCCCACAGGGCTGTGCCACGTGCCACCGTGGTGTGAGTCGATCCTCGGCGTGAAAGACGAGCCGGTAAAGGGAAAAGAGTTTCCTCTGGAATGGACTGAGACATCTGGTGGACTCTTGGAATGGTGGCACGGCCCTGTAGTTCCTCTCGCCGTTCCTGTTGAGAGGGCCTCCTCTTGAGATGTGACGGGAATGCCGGGAATTCTTTCCCGACGAAGCAGGGAAAGGATCCCTCATCTTGAGCTACGAGGCGGAAACGGGGCTCCTCTGGATGTGGGCGGGACCCTCGTGTTTCCTCTCGAGTGGAGACGGGTATGTCGGGGGAACTTATTGAGTTGCATCAAGGGTGTGAAGGACCCTTTCGAAGTGCCAGAGGTGAGGTGTGATTAGCCTCGAGAAACAGCAGAGGAATGGGCCTCATCTCGCCTGGAGGGCAGAACCTCCTGGATTTTCTCGAGTTGCGGCCGTTCTTCTCGAGTAACGACCGGGACCGCAGGGACCCGCTCTGGTGGCCTCAGGAAAGGCCAGTCCCCATGCGAGCTGCTAGGAGCCATCTCGGGATTCCTCTCCCGTGGATGCCGGGTCCGAAAGGCCTTATGTGGAGTCGGGGCCGGAATCTGAGGATTCCTCTCCAGTGTTGACATGGATCTTGGGGTGCCTCTGAGTCTCCCCAGGGGAGTCAGGCCTCGTCTCGAGTGGGGGCATGCACGTGCGCTTTCCTCCCGAGCTGCAGCAGTAGTGTCACGCTTCCTGGCACGTTGATCAAGGGATCTGTGGCTTTCCCTCGAGGCTTTCCCACGAGGCTTTCCCACAGGGTTGTGCCACGTGCCACCTTGGTGTGAGTCGATCCTCGGCATGAAAGAAGAGCCGGTGAAGGGAAACGGGCTTCCTCTGGAATGGACTGAGACATCTGGGGGACTCTTGGTATGGTGGCATGACCCTGGAGTTCCTCTCGCCGTTCCTGTTGAGAGGGCCTCCTCTTGAGATCCGACGAAAACGCCAGGAAATCTTTCCCGACGAAGCAGGGAAAGGATCCCTCATCTCGAGCCACGAGGTGGAAACGGGGCTCCTCTGGATGTGGGCGGGACCCTCGTGTTTCGTCTCGAGTGGAGACGGGTATGTCGGGGAACATCTTGAGTGGCACCAATGCTGTGAAGGACCCTTTCGAAGTTCCAGATGTGAGGTGTGATTAGCCTCGAGATGCCGCAGCGGAAATGGGCCTCATCTCGCCTGGAGGGCAGAACCTGCTGGATTATCTCGAGTTGCAGCAGGTCTTCACGATTTACGACCAGGACCGCAGGGACCCGCTCTGGTGGCCTCAGGAAAGGCCAGTCCCCACTCGAGTTGCTAGGAGCCATCTCGGGAATCCTCTCCCGTGGATGTCGGGGCCGAAGTCCTTGTGTGGAGTCGGGGCCGGAACCTGAGGATTCCTCTCCAGTGTTGAGATGGAACTTGGGGTGCCTCTGACTCTCCCCAGGGGAGACAGGCCTCGTCTCGAGTGGGGGCATGCACGTGAGCTTTCCTCCCGAGCTGCAGCAGTAGTGTCACGCTTCCTGTCACGTGGATCAAGGGATCTGTTGCTTTCCCTCGAGGCTTTCCCTCCAGGCTTTCCCACGAGGCTTTCCCACAGGGCTGTGCCACGTGCCACCTTGGTGTGAGTCGATCCTCGGCGTGAAAGATGAGCCGGTGAAGGGAAAAGAGGTTCCTCTGGAATGGACTGAGACATCTGGGGGACTCTTGGAATGGTGGCACGACCCTGGAGTTCCTCTCGCCTTTCCTATTGAGAGGGCCTCCTCTTGAGATGCGACGGAAACGCCGGGAATTCTTTCCCGCCGAAGCAGGGAAAGGATCCCTCATCTCGAGCTACGAGGCAGAAACGGGGCTCCTCTGGATGTGGGCGGGACCCTCGTGCTTCCTCTCGAGCAGAGACGGGTATGTCCGGGAACTTCTTGAGTTGCACCAAGGCTGTGAAGGACCCTTTCGAAGTTCCAGATGTGAGGTGTGATTAGCCACGAGACGCCTCTGCGGAAGTGGGCCTCATCTCGCCTGGAGGGGAGAACCTCCTGGATTTTCTCGAGTTGCGGCAGGTCTTCTCGAGATACGACGGGGACCTCAGGGACCCGCTCTGTTGGCCTCAGGAAAGGCCAGTCCCCATGGGAGATGCTAGGGGCCATCTTGGGATCCCTCTCGCGTCGATGCCGGGGGCCTAAGACCTTGTGTGGAGTCTGGGCCGGAACCTGAGGATTCCTCTCCAGTGTTGACCTGGATCTTGGGGTGCCTCTGAGTCTCCCCAGGTGAGTCAGGCCTCGTGTCGAGTGGGTGCATGCACGTGCGCTTTCCTCCCGAGCTGCAGCAGTAGTGTCGCGCTTCCTGGCACGTGGATCAAGGGATCTGTGGCTTTCCATCGAGGCTTTCCCTCCAGGCTTTCCCACGAGGCTTTCCCACAGGGCTGTGCCACTTGCCACCTTGGTGTGAGTCGATCCTCGGCGTGAAAAACGAGCCGGTGAAGGGAAAAGAGGTTCCTCTGGAATGGACTGATACATCTTGGGGACTCTTGGAATGGTCGCACGACCCTGGAGTTCCTCTCGCCGTTCCTGTTCAGAGGGCCTCCTCTGGAGATGCGACCAGAACGCAGGGAATTCTTTCCCGATGAAGCAGGGAAAGGATCCCTCATTTCGAGCTACGAGGCAGAAACTGGGCTCCTCTGGATGTGGGCGGGACCCTCGTGTTTCCTCTCGAGTGGAGACGGGTATGTCGGGGAACGTCTTGAGTTGCACCAAGGCTGTGAAGGGCCCTTTCGAAGTTCCAGAGGTGACGTCTGATTAGCCTCGAGACGCCTCAGTGGAAATGGGCCTCACGTCGCCTGGAGGAGAGAACCTCCTGGATTTTCTCAAGTTGCGGCAGGTATTCTCGAGTAACGACGGGGACCGCAGGGACCCGCTCTGGTGGCCTCAGGAAAGGCCAGTCCCCATGCGAGTTGCTAGGAGCCAACTCGGGATTCCTCTCCTGTGGATGCCGGGGCCGAAGACCTTGTGTGGAGTCGGGGCCGGAACCTGAGGATTCCTCTCCAGTTTTGCCATGGAATTTGGGGTGCTTCTGAGTCTCCCCAGGGGAGTCAGGCCTCGTCTCGTGTGGGGGCTTGCACGTGCGCTTTCCTCCCGAGCTGCAGCAGCAGTGTCACGCTTCCTGTCACGTGGATCAAGGGATCTGTGGCTTTCCCCCGAGGCTTTCCCTCGAGGCTTTCCCACGAGGCTTTCCCCCAGGGCTGTGCCACGTGCCACCTTGGTGTGAGTCGATCCTCGCCGTGAAAGACGAGCCAGTGAAGGGAAAAGAGGTTCCTCTGGAATGGACTGAGACATCTGGGGGACTCTTGGAGTGGTGGCACGACCCGGGAGTTCCTCTCGCCGTTCCGGTTGAGATGGCCTCCTCTTCAGATGCGACGGGAACGCCGGGAACTCTTTCCCGACGAAGCAGGGAAAGGATCCCTCATCTGGAGCTGCGAGGCGGAAACGGGGGCTCCTCTGGATGTGGGCGGGAACCTCGTGTTTCCTCTCGAGTGGAGACGTGTATGTTGGGGATCTTCTTGATTTACACCAAGGGTGTGAAAGACCCTTTCGAAGTTCCAGAGGTGAGGTGTGATTAGCCTCAAGACGCCTCAGCAGAAATGGGCCTCATCTCGCCTGTAGGGGAGAAGCTCCTGGATTTTCTCGAGTTGCGGCAGGTCTTCTCGAGTTACGACGGGGACCTCAGGTACCCACTCTGGTGGCCTCAGGAAAGGCCAGTCCCCATGCGAGTTGCTAGGGGCCATCTCGGGATTCCTCTCCCGTCCATGCCGGGGCCTAAGACCTTGTGTGGAGTCGGGGCCGGAACCTGAGGATTCCTCTCCAGTGTTGCCATGGATCTTGGGGTGCCTCTGAGTCTCCCCAGGGGAGTCAGGCCTCGTCTCGAGTGGGGGCATGCACGTGCGCTTTCCTCCCGAGCTGCAGCAGTAGTGTCACGCTTCCTTTCACGTGGATCAAGGGATCTGTGGCTTTCCCTCGAGGCTTTCCCTCGAGGCTTTCCCACGAGGCTTTCCCAGAGGGGTGTGCCACGTGCCACCTTGGTGTGAGTCGATCCTTGTGAAAGACGAGCCGGTGAAGGGAAAAGAGGTTCCTCTGGAATGGACTGAGACATCTGGGGGACTCTTGGAATCGTGGCACGACCCTGGAGTTCCTCTCGCCGTTCCTGTTGAGAGGGCCTCCTCTTGAGGTGCGACGGGAACGCCGGGAACAATTTCCCGAAGAAGCAGGGAAAGGATGCCTCATGTCGACCTACGAGGCGGAAACGGGGCTCCTCTGGATGTGGACTGCACCCTCGTGTTTCCTCTCGAGTGGAGACGGGTATGTTGGGGATCTTCTTGATTTACACCAAGGGTGTGAAAGACCCTTTCGAAGTTCCTGAGGTGAGGTGTGATCAGCCTCAAGACGCCTCAGCGGAAATGGGCCTCATTTCGCATGTAGGGGAGAACTTCCTGGATTTTCTCGAGTTGCAGACAGTCATCTTGAGTTACGACGGGGACCTCAGGGACCCGCTCTGGTGGCCTCAGGAAAGACCAGTCCCAATGCGAGTTGCTAGGGGCCATCTCGGAATTCCTCTCCCATCCATGCCGGGGCCTAAGTCCTTGTGTGGAGTCGGGGCCGGAACCTGAGGATTCGTCTCCAGTGTGGCCATGGATCTTGGGGTGCTTCTGAGCCTCCCCAGGGGAGTCAGGCCTCGTCTCGAGTGGGGGCATACACGTCCGCTTTCCTCCCGAGCTGCAGCAGTAGTGTCACGCTTCCTGTCACGTGGATCAAGGGATCTGTGGTTTTCTCTTGAGGCTTTCCCTGGAGGCTTTCCCTCGAGGCTTTCCCACGAGGCTTTCCCAAAGGGCTGTGCCACGTGCCACCTTGGTGTGAGTCGATCCTCGGCGTGAAATACGAACCGGTGAAGGGAAAAGAGGTTCCTCTGGAATGGACTGAGACATCTGGGGGACTCTTGGTATGGTGGCACGACCCTGGAGTTCCTCTCGCCTTTCCTGTTGAGAGGGCCTCCTCTTGAGATGCCACGGGAACGCCGGGAACTTTTCCCGACCAAGCAGGGCAAGGATCCCTCATCTCGAGCTACGAGGCGGAAACGGGGCTGATCTGGATGTGGGCGGTACCCTCGTGTTTCCTCTCGAGTGGAGACGGGTATGTCGGGGAACGTCTTGAGTTGCACCAAGCCTGTGAAGGACCCTTTCTAATTTCCTGATTTGAGGAGTGATCAGCCTCGAGACGCCTCAGCGGAAATGGGCCTTATGTCGACTGGAGGGGAGAACCTCCTGGATTCTCTCGAGTTGCGGCAGGTCGTCTCGAGTTACGACGGGGACCCCAGGGACCCGATCTGGTGGCCTCAGGAAAGGCCGGTCCCCATGCGAGTTGCTAGGGGCCATCTCGAGATTCCTCTCCCATCCATGCCAGGGCCTAAGACCTCGTGTGGAGTCGGGGTCGGAACCTGAGTATTCCTCTCCAGTGTTGCCATGGATCCTGGGGTGCTTCTGTGTCTCCCCAGCGGAGTCAGGCTTCTTCTGGTGTGGGGGCATTCACGTGCGCTTTCCTCCCGAGCTGCAGCAGTAGTGTCACGCTTCCTGTCACGTGGATCAAGGGATCTGTGGTTTCCCTCGAGGCTTTGGCTCGAGGCTTTCCCACAGGACTGTGCCATGTGCACCTTAGTGTGAGTTGATCCTCGGCGTGAAAGACGAGCCGGTGAAGGGAAAACAGGTTCCTCTGGATTGGACTGAGACATCTGGGGGACTCTTGGAATGGTGACACGACCCTGGAGTTCCTCTCGCCGTTCCTGTTGAGAGGGCCTCCTCTTGAGTTGCGACGGAAACGCCGGGAACCCTTTCCCGACGAACAGGGAAAGGATCCCTCATCTCGAGCTACGAGGCGGAAACGGGGCTCCTCTGGATGTCGGCGGCACCCGCGTGTTTCCTCTCTTGTGGAGACTGGTATTTCGGGGAACTTCTTGATTTGCACCAAGGGTGTGAAGGACCCTTTCGAAGTTCCAGAGGTGAGGTGTGATCAGCCTCGAGACCCCTCAGCGGAAATGGGCCTCATCTCGCCTGGAGGGGAGAACCTCCTGGATTTTCTCGAGTTGCGGTAGGTCTTCTCTTGTTACGACGGGGACCTCAGGGACCCGCTCTGGTGGCCTGAGGAAAGGCCAGTCCCCATGCGAGTTGCTAGGTGCCATCTCGGGATTCCTCTCAGGTCGATGCCGGGACCTAAGACCTTGTGTGGAGTCGGGGCCGGAACCTGAGGATTCTTCTCCAGTGTTACCATGGATCTTGCGGTGCTTCTGAGACTCCCCAGGGAATTCAGGCCTCGTATCGAGTGGGGGCATGCACGTGCGATTTCCTCCCGAGCTGCAGCAGTAGTGTCACGTTTCCTGTCACTTGGATCAAGGGATCTGTGGCTTTCCCTCGAGGCTTTCCCTCGAGGGTTTCCCACAAGGCTTTCCCACAGGGCTGTGCCAAGTGCCACCTTGGTGTGAGTCGATCCTCGGCGTGAAAGACGAGCCGGGAAGGGAAAAGAGGTTCCTCTGGAATGGACTGAGACATCTGGGGGACTCTTGGTATGGTGGCACGACCCTGGAGTTCCTCTCGCCGTTCCTGTTGAGAGGGCCTCCTCTTGAGATGCCACGGGAACGCCGGGAACTTTTCCCGACCAAGCAGGGCAAGGATCCCTCATCTCGAGCTACGAGGCAGAAACGGGGCTCCTCTGGATGAGGGTGGGACCATCGTGTTACCTCTCGAGTGGCGACGGGTATGTCGGGGAACTTCTTGATTTGCACCAAGGGTGTGAAGGACCCTTTCGAAGCTCCAGAGGTGAGGTGTGATCAGCCTCGAGACGCCTCAGAGGAAATGGCCCTCATCTCGCATGGAGGGGAGAACCTCCTGGATTTTCTCTAGTTGCGGCAGGTCTTCTCTTGTTACAACGAGGACCTCAGGAATCCGCTCTGGTGGCCTCAGGAAAAGTAGACGCCATGCGAGTTGCTAGGGGCCATATCGGGATTCCTCTCCCATCCATGCCGGGGCCTAAGATCTTGTGTGGAGTCGGGCTAGAAACCTGAGGATTCCTCTCCAGTGTTGCCATGGATCTTGGGGTGCTTCTGGGTTTCCCCATTGGAGTCACGCCTCGTCTCGAGTGGGGGTATGCACGTGCGCTTTACTCCGTGGGTGCAGCAGTAGTGTAACGCTTCCTTTCACGTGGATCAAAGGATCTGTGGCTTTCCCTCGAGGCTTTCCCTCGAGGCTTTCCCACGAGGCTTTCCCACAGGGCTGTGCCACGTGCCACCTTGGTGTGAGTCGATCCTCGGCGTGAAAGACGAGCCGGTGAAGGGAATAGAGGTTCCTCTGGAATGGACTGAGACATCTGGGGGACTCTTGAAATGGTGACACGACCCTGGAGTTCCTCTCGCCCTTCCTGTTGAGAGGGCCTCCTCTTGCGATGTGACGGGAACGCCGGGAACTCTTTCCCGACGATGCAGGGAAAGGATCCCTCATCTCGAGCTTCTGGGTGGACACGAGGAACCTCTGGATGTGGGCGGGACCATCGTGTTTCCTCTCGAGTGGAGACGGGTATGTCGGGGAACTTCTTGATTTGCACCAAGGGTGTGAAGGACCCTTTCGAAGTTCCAGAGGTGAGGTGTGATCAGCCTCGAGAGGCCTCAGAGGAAATGGGCCTCATCTCGCCTGGAGGGGAGAACCTCCTGGATTTTCTCCAGTTACGGCAGGTCTTCTCGAGTTACGACGGGGACCTCAGGGACCCGCTCTGGTGGCCTCAGGAAAGGCCAGTCCCCATGCGAGTTGCTAGCGGCTATCTCGGGATGCCTCTCGCATCCATGCCGGGGCCTAAGACCTTTTGTGGAGTCCGGGCCGGAACCTGAGTATCCCTCTCCAAAGTTGCCATGGATCTTGGGGTGCTTCTGAGTCTCCCCAGGGGAGTCAGGCCTCGTCTCGAGTAGTGGCATGCACGTGCGCTTTCCTCCCGAGCTGCAGCAGTAGTGTCACGCTTCCTGTCACTTGGATCAAGGGATCTGTGGCTTTCCCTCGAGGCTTTCCCTCGAGGCTTTCCCACAAGGCTTTCCCACAGGGCTGTGCCACGTGCCACCTTGGTGTGAGTCGATCCCGGCTTGAAACACGAGCCGGTGAAGGGAAAAGAGGTTCCTCTGGAATGGACTGAGACATCTGGGGGACTCTTGGAATGATGCAACGACCCTGTAGTTCCTCTCGCCGTTCCTGTTGAGAGGGCCTCCTCTTGAGATGCGACGGGAACGCCGGGAACTCTTTCCCGAAGAAGCCGGGCAAGGATCCCTCATCTCGAGCTACGAGGCGGAAACGGGGCTCCTCTGGATGTGGGCCGGACCCTCGAGTTTCCTCTCGAGTGGAGACGGGTATGTCGGGGAACTTCTTGATTTGCACCAAGGGTGTGAAGGACCCTTTCGAAGTTCCAGAGGTGAGGTGTGATCAGCCTCGAGACGCCTCAGCGGAAATGGGCCTCATCTCGCCTGGAGGGGAGAACCTCCTGGATTTTCTCGAGTTGCGGTAGGTCTCCTCTTGTTACGACGGGGACCTCAGGGACCCGCTCTGGTGGCCTGAGGAAAGGCCAGTCCCCATGCGAGTTGCTAGGTGCCATCTCGGGATTCCTCTCAGGTCGATGCCGGGACCTAAGACCTTGTGTGGAGTCGGGGTCGGAACCTGAGGATTCTTCTCCAGTGTTACCATGGATCTTGCGGTGCTTCTGAGACTCCCCAGGGAATTCAGGCCTCGTATCGAGTGGGGGCATGCACGTGCGATTTCCTCCCGAGCTGCAGCAGTAGTGTCACGTTTCCTGTCACTTGGATCAAGGGATCTGTGGCTTTCCCTCGAGGCTTTCACTCGAGGGTTTCCCACAAGGCTTTCCCACAGGGCTGTGCCAAGTGCCACCTTGGTGTGAGTCGATCCTCGGCGTGAAAGACGAGCTGGGAAGGGAAAAGAGGTTCCTCTGGAATGGACTGAGACATCTGGGGGACTCTTGGAATGGTGGCACGACCCTGGAGTCCTTTCGCCGTTCCTGTTGAGAGGGCTTCCGGTTGAGATGCCATGGGAACGCCGGGAACTCTTTCCCGACGAAGCAGGGAAAGGATCCCTCATCTCGAGCTACGAGGCAGAAACGGGGCTCCTCTGGATGAGGGTGGGACCATCGTGTTACCTCTCGAGTGGAGACGGGTATGTCGGGGAACTTCTTGATTTGCACCAAGGGTGTGAAGTACCCATTCGAAGCTCCAGAGGTGAGGTGTGATCAGCCTCGAGATGCCACAACGGAAATGGGCCTCATCTCGCCTGGAGGGGAGAACCTCCTGGATTTTCTCTAGTTGCGGCAGGTCTTCTCTTGTTACAACGAGGACCTCAGGAATCCGCTCTGGTGGCCTCAGGAAAAGTAGACGCCATGCGAGTTGCTAGGGGCCATATCGGGATTCCTCTCCCGTCCATGCCGGGGCCTAATATCTTGTGTGGAGTCGGGCTAGAAACCTGAGGATTCCTCTCCAGTGTTGCCATGGATCTTGGGGTGCTTCTGAGTTTCCCCATGGGAGTCACGCCTCGTCTCGAGTGGGGGTATGCACGTGCGCTTTACTCCGTGGGTGCAGCAGGAGTGTCACGCTTCCTGTCACGTGGATCAAGGGATCTGTGGCTTTCCCTCGAGGCTTTCCCTCGAGGCTTTCCCACAAGGCTTTCCCACAGGGCTGTGCCAAGTGCCACCTTGGGGTGAGTCGATCCCGGCTTGAAAGACGAGCCGGTGAAGGGAAAAGAGGTTCCTCTGGAATGGACTGAGACATCTGGGGGACTCTTGGAGTGGTGCAACGACCCTGTAGTTCCTCTCGCCGTTCCTGTTGAGAGTGCCTCCTCTTGAGATGCGACGGGAACGCCGGGAACTCTTTCCCGACGAAGCCGGGCAAGGATCCCTCATCTCGAGCTACGAGGCGGAAACGGGGCTCCTCTGGATGTGGGCGGGGCCCAATTGTTTCCTCTCGAGTGCAGATGGGTATGTCGGGGAACTTCTTGATTTGCACTAAGGGTGTGAAGGACCCTTGCGAACTTCCAGAGGTGAGGTGTGATCAGCCTCGAGACGCCTCAGCGGAAATGGGCCTCATCTCGCCTGGAGGGGAGAACCTCCTGGATTTTCTCGAGTTGCAGCAGGTCTTCTCGAGTTACGACGGGGACCTCAGGGACCCGCTCTGGTGGCCTCAGGAAAGGCCAGTCCCCATGCGAGTTGCTAGGGGCTATCTCGGATTCCTCTCCCGTCCATGCCGTGGCCTAAGACTTTGGGTGTATTCGGGGCTGGAACCTGAGGATTCCTCTCCAGTGTTACGATGGATCATGGGGTGCTTCTGAGTCTCCCCAGGGGAGTCAGGCCTCGTCTCGTGTGGGGGCATGCACGTGTGATTTCCTCCGTAGCTGCAGCAGTAGTGTCACCCTTCCTGTCACGTGGATCAAGGGATCCGTGGCTTTACCTCGAGGCTTTCCCTCGAGGCTTTTCCACGAGGCTTTCCCATAGGGCTGTGCCACGTGCCACCTTGGTGTGAGTTGTTCCTCTGCGTGAAAGACGAGCCGGTGAAGGGAAAAGAGTTTCCTCTGGAATGGACTGAGACATCTGGGGGATTCTTTGAATGGTGACACGACCCTGGAGTTCCTCTCGCCGTTCCTGTTGAGAGGGCCTCCTCTTGAGTTGCGACGGGAACGCCGGGAACTCTTTCCCGACGAAGCAGGGAAAGGATCCCTCATCTCGAGCTACGAGGCAGAAACGGGGCTCCTCTGGATGTGGCGGCACCCTCGTATTTCCTCTCGAGTGGAGACGGGTATGTTGGGGAACTTCTTGATTTGCACCAAGGGTGTGAAGGACCCTGTTGAAGTTCCAGAGGTGAGGTGTGATCAGCCTCGAGACTCCTCAGCGGAAATGGGCCTCATCTCGCCTGGAGGGGAGAACCTCCTGGATTTTCTCGAGTTGCGGCAGGTCTTCTCGAGTTACGACCGGGACCGAGGGACCCGCTCTGGTGGCCTCAGGAAGGCCAGTCCCTATGCGAGTTGCTAGGGGCCATCTCGGGATTCCTCTCCCGTCGATGCTGGGGCCTAAGACCTTGTGTGGAGTCGGGGCCGGAACCTGAGGATTCCTCTCCAGTGTTGCCATGGATCTTGGGGTGCATCTGAGTCTCCCCAGGGGACTCAGGCCTCGTTTCGAGTGGGGGCATGCACGTGCGCTTTCCTCCCGAGCTGCAGCAGTAGTGTCACCCTTCCTGTCACGTGGATCAAGGGATCTCTGGCTTCCCTTGAGGCTTTCCCTCGAGGATTTCCCTCGAGGCTTTCCCACGAGGCTTTCCCCCAGGTCTGTGCCACGTGCCACCTGGGTGTGAGTCGATCCTCGGCGTGAAAGACGAGCCGGTGAAGGGAAAATAGGTTCCTCTGGAATGGACTGAGACATCTGGGGGACTCTTGATATGGTGGCACGACCCTGGAGTTCCTCTCGCCGTTCCTGTTCAGAGGGCCTCCTCTTGAGATGCGACGGGAACGCCAGGAACTCTTTCCCGAGGAAGCAGGGAAAGGATGCCTCATCTCGAGCTACGAGGCGGAAACGGGGCTCCTCTGGATGTGGGCGGCACCCTCGTGTTTCCTCTCGAGTGGAGACGGGTATGTTGGGGATCTTCTTGATTTACACCAAGGGTGTGAAAGACCCTTTCGAACTTCCAGAGGTGAGGTGTGATCAGCCTCAAGACGCCTCAGCGGAGATGGGCCTCATCTCGCCTGTAGGGGAAAACCTCCTGGATTTTCTCGAGTTGCGGCAGGTCTTCTCGAGTTAAGACCGGGTCCTCAGGGACCCGTTCTGGTGGCCTCAGGAAAGGCCAGTCCCCATGCGAGTTGCTAGGGGCCATCTCGGGATTCCTCTCCCGTCCATGCCGGGGCCTAAGAGCTTGTGTGGAGTCGGGGCCGGAACCTGAGGATTCCTCTCCAGTTTTGCCATGGATCTTCGGGTGCTTCTGAGCCTCCCCAGGGGAGTCAGGCCTCGTCTCGAGGGGGGCATGCACGTGCGCTTTCCTCCCGAGCTGCAGCAGTAGTGTCACGCTTCCTGTCACGTGGATCAAGGGGTCTGTGGCTTTCCATCGAGGCTGTCCCTCCAGGATTTCCCTCAGGGCTGTGCCACGTGCCATATTGGTGTGAGTAGATCCTCGGCGTGAAAGACGAGCCGGTGAAGGGAAAAGAGGTTCCTCTGGAGTGGACTGAGACATCTGGGGGACTCTTGGAATGGTGGCACGACCCTGGAGCTCCTCTCGCTGTTCCTGTTGAGAGGGCCTCATATTGAGATGCGATGAGAACGCCAGGAACTCTTTTCCGACGAAGGAGGGAAAGGATCCCTTATCTCGAGCTACGAGGAAGAAACAGGGCTCCTCTGGATGTGGGCGGGACCCTTGTGTTTCCTCTCGAGTGGAGACGGGTATGTCGGGGAACTTCTGGATTTGCACCAAGGGTGAGAAGGACCGTTTCGAAGTTCCAGAGGTGAGGTGTGATCAGCCTCGAGACGCCTCAGAGGAAATGGGCCTCATCTCGCCTGGAGGGGAGAACCTCCTGGATTGTCTCGAGTTCCGGCAGGTCTTCTCGAGTTACGACGGGGACCTCAGGGACCCGCTCTTGTGGCCTCAGGAAAGGCCAGTCCCCATGCGAGTTGCTAGGGGCCATCTCGGGATTACTCTCCCGTTCATGCCGGGGCCAACGACCTTGTGTGGAGTCGGGGCCGGAACCTGAGGATTCCTCTCCAGTGTTGCCATGGATCTTGGGGTGCTTCTGAGTCTCCCCATGGGAGTCAGTCCTCGTCTCGTGTGGGGCATGCACGTGCGCTTTCCTCCCGAGCTGCAGCAGTAGTGTCACGCTTCCTGTCACGTGGATCAAGGGATCTGTGGCTTTCCCTCCAGGCTTTCCCTCGAGGCTTTCCCTCGAGGCGTTCCCACGAGGCTTTCCCACAGGGTGTGCCACGTGCCAGCTTGGTGTGAGTCGATCCTCGGCGTGAAGGACGAGCCGGTGAAGGGAAAAGAGATTCCTCTGCAATGGACTGAGACATCTGGGGGACTCTTGGAATGGTGGTACGACCCTGGAGTTCCTCTCGCCGTTCCTTTTGAGAGGGCCTCCTCTTGAGATGCGACGGGAAGGCCGCGAACTCTTTCCCGACAAGCAGAGAATGGACCCTCATCTCGAGCTACGAGGCAGAAACGGGGCTGCTCTGGATGTGGGCGGTACCCTCGTGTTTCCTCTCGAGTGGAGACGGGTATGTCGGGGAACTTCTTGATTTGCACCAAGGGTGTGAAGGACCCTTTCGAATTTCCAGATGTGAGGAGTGATCAGCCTCGAGACGCCTCAGCGGAAAAGGGCCTTATGTCGACTGGAGGGGAGAACCTCCTGGATTCTCTCGAGTTGCGGCAGGTCGTCTCGAGTTACGAAGGGGACCCCAGGGACCCGATCTGGTGGCCTCAGGAAAGGCCAGTCCCAATGCGAGTTGCTAGGGGCCATCTCGAGATTCCCCTCCCGTCCATGCCAGGGCCTAAGACCTCGTGTGGAGTCTGGGTCGGAACCTGAGGATTCCTCTCCAGTGTTGCCATGGATCCTGGGGTGCTTCTGTGTCTCCCCAGCGGAGTCAGGCTTCTTCTCGAGGGGGGGCATTCACGTGCGCTTTCTTCCCGAGCTGCAGCAGTAGTGTCACGCTTCCTGTCACGTGGATCAAGGGATCTGTGGTTTCCCTGGAGGCTTTGGCTCGAGGCTTTCCCACGAGGCTTTCCCACAGGGCTGTGGCACGTGCCACCTTGGTGTGAGTCAATCCTCGGCGTGAAAGACGAGCCGGTGGCGGGAAAAGAAATTCCTCGTGAATGGACTGAGAAATCAGAGGGACTCTTGGAATGGTGGCACGAACCTGGAGTTCCTCTTTCCGTTCATGTTGAGAGGGCCTCCTCTTGAGATGCGACGGGAACGCCGGGAACTCTTTCCCGACGAAGCAGGGAAAGGAACCCTCATCTCGAGCTACGAGGCGGAAACGGGGCACACTGGATGAGGGTGGGACCCTCGTGTTTCCTCTCGAGTGGAGACGGGTATGTCGGGGAACTTCTTGATATGCACCAAGGGTGTGAAGGACCCTTTCGAAGTTCCAGAGTTGAGGTGTGACCAGCCTCGAGACGCCTCAGTGGATATGGACTCATCTCGCCTGGAGGGGAGAACCTCCTGGATTTTCTCTAGTTGCGGCAGGTCTTCTCTTGTTACAACGAGGACCTCAGGAATCCGCTCTGGTGGCCTCAGGAAAAGTAGACGCCATGCGAGTTGCTAGGGGCCATAACGGGATTCCTCTCCCGTCCATGCCGGGGCCTAAGATCTTGTGTGGATTCGGGCTAGAAACCTGAGGATTCCTCTCCAGTGTTGCCATGGATCTTGGGGTGCTTCTGAGTTTCCCCATGGGAGTCACGCCTCGTCTCGAGTGGGGGTATGCACGTGCGCTTTACTCCGGGGGTGCAGCAGTAGTGTCACGCTTCCTTTCACGTGGATCAAGGGATCTTTGGCTTTCCCTCGAGGCTTTCCCTCGAGGCTTTCCCACGAGGCTTTCCCACAGGGCTGTGCCACGTGCCACCTTGGTGTGAGTCGATCCTCGGCGTGAAAGACGAGCCGGTGAAGGGAAAAGAGGTTCCTCTGGAATGGACTGAGACATCTGGGGTACTCTTGAAATGGTGACACGACCCTGGAGTTCCTCTCGCCCTTCCTGTTGAGAGGGCCTCCTCTTGCAATGTGACGGGAAAGACGGGAACTCTTTCCCGACGATGCAGGGAAAGGATCCCTCATCTCGAGCTACTAGGCGGACACGAGGCTCCTCTGGATGTGGGCGGGACCCTCGTGTTTCCTCTCGAGTGGAGACGGGTATGTCGGGGAACTTCTTGATTTGCACCAAGGGTGTGAAGGACCCTTTCGAGGTTCCAGAGGTGAGGTGTGATCAGCCTCGAGAGGCCTCAGAGGAAATGGGCCTCATCTCGCCTGGAGGGGAGAACCTCCTGGATTTTCTCGAGTTATGACAGGTCTTCTCGAGTTCCGACGGGGACCTCAGGGACCCGCTCTGGTGGCCTCAGGAAAGGCCAGTCCCCATGCGAGTTGCTAGGGGCTATCTCGGGATGCCTCTCGCATCCATGCCGGGGCCTAAGACCTTTTGTGGAGTCCGGGCTGGAACCTGAGGATCCCTCTCCAAAGTTGCCATGGATCTTGGGGTGCTTCTGAGTCTCCCCAGGGGAGTAAGGCCTCGTCTCGAGTGGTGGTATGCACGTGCGCTTTCCTCCCGAGCTGCAGCAATAGTGTCACGCTTCCTGTCACTTGGATCAAGGGATCTGTGGCTTTCCCTCGAGGCTTTCCCTCAAGGCTTTCCCTCGAGGCTTTCCCACAAGGCTTTCCCACAGGGCTGTTCCACGTGCCACCTTGGTGTGAGTCGATCCCGGCTTGAAAGACGAGCCGGTGAAGGGAAAAGTGGTTCCTCTGGAATGGACTGAGACATCTGGGGGACTCTTGGAATGGTGCAACGACCCTGTAGTTCCTCTCGCCGTTCCTGTTGAGAGGGCCTCCTCTTGAGATGCGACGGGAATGCCGGGAACTCTTTCCCGAAGAAGCCGGGCAAGGATCCCTCATCTCGAGCTACGAGGCGGAAACGGGGCTCCTCTAGATGTGGGCGGGACCCTCGTGTTTCCTCTCGAGTGGAGACGGGTATGTCGGGGAACTTCTTGATTTGCACTAAGGGTGTGAAGGACCCTTTCGAAGTTCCAGAGGTGAGGTGTGATCAGCCTCGAGATGCCTCAGCGGAAATGGGCCTCATCTCGCCTGGAGGGGAGAACCTCCTGGATTTTCTCGAGTTGCGGTAGGTCTTCTCTTGTTACGACGGGGACCTCAGGGACCCGCTCTGGTGGCCTGAGGAAAGGCCAATCCCCATGCAAGTTGCTAGGTGCCATCTCGGGATTCCTCTCAGGTCGATGCTGGGACGGAAAACCTTGTTGGAGTCGGGGCCGGAACCTGAGGATTCTTCTCCAGTGTTGCCATGGATATTGCGGTGCTTCTGAGACTCCCCAGGGAATTCAGGCCTCGAATCGAGTGGGGGCATGCACGTGCGCTTTCCTCCCGAGCTCCAGCAGTAGTGTCACGCTTCCTGTCACGTGGATCTAGGGATCTGTGACTCCCTCGAGGCTTTCCCTCGAGGCTTTCCAACGAGGCTTTCCCAAAGGGCTGTGCCACGTGCCACCTTGGTGTGAGTCGATCCTCGGCGTGAAAGTCGAGCCGGTGAAGGACAAGAGGTTCCTCTGGAATGGACTGAGACATCTCGGGCACTCTTGGAATGGTGGCACGTCCCTGGAGTTCCTCTCGCCGTTCCTGTTGAGAGGGCCTCCTCTTCAGATGCGACAGAAAGCCCGAGAACTCTTTCTCAACGAAGCAGTGAAAGGATCCCTCATCTCGAGCTACGAGGCGGAAACGGGGCTCTTCTCGATGTGGGCGGGAATCTCGTGTTTCCTCTCGATTGGAGAGGGTATGTCGCGGAATTCGTGATTTGCACCAAGGGTGTGAAGGACCGTTTCGAAGTTCGAGAGGTGAGTTGTGATCAGCCTCAAGACGCCTCAGCGGAAATGGGCCTCATCTCGCCTGGAGGGGAGAACCTCCTGGATTTTCTCGAGTTGCGGCAGGTCTTCTCGAGTTACGACGGGGACCTCAGGGACCCGCTCTGGTGGCCTCAGGAAAGGACAGGCCCCATGCGAGTTGCTAGGGGCCATCTCGGGATACCTCTCCCGTCCATGCCGGGGCCGAAGTCCGTGTGTGGAGTGGGGGCAGGAACCTGAGGATTCCTCTCCAGTGTTGCCATGGATCTTGGGGTGCTTCTGAGTCTCCCCAGTGGAGTCAGGCCTCGTCTCGTTTGGGGGCATGAACGTGCGCTTTCCTCCTGAGCTGCAGCAGTCGTGTCACGCTTCCTGTCACGTGGATCAAGGGATCTGTGGCTTTCCCTCGAGGCTTTCCCTCGAGGCTTTCCCACGAGGCTTTCCCACGAGGCTTTCCCACAGGGTTGTGCCACGTGCCAACTTGGTGTGAGTCGATCCTCGGCGTGAAAGACGAGCTGGTGATGGGAAAAGAGGTTCCTCTGGAATGGGCTCAGACATCTGGGGGACTCTTGGAATGTTGGCACGACCCTGGAGTTCCTCTCGCCGTTGCTGTTGAGAGGGCCTCCTCTTGAGTTGCGACGGGAGCTCCGGGAACTCTTTCCCGAGGAAGCAGTGTAAGGATCCCTCATCTCGAGCTACGATGCGGAAACGGGGCTCCTCAGGATGTGGGCGGGACCCTCGTTTTTCCTCTCGAGTGGAGACGGGTATGTCGGGGAACTTCTTGATTTGCACCAAGGGTGTGAAGGACCCCTTCGAAGTTGCAGAGGTGAGGTGTGATCAGCCTCGAGACGCCTCAGCGGAAATGGGCCTCATCTCGCCTGGAGGGGAGAACTTCCTGGATTTTCTCGAGTTGTGGCAAGTCTTCTCGAGATACGACGGGGACCTCAGGGACCGGCTCTGGTGGCCTCAGGAAGGCCAGTCCCCATGCGAGTTGCAAGGGGACATCTCGGGATTCCTCTCCCGTCGATGGCGGGGCCTAAGACCTTGTGTGGAGTCGGGGACGGAACCTGAGGATTCCTCTCCAGTGTTGCCATGGATCTTGGCGTGCTTCTGAGCCTCCCCAGGGGAGTCAGGCCTCGATTCGAGAGGGGGCATGCACTTGCGCTTTCCTCCCGAGCTGCAGCAGTAGTGTCACGCGTCCTGTCAGGTGGATCAAGGGGTCTGTGGCTGTCCATCGAGGCTGTACCTCCAGGATTTCCCACCGAGCTGTGCCACGTACCACCTTGGTGTGAGTCGATGCTCGGCGTGAAAGACGAGCCGGTGAAGGGAAAAGACGTTCCTCTGGAATGGACTGAGACATCTGGGGGACTCTTGGAATGGTGGCACGACCCTGGAGTTCCTCTCGCCGTTCCTGTTCAGAGTGCCTCCTCTTGAGATGCGACGGGAACGTCGGGAACTGTTTCCAGACGAAGCAGGGAAAGGATCCCTCATCTGGAGCTACGAGGCGGAAACGGGGCTCCTGTGGATGTGGGGGGACCCTCGTGTTTCCTCTCGAGTGGAGACGCGTATGTCGGGGAAATTCTTGATTTGCACCAAGGGTGTGAAGGACCCTTTCGAAGTTCCAGAGGTGAGGTGTGATCAGCCTCGAGACGCCTCAGCGGAAATGGGCCTCATCTCGCCTGGAGGGGAGAACCTCCTGGATTTTCTCGAGTTGTGGCAAGTCTTCTCGAGATACGACGGGGACCTCAGGGACCGGCTCTGGTGGCCTCAGAAAGGCGAATCCCCATGCGAGTTGCAAGGGGACATCTCGGGATTCCTCTCCCGGCGATGGCGGGGCCTAAGACCGTGTGTGGAGTCGGGGCCGGAACCTGAGGATTCCTCTCCAGTGTTGCCATGGATCTTGGCGTGCTTCTGAGCCTCCCAAGGGGAGTCAGGCCTCGATTCGAGAGGGGGCATGCACGTGCGCTTTCCTCCCGAGCTGCAGCAGTAGTGTCACGCTTCCTGTCAGGTGGATCAAGGGGTCTGTGTCTTTCCATCGAGGCTGTACCTCCAGGATTTCCCACCGGGCTGTTCCACGTGCCACCTTGGTGTGAGTCGATCCTCGGCGTGAAAGACGAGCCGGTGAAGGGAAAAGACGTTCCTCTGGAATGGACTGAGACACCTGGGGGACTCTTGGAATGGTGGCACGACCTTGGAGTTCCTCTCGCATTTCCTGTTCAGAGTGTCTGCTCTTGAGATGGGACGGGAACGCTGGGAACTCTTTCCCGACGAAGCAGGGAAAGGATCCTACATCTCCAGCTACGAGGGGGAAACGGGGCTCCTCTGGATGTGGGCGGGACCCTCGTGTTTCCTCTCGAGTGGAGACGGGTATGTCGGGGAAATTCTTGATTTGCACCAAGGGTGTGAAGGACCCCTTCGAAGTTCCAGAGGTGAGGTGTGATCAGCCTCGAGACGCCTCAGCGGAAATGGGCCTCATCTCGCCTGGAGGGGAGAACCTCCTGGATTTTCTCGAGTTGCGGCAGGTCTTCTCGAGTTACGACGGGGACCTCAGGGACCCGCTCTGGTGGCCTCAGGAAAGGCCAGTCCCCATGCGAGTTGCTAGGGGCCATCTCGGGATTCCTCTCCCATCGATGGCGGGGCCTAAGACCTTGTGTGGAGTCGGGGCCGGAACCTGAGGATTCCTCTCCAGTGTTGCCATGGATCTTGGCGTGCTTCTGAGCCTCCCCAGGGGAGTCGGGCCTCGATTCGAGAGGGGGCATGCACTTGCGCTTTCCTCCCGAGCTGCAGCAGTAGTGTCACGCTTCCTGTCAGGTGGATCAAGGGGTCTGTGGCTGTCCATCGAGGCTGTCCCTCCAGGATTTCCCACCGAGCTGTGCCACGTGCCACCTTGGTGTGAGTCGATCCTCGGCGTGAAAGACAAGCCGGTGAAGGGAAAAGACGTTCCTCTGGAATGGACTGAGACATCTGGGGGCCTCTTGGAATGGTGGCACGACCCTGGAGTTCCTCTGGCCGTTCCTGTTCAGAGTGCCTCCTCTTGAGATGCGACGGGAACGCTGGGAACTCTTTCCCCACGAAGCAGGGAAAGGATCCCTCATCTCGAGCTACGAGGCGGAAACGGGGCTCCTCTGGATGTGGGCGGGACCCTCGTGTTTCCTCTCGAGTGGAGACGGGTATGTCGGGAAAATTCTTGATTTGCACCAAGGGTGGGAAGGACCCTTTCGAAGTTCCAGAGGTGAGGTGTGATCAGCCTCGAGACGCCTCAGCGGAAATGGGCCTCATCTCGCCTGGAGGGGAGAACCTCCTGGATTTTCTCGAGTTGCGGCAGGTCTTCTCGAGATACGACGGGGACCTCAGGGACTGGCTCTGGTGGCCTCAGGAAGGCCAGACCCCATGCGAGTTGCTAGGGGCCATCTCGGGATTCCTCTCCCGTCCATGCCGGGGACTAAGGCCTTGTGTGGAGTCGGGGCCGGAACCTGAGGATTCCTCTCTAGTGTTGCCATGGATCTTCGGGTGCTTCTGAGTCTCCCCAGGGGAGTCAGGCCTCGTCTCGAGTGGGGGCATGCACGTGCGCTTTCCTCCCGAGCTGCAGCAGTAGTGTCACGCTTCCTGTCACGTGGATCAAGGGATCTGTGGCTTTCCCTGGAGGCTTTCCCTCGAGGCTTTCCCACGAGCCATCCCCCAGGGCTGTGCCACGTGCCACCTGGGTGTGGGTCGATCCTCGGCGTGAAAGACGAGCCGGTGAAGGGAAAAGAGATTCCTCTGGAATGGACTGAGACATCTGGGGGAGTCTTGGAATGGTGTCACGACCCTGGAGTTCCTCTCGCCATTCCTGTTGAGAGGGCCTCCTCTTGAGATGCGACAGGAAAGCCAGGAACTCTTTCCCGAGGAAGCAGGGAAAGGATCCCTCATCTCGAGCTACGAGGCGGCAACGGGGCTCCTCTGGATGTGGGCGGCACCATCGTGTTTCCTCTCGAGTGAGACGGGTACGTTGGGGATCTTCTTGATTTACACCAAGGGTGTGAAAGACCCTTACGAAGTTCCAGAGGTGAGGTGTGATCAGCCTCAAGACGCCTCAGCGGAAATGGGCCTCATCTCGCCTGGAGGGGAGAACCTCCTGGATTTTCTCGAGTTGAAGCAGGTCTTCTCGAGTTACGACGGGGACCTCAGGTACCCGCTCTGGTGGCCTCAGGAAAGGCCAGTCCCCATGCGAGTTGCTATGGGCCCTCTCGGGATTCCTCTCCCGTCCATGCCGGGGCCTAAGACCTTGTGTGGAGTCGGGGCCGGAACCTGAGGATTCCTCTCCAGTGTTGCCATGGATCTTGGCGTGCTTCTGAGCCTCCCCAGGGGAGTCAGGCCTCGTCTCGAGAGGGGGCATGCACGTGCGCTTTCCTCCCGAGCTGCAGCAGCAGTGTCACTCTTCCTGTCAGGTGGATCAAGGGGTCTGTGGCTTTTCATCGAGGCTGTCCCTCCAGGATTTCAAACAGGGCTGTGCCGCGTGCCACCTTGGTGTGCGTCGATCCTCGGCGTGAAAGACGAGCCGGTGAAGGGAAAAGAGGTTCCTCTGGAATGGACTGAGACATCTGGGGGAGTCTTGGAATGGTGGCACGACCCTGGAGTTCCTCTCGCCGTTCCTGTTCAGAGGGCCTCCTCTTGAGATGCGACGGGAACGCTGGGAACTCTTTCCCGACGAAGCAGGGAAAGGATCCCTCATCTCGAGCTACGAGGAGGAAACGGGGCTCCGCTGCTTATGGGCGGCACCCTCGTGTTTCCTCTCGAGTGGAGACGGGTATGTCGGGGAAATTCTTGATTTTCACCAAGGGTGTGAAGGAGCCTTTCGAAGTTCCAGAGGTGAGGTGTGATCAGCCTCGAGACGCCTCAGCGGAAATGGGCCTCATCTCGCCTGGAGGGGAGAACCTACTGGATTTTCTCGAGTTGCGGCAGGTCTTCTCGAGATAGGACGGGGACCTCAGGGACCGGCTCTGGTGGCCTCAGGAAGGCCAGTCCCCAAGCGAGTTGCTAGGGGCCATCTCGGGATTCCTCTCCCGTCGATGGCAGGGCCTAAGACATTGTGTGGAGTCGGGGCCGGAACCTGAGGATTCCTCTCCAGTGTTGCCATGGATCTTCGGGTGCTTCTGAGTCTCCCCAGGGGAGTCAGGCCTCGTCTCGAGTGGGGGCATGCACGTGCGCTTTCCTCCCGATCTGCAGCAGTAGTGTCACGCTTCCTGTCACGTGGATCAAGGGATCTGTGGCTTTCCCTTGAGGCTTTCCCTGGAGGCTTTCCCACGAGGCTTTCCTACAGGGCTGTGCCGCGTGCCACCTTGGTGTGAGTCGATCCTCGGCGTGAAAGACGAGCCGGTGAAGGGAAAAGAGGTTCCTCTGGAATGGACTGAGACATCTGGCGGACTCTTGCAATGGTGGCACGACCCTGGAGTTCCTCTCGCCGTTCCTGTTGAGAGGGCCTCATCTTGAGATGCGACGGGAACGCCGGGAACTCTCTCCCAACGAAGCAGGGAGAGGATCCCTCATCTCGAGCTACGAGGCGGAAACGGGGCACCTCTGGATGTGGGCGGGACACTCGTGTTTCCTCTCGAGTGGAGACGGGTATGGCGGGGAACTTCTTGATTTGCACCAAGGGTGTGAAGCACCCTTTCGAAGGTCCAGAGGTGCGGTGTGGTTAGCCTCGAGACGCCTCAGCGGAAATGGGCCTCATTTCGCCTGGAGGGGAGAACCTCCTGGATTTTCTCGAGTTGCGGCAGGTCTTCTCGAGTTACGACGGGAACCTCAGGGACCCGCTCTGTTGGCCTCAGGACAGGCCAGTCCCCATGCGAGTTGCTAAGGGCCATGTCGGGATTCCTCTCCCGTCCATGCCGGGGCCTAAGACCTTGTGTGGAGTCGGGGCCGGAACCTGAGGATTCCTCTCCAGTGTTGCCATGGATCCTGGCGTGCTTCTGAGCCTCCCCAGGGGAGTCAGGCCTCGTCTCGAGTGGGGGCATGCACGTGCGCATTCCTCCCGAGCTGCAGCAGTAGTGTCACGCTTCTTGTCACGTGGATCAAGGGATCTGTGGCTTTCCCTTGAGGCTTTCCCTGCAGGCTTTCCCTCTAGGATTTCCGAAGAAGGCTTTCCCCCAGGGCTGTGCCACGTGCCACCTGGGTGTGAGTCGATCCTCGGCGTGAAAGACGAGCCGGTGAAGGGAAAAGAGGTTCCTCTGCAATGGACTGAGACATCTGGGGGACTCTTGGAATGGTGGCACGACCCTGGAGTTCCTCTCGCCGTTCCTGTTGAGAGGGCCTCCTGTTGAGATGCGACAGGAATGCCGGGAACTCTTTCCCGAGGAAGCAGGGAAAGGATCCCTCATCTCGAGCTACGAGGAGGAAACGGGGCTCCTCTGGATATGGGCGGCACCCTCGTGTTTCCTCTCGAGTGGAGACGGGTATGTTGGGGATCTTCTTGATTTACACCAAGGGTGTGAAAGACCCTTTCGAAGTTCCAGAGGTGAGGTGTGATCAGCCTCGAGACGCCTCAGCGGACATGGGCCTCATCTCGCCTGGAGGGGAGAACCTCCTGGATTTTCTCCAGTTGCGGCAGGGCTTCTCGAGTTACGACGGGGACCTCAGGGACCCGCTCTGGTGGCCTCAGGAAAGGCCAGTCCCCATGCGAGTTGCTATGGGCCATCTCGGGATTCCTCTCCCGTCCATGCCGGGGCCTAAGACCTTGTGTGGAGTCGGGGCCGGAACCTGAGGATTCCTCTCCAGTGTTGCCATGGATCCTGGCGTGCTTCTGAGCCTCCCCAGAGGAGTCAGGCCTCGTCTCGAGAGGGGGCACGCACGTGCGCTTTCCTCCCGAGCTGCAGCAGTAGTGTCACGCTTCCTGTCAGGTGGATCAAGGGGTCTGTGGCTTTCCATCGAGGCTGTCCCTCCAGGATTTCCCACAGTGCTGTGCCTCATGCCATCTTGGTGTGAGTCGATCCTCGGCGTGAAAGACGAGCCGGTGAAGGGAAAAGACGTTCCTCTGGAATGGACTGAGACATCTGGGGGACTCTTGGAATGGTGGCACGACCCTGGAGTTCCTCTCGCCGATCCTGTTCAGAGTGCCTCCTCTTGAGATGCGACGGGAACGCCGGGAACTCTCTCCCGACGAAGCAGGGAAAGGATCCCTCATCTCGAGCTACGAGGCGGAAACGGGGCTCCTCTGGATGTGGGCGGGACCCTCGTGTTTCCTCTCGAGTGGAGACGGGTATGTCGGGGAAATTCTTGATTTGCCCCAAGGGTGTGAAGGACCCTTTCGAAGTTCCAGAGGTGAGCTGTGATCAGCCTCGGGACGCCTCAGCGGAAATGGGCCTCATCTCGCCTGGAGGGGAGAACCTCCTGGATTTTCTCGAGTGGCGGCAGGTCTTCTGGAGTTACGACGGGGACATCAGGGACCCGCTCTTGTGGCCTCAGGAAAGGCCAGTCCCCATGCGAGTTGCTAGGGGCCATCTCGGGATTCCTCTCCCGTCCATGCCGGGGCCTAAGACCTTCTGTGGAGAAGGGGCCGGAACCCGAGGATTCCTCTCCAGTGTTGCCATGGATCTTGGCGTGCTTCTGATCCTCCCCAGGGGAGTCAGGCCTCGTCTCGAGTGGGGGCATGCACGTGCGCTTTCCTCCCGATCTGCAGCAGTAGTGTCACGCTTCCTGTCAGGTCGATCAAGGGGTCTGTGGCTTTCCATCGAGGCTGTCCCTCCAGGATTTCCCACAGGGCTGTGCCACGTGCCACCTGGGTGTGAGTCGATCCTCGGCGTGAAAGACGAGCCGGGGAAGGGAAAGGACGTTCCTCTGGAATGGACTGAGACATCTGGGGGACTCTTGGAATCGTGGCACGACCCTGGAGTTCCTCTCGCCGTTCCTGTTGAGAGGGCCTCCTCTTGAGATGCGACGGGAACGGCGGGAACTCTTTCCCGAGGAAGCAGGGAAAGGATCCCTCATCTCGAGCTACGAGGCGGAAACGGGGCTCCTCTGGATGTGGGCGGCACCCTCGTGATTCCTCTCGAGTGGAGACGGCTAGGTCGGGGAACTTCTTGATTTGCACCAAGGGTGTGAAGGACCCTTTCGAAGTTCCAGAGGGGAGGTGTGATCAGCCTCGAGACACCTCAGCGGACATGGGCCTCATCTCGCCAGGAGGGGAGAACCTCCTGGATTTTCTCGAGTTGCGGCAGGTCTTCTCGAGTTACGACGGGGACCTCAGGGACCCGCTCTGGTGGCCTCAGGAAAGGCCAGTCCCCATGCGAGTTGCTAGGGGCCATCTCGGGATTCCTCTCCCGTACATGCCGGGGCTAAAGACCTTGTGTGGAGTCGGGGCCAGAACCTGAGGATTCCTCTCCAACGTTGCCATGGATCTTGGGGTGCTTCTGAGTCTCCCCAGGGGAGTCAGGCCTCGTCTCGAGTGGGGGCATGCACGTGCGCTTTCCTCCCAAGCTGCAGCAGTAGTGTCACACTTCCTGTCACGTGGATCAAGGGATCTGTGGCTTTCCCTCGAGGCTTTCCCACGAGGATTTCGCACAGGGCTGTGCCACGTGCCCCCTTGGTGTGAGTCGATCCTCGGCGTGAAAGACGATCCGGAGACGGGAAAAGAGGTTCCTCTGGAATGGACTGAGACATCTGGGGGACTCTTGGAATGGTGGCACGACCCTGGAGTTCCTCTCGCCGTTCCTGTTCAGAGGGCCTCCTCTTGAGATGCGACGGGAACGCCGGGAACTCTTTCCCGACGAAGAAGTGTAAGGATCCCTCATCTCGATCTACGAGGCGGAAACGGGGCTCCTCTGGATGTGGGCGGCACCCTCGTGTTTCCTCTCGAGTGGAGACTGGTATGTCGGGGAACTTCTTGATTTGCACCAAGGGTGTGAAGGACCCTTTCGATGTTCCAGAGGTGAGGTGTGAGCAGCCTCGAGAAGCCTCAGCGGAAATGGGCCTCATATCGCCTGGATGGGAGAACCTCTTGGATTTTCTCGCGTTGCGGCAGGCCTTCCCGAGTCACGACGGGGACCTCAGGGACCCGCTCTGGTGGCCTCAGGAAAGGCCAGTCCCCATGCGAGTTCCTAGGGGCCCTCTCGAGATTCCTGTCCCGGCCATGTCGGGGCCTAAGACCTTGTGTGGAGTCGGGGCCAGAACCTGAGGATTCCCCTCCAGTGTTGCCATGGATTTTGGGATGCTTCTGAGTCTCCCCAGGGGAGTCAGGCATCGTCTCGAGTGGGGGCATGCCCGTGTGCTTTACTCCCGAGCTGCAGCAGTAGTGTCACGCTTCCTGTCATGTGGATCAAGGGATCTGTGGCTTTCCCACGAGGCTTTCCCACAGGGCTGTGCCACGTGCCACCTTGGTGTGAGTCGATCCTCGGCGTGAAAGATGAGCCGGTGAAGGGAAAAGAGGTTCCTCTGGAATGGACTGAGACATCTGGGGGACTCTTGGACTGGAGGCAAGACCCTGAAGTTCCTTTCGCCATTCCTGTTGACAGGGCCTCCTCTTGAGATGCGACGGGAAGGCCGGGAACTCTTTCCCGAGCAAGCAGGGAAAGGATCCCTCATCTCGAGCTACGAGGCGGAAACGGGGCTCCTCTGGATGTGGGCGGCACCCTCGTGTTTCCTCTCGAGTGGAGACGGGTATGTCGGGGAACTTCTTGATTTGCACCAAGGGTGTGAAGGACCCTTTCGAAGTTCCAGAGGTGAGGTGTGATCAGTCTCGAGACACCTCAGTGGAAATGGGCCTCATCTCGCCTGGAGGGGAGAACCTCCTGGATTTTCTGGAGTTGCCGCAGGTCTTCTCGATTTACGACAGGAACTTCAGGGACCCGCTCTGGTGGCCTCAGGAAAGGCCAGTCCCCATGCGAGTTGCTAGGGGCCCTCTCGGGATTCCTCTCCCGTCCATGCTGGGGCCTAAGACCTTGTGTGGGGTCGGGGCCGGAACCTGAGGATTCCTCTCCATTGTTCCCATGGATCTTGGGGTGCTTCTGAGTCTCCCCAGGGGAGTCAGGCTTCGTCTCTCCAGGCCTCGTCTCGAGTGGGGGCATGCATGTGCGCTTTCCTCCCGAGATGCAGCAGTAGTGTCACGATTCCTGTCAAGTGGATCAAGGGATCTGTGGATTTCCCTCGAGGCTTTCCCTCGAGGCTGTCCCACGAGGCTTTCCCACAGGGCTGTGCCACGTGCCACCTTGGTGTGAGTCGATCCTCGGCGTGAAAGACGAGCCGGTGAAGGGAAAAGAGGTTCCTCTGGAATGGACTGAGACATCTGGGGAACTCCTGGAATGGTGGAACCACCCTGGAGTTCCTCTCGCGGTTCCTGTTGAAAGGGCCTCCACTTGAGATGCGACGGGAACGCTGGGAACTCTTTCCCAACGATGCAGGGAAAGGATCCCTCATCTCGAGCTTCGAGGAGGAAACGGGGCTCCTCTGGATGTGGGCGGGACCCTCGTGTTTCCGCTGAGTGGAGACGGGTATGTCGGGGAACTTCTTGATTTGCACCAAGGGTGTGAAGGACCCTTTCGAAGTTCCAGAGGTGAGGTGTGATCAGCCTCGAGACGCCTCAGCGGAAATGGGCATCATCTCGCCTGGAGGGGAGAACCTCCTGGATCTTCTCGAGTTGCGGCAGGTCTTCTCTAGTTACGACAGGAACCTCAGGGACCCGCTCTGGTGGCCTGAGGAAAGCCAGTCCCCATGCGAGTTGCTAGGGGCCCTCTCGGGATTCCTCTCCCGTCCATGCCGGGGCCTAAGACCTTGTGTGGGTCGGGGCCAGAACCCGAGGATTCCTCTCCAGTGTTGCCATGGATCTTGGGGTGCTTCTGAGTCTCCCCAGGGGAGTCAGGCCTCGTCGAGAGTGGGGGCATTCACGAGCGCTTTAATCCCGAGCTGCAGCAGTAGTGTCACGCTTCCTGTCACGTGGGTCAAGGGATCTCTGGCTTTCCCTCGAGGCTTTCCCACGAGGCTTACCCCCAGGGCTGTGCCACGTGCCACCTTGGTGTGAGTCGATCCTTGGCGTGATAGACGAGCCGGTGAAGGGAAAAGAGATTCCTCTGGAATGGAATGAGACATCTGGGGGACTCTTGGAATGGTGGCACGACCCTGGAGTTCCTCTCGCCGTTCCTGTTCAGAGGGCCTCCTCTTGAGATGCGACGGGAACGCCGGGAACTCTTTCCAGACGAAGCAGGGAAAGGATCCCTCATGTCGAGCTACGAGGCGGAAACGGGGCTACTCTGGTGTGGGCGGGACCCTCGTGTTTCCTCTCGAGTGCAGACGGGTATGTCAGGGAACTTCTTGATTTGCACGAAGGGTGTGAAGAATTCTTTCGAAGTTCCAGAGGTGAGGTGTGATCAGCCTCGAGACGTCTCAGCGGAAATGGGCCTCATCTCGCCTGGAGGGGAGAACCTCCTGAATCTTCACGAGTTGAGGCAGGTCATCTCGAGTTACGACGAGGACCTCAGGGACCCGCTCTTGTGGCCTCAGGAAAGGCCAGTCCCCGTGCGAGTTGCTAGGGGCCATCTCGGGATTCCTCTCCTGTACATGCCAGCGCCTAAGACCCTGTTTGGAGTCGGGGCCGAAACCTGAGGATTCCTCTCCAGTGTTGCCATGGATCTTGGGGTGCTTCTGAGTCTCCCCAGGGGAATCAGGCCTCGTCTCGAGTGGGGGCATGCACGTGCGCTTTCCTCCCGAGCTGCAGCAGTAGTGTCACGCTTCCTGTCACGTGGATCAAGGGATCTGTGGCTTTCCCTTGAGGCTTTCCCTGGAGGCTTTCCCTCGAGGCTTTCCCACGAGGCTTTCCCCCAGGGCTGTGCCACGTGCCACCTTGGTGTGAGTCGATTCTCGGCGTGAAAGACGAACCGGTGAAGGGAAAAGAGGTTCCTCTGGAATGGACTGAGACATCTGGGGGACTCTTGGAATGGTGGCACGACCCTGGAGTTCCTCTCGCCGTTCCTGTTGAGAGGGCCTCCTCTTGAGATGCGACGGGAACGCCGGGAGCTCTTTCCCGAGCAAGCAGGGAAAGGATCCCTCATCTCGAGCTAGGAGGGGGAAACGGGGCTCCTCTGGATTTGGGCGGCACCCTCGTGTTTCCTCTCGAGTGGAGACGGGTATGTTGGGGATCTTCTTGATTGACACCAAGGGCGTGAAGGACCCTTTCGAAGTTCCAGAGGTGAGGTGTGATCAGCCTCCAGTCGCCTCAGCGGAAACGGGCCTCATCTCTCCTGGAGGGGAGAACCTCCTGGATTTTCTCGAGTTGCGACAGGTCTTCTCGAGTTACGACGGGGACCTCAGGGACCCGCTCCGGTGGCCTCAGGAAAGGCCAATCCCCCTGCGAGTTGCTAGGGGCCGTCTCAGGATTCCTCTCCCGTCCATGCCGGGGCCTAAGACCTTGTGTGGAGTCGGGGCCGGAACCTGAGGATTCCTCTCCAGTGTTGCCATGGATCTTCGGGTGCTTCTGAGCCTACCCAGGGGAGTCAGGCCTCGTCTCGAGTGGGCGCATGCACGTGCGCTTTCCTCCCGAGCTGCAGCAGTAGTGTCACGCTTCCTGTCACGTGGATCAAGTGATCTGTGGCTTTCCATCGAGGCTTTCACTCGAGGCTTTCCCACAGGGCTGTGCCACGTGCCACCTTCGTGTGAATCGATCCTCAGCGTGAAAGACGAGCCGGTGAAGGGAAAAGAGGTTCCTCTGGAATGGACTGAGACATCTGGGGGACTCTTGGAATGGTGGCACGACCCTGGAGTTCCTCTCGCCGTTCCTGTTGACAGGGCCTCCTCTTGAGATGCGACGGGAAGGCCGGGAACTCTTTCCCGAGCAAGCAGGGAAAGGATCCCTCATCTCGAGCCACGAGGCGGAAACGGGGCTCCTCTGGATGTGGGCGGCACCCTCGTCTTTCCTCTCGAGTGGAGACGGGTATGTCGGGGAACTTCTTGATTTGCACCTAGGGTGTGAAGGACCCTTTCGAAGTTCCAGAGGTGAGGTGTGATCAGCCTCGAGACGCCTCAGCAGAAGTGGGCCTCATGTCGCCTGGAGGGGAGAACCTCCTGGATTTTTTGAGGAGCGACAGGTCTTCTCGAGTTACGACGGGGACCTCAGGGACCCGCTCTGGTGGCCTCAGGAAAGGCCAGTCCCCTTGCAAGTTGCTAGGGGCCATGTCGGGATTCCTCTCCCGTCGATGCCGGGGCCTAACACCTTGTGTGGAGTCGGGGCCGGAACCTGAGGATTCCTCTCCAGTGTTGCCATGGATCTTGGCGTGCTTCTGAGCCTCCCCAGGGGAGCAAGGCCTCGCCTCGAGTGGGAGCATGCACGTGCTCTTTCCTCCCGAGCTGCAGCAGTACTGTCACACTTCTTGTCACGTGGATCAAGGGATCTGTGGCTTTCCATCGAAGCTTTCCCTCGAGGCTTTCCCACAGGGCTGTGCCACGTGCCACCTTGGTGTGAGTCGATCCTCAGCGTTAAAGTCGAGCCGGTGAAGGGAACAGAGGTTCCTCTGGAATGGACTGAGATATCTGTTGGACTCTTGGAATGGTGGCACGACCCTGGAGTTCCTCTCCCCATTCCTGTTGAGAGGGCCTCCTCTTGAGATGCGACGGGAAGGCCGGGAACTCTTTCCCGACGATGAAGGGAAAGGATCCCTCATCTGGAGCTACGAAGCTTAAACGTGGCTCCTCTGGATGTGGGCGGCACCCGCGTGTTTCCTCTCTTGTGGAGACGGGTATCTCGGGGAACTTCTTGATTTGCACCAAGGGTGTGAAGGACCCTTTCGAAGTTCCAGAGGTCAGGTGTGATCAGCCTCGAGACACCTCAGTGGAAATGGGGCTCATCTCGCCTGGAGGGGAGAACCTCCTGGATTTTCTCCAGTTGGGGCAGGTCTTCTCGAGTTACGACGGGGACCTCAGGGACCCGCTGTGGTGGCCTCAGGAAAGGCCAGTGCTAATGCGATTTGCTAGGGGCCATCTCGGGATTCCTCTCCCGTCGATGCCGGGGCCTAATACCTTGTGTGGAGTCGAGGCCAGAACCTGAGGATTCCTCTCCAGTGTTGCCATAGATCTTGGGGTGCTTCTGAGTCTCCCCAGGGGAGACAGGCCTCATCTCAAGTGGGGGCGTTAACGTGCGCTTTCCTCCCATGCTGCAGCAGTAGTGTCACGCTTCCTGTCATGTGGATCAAGGGATCTGTGGCTTTCCCTCGAGGCTTTCCCACGAGGCTTTCCCACAGGGCTGTGCCACGTGCCACCTTGATGTGAGTCGATCCTCGGCGTGAAAGACGAGCCGGTGAAGGGAAAAGAGGTTCCTTTGGAATGGACTGAGACATCTGGGGGACTCTTGGAATGGTGGCACGACCCTGGAGTTCCTCTCGCCGTTCCTGTTGACAGGGCCTCCTCTTGAGATGTGACGGGAAGGCCGGGAACTCTTTCCCGAGCAAGCAGGGAAAGGATCCCACATCTCGAGCTACGAGGCGGAAACGGGGCTCCTCTGGATGTGGGCGGCACCCTCGTGTTTCCTCTCGAGTGGAGACGGGTATGTCGGGGAACTTATTGATTTGCACCAAGGGTGTGAAGGACCCTTTCGAAGTTCCAGAGGTGAGGTGTGATCAGCCTCGAGACACCTCAGTGGAAATGGGGCTCATCTCGCCTGGAGGGGAGAACCTCCTGGATTTTCTCCAGTTGGGGCAGGTCTTCTCGAGTTACGACGGGGACCTCAGGGACCCGCTGTGGTGGCCTCAGGAAAGGCCAGTGCTAATGCGATTTGCTAGGGGCCATCTCGGGATTCCTCTCCCGTCGATGCCGGGGCCTAATACCTTGTGTGGAGTCGAGGCCAGAACCTGAGGATTCCTCTCCAGTGTTGCCATAGATCTTGGGGTGCTTCTGAGTCTCCCCAGGGGAGACAGGCCTCATCTCAAGTGGGGGCGTTAACGTGCGCTTTCCTCCCATGCTGCAGCAGTAGTGTCACGCTTCCTGTCATGTGGATCAAGGGATCTGTGGCTTTCCCTCGAGGCTTTCCCACGAGGCTTTCCCACAGGGCTGTGCCACGTGCCACCTTGATGTGAGTCGATCCTCGGTGTGAAAGACGAGCTGGTGAAGGGAAAAGAGGTTCCTTTGGAATGCACTGAGACATCTGGGGGACTCTTGGAATGGTGGCACGACCCTGGAGTTCCTCTCGCCGTTCCTGTTGACAGGGCCTCCTCTTGAGATGTGACGGGAAGGCCGGGAACTCTTTCCCGAGCAAGCAGGGAAAGGATCCCACATCTCGAGCTACGAGGCGGAAACGGGGCTCCTCTGGATGTGGGCGGCACCCTCGTGTTTCCTCTCGAGTGGAGACAGGTATGTCGGGGAACTTATTGATTTGCACCAAGGGTGTGAAGGACCCTTTCGAAGTTCCAGAGGTGAGGTGTGATCAGCCTCGAGACACCTCAGTGGCAATGGGCCTCATCTCGCCTGGAGGGTAGAACCTCCTGGATTTTCTCGAGTTGCGGCAGGTCTTCTCGATTTACGACCGGAACCTCAGGGACCCGCTCTGGTGGCCTCAGGAAAGGCCAGACTCCATGCGAGTTGCAAGGGGCCCTCTCGGGATTCCTCTCCCATCCATGCTGGGGCCTAAGACCTTGTGTGGCATCGGGGCCGGAACCTGAGGATTCCTCTCCAGTGTTCCCATGGATCTTGGGGTGCTTCTGAGTCTCCCCAGGGGAGTCAGGCCTCATCTCGAGTGGGGGCATGCACGTGCGATTTCCTCCCAAGTTTCAGCAGTAGTGTCACGCTTCCTGTCACGTGGATCAAGGGATCTGTGGCTATCCCTCGAGGCTTTCCCTCGAGGCTATCCCACGAGGCTTTCCCACAGGGCTGTGCCACGTGCCACCTTGGTGTGAGTCGATCCTCGGCGTGAAAGATGAGCCGGTGAAGGGAAAAGAGGTTCCTCTGGAATGGACTGAGACATCTGGGGGACTCTTGGACTGGTGGCACGACCCTAGAGTTCCTCTCGCCGTTCCTGTTGACAGGGCCTCCTCTTGAGATGCGACCGGAAGGCCGGGAACTCTTTCCCGAGCAAGCAGGGAAAGGATCCCTCATCTCGAGCTACGAGGCGGAAACGGGGCTCCTCTGGATGTGGGCGGCACCCTCGTCTTTCCTCTCGAGCGGAGACGGGTATGTCGGGGAACTTCTTGATTTGCACCAAGGGTGTGAAGGACCCTTTCGAAGTTCCAGAGGTGAGGTGTGATCAGCCTCGGGACACCTCAGTGGAAATGGGCCTCATCTCGCCTGGAGGGGAGAACGTCCTGGATTTTCTGGAGTTGCAGCAGGTCTTCTCCATTTACGACAGGAACCTCAGGGACCCGCTCTGGTGGCCTCAGGAAAGGCCAGTCCCCATGCGAGTTGCTAGGGTACCTCTCGGGATTCCTGTCCCGGCCATGTCGGGGCCTAAGACCTTGTGTGGAGTCGGGGCCGGAACCTGAGGATTCCTCTCCAGCGTTGCCATGGATATTGGGGTGCTTCTGAGTCTTCCCAGGGGAGTCAGGGCTCGTCTCGTGTGGGAGCATGCACGTGGGCTTTCCTCCCGAGCTGAAGCAGTAGTGTCACGCTTCCTGTCACGTGGATCAAGGGATCTGTGGCTTTCCCTCGAGGCTTTCCCACGAGGCTTACCCACAGGGCTGTGCCACGTGCCACCTGGGTGTGAGTCGATCCTCGGCGTGAAAGGCGAGCCGGTGAAGGGAAAAGAGGTTCCGCTGGAATGGACTGACACATCTGGGGGACTCTTGGAATGGTGGCACGACCCTGGAGTTCCTCTCGCAATTCCTGTTGAGAGGGTCTGCTCTTGAGATGCGACGGGAAGGCCAGGAACTCTTTCCCGACGATACAGGGAAAGGATCCCTCATCTCGAGCTACGAGGCGGAAACGCGGCTCCTCTGGATGTGGGAGGCACCCGCGTGTTTCCTCTCGAGTGGAGACGGGTATGTCGGGGAACTTCTAGATTTGCACCAAGGGTGTGAAGGACCCTTTCGAAGTTCCAGAGGTGAGGTGTGAGCAGTCTCGAGAAGCTTCAGCGGAAATGGGCCTCATATCGCCTGGAGGGGAGAACCTCCTGGATTTTCTCGCGTTGTGGCAGGTCTTCCCGAGTCACGACAGGGACTTCAGGGACCCGCTCTGGTGGCCTCAGGAAAGGCCAGTCCCCATGCGAGTTGCTAGGGTACCTCTCGGGATTCCTGTCCCGGCCATGTCGGGGCCTAAGACCTTGTGTGGAGTCGGGGCCAGAACCTGAGGATTCCTCTCCAGTGTTGCCATGGATTTTGGGATGCTTCTGAGTCTCCCCAGGGGAGTCAGGCCTCGTCTCGAATGGGGGCATGCCCGTGTGCTTTCCTCCCGTGCTGCAGCAGTAGTGTCACGCTTCCTGGCACGTTGATCAAGGGATCTGTGGCTTTCCCACGAGGCTTTCCCACAGGGCTGTGCCACGAGGCTTTCCCACAGGGCTGTGCCACGTGCGACCTTGGTGTGAGTCGATCCTCGGCGTGAAAGACGAGCCGGTGAAGGGAAAAGAGTTTCCTCTGGAATGGACTGAGACATCTGCGGACTCTTGGAATGGTGGCACGACCCTGGAGTTGCTCTCGCCCTTCCTGTTGAGAGGGCCTCCTCTTGAGATGCGACGGGAACGCTGGGAACTCTTTCCCGAAGAAGGAGGGAAAGGATCCCTCATCTCGAGCTACGAGGCGGAAACGGGGCTACTCTGGTGTGGGCGGGACCCTCGTGTTCCCTCTCGAGTGCAGACGGGTATGTCGGGGAACTTCTTGATTTGCACCAAGGGTGTGAAGGACCCTTTCGAATACCAGAGGTGAGGTGTGATCAGCTTTGAGACGCCTCAGCGGGATTGGGCCTCATCTCGCCTGGAGGGGAGAACCTCCTGGATTTGCTCGAGTTGCGGCAGGTCTTCTCGTGTTACGACGGGGACTTTAGGGACCCGCTCTGGTGGCCTCAGGAAAGGCCAGTCTCCATGCGAGTTGCTAGGAGCCATCTCGGGATTCCTCTCCCGTCGATGCCGGGGCATAAAACCTTGTGTGGAGTCGGGGCCGGAACCTGAGGATTCCTCTCCAGTGTTGCCATGGATCTTGGGGTGCTTCTGAGTCTCCCCAGGGGAGTCAGGCCTCTTCTCGAGTGGGAGCATGCACGTGCGCTTTCCTCCCGAGCTGCAGCAGTAGTGTCACGCTTCCTGTCACGTGGATCAAGGGATCTGTGAATTTCCCTCGAGGCTATCCCACGAGGCTTTCCCACAGGGCTGTGCCACGTGCAACCTTGGTGTGAGTCGATTCTCGGCGTGAAAGACGAGCCGGTAAAGGGAAAAGAGGTTCCTCTGGAATGGACTGAGACATCTGGGGGACTCTTGGAATGGTGACACGACCCTGGAGTTCCTCTCGCCGTTCCTGTTGAGAGGGACTCCTCTTAAGTTGCGACGGGAACGCCGGGAACTTTTTCCCAACGATATAGGGAAAGGATCACTCATCTCGAGCTACGAGGCGGAAACGAGGCTCCTCTGGATGTGGGTGGGAACCTCGTGTTTCCTCTCGAGTGGAGTCGGGTATGTCGGGGAACTTCTTGATTTGCACCAAGGGTGTGAAGAACCCTTTCGAATTTCCACAGGTGAGGTGTGATCAGCCTCGAGACGCCTCAGCGGAAATGGGCCTCATCTCGCCTGGAGGGGAGAACCTCCTGGATTTTCTGGAGTTGTGGCAGGTCTTCTCGATTTACGAAAGGGACCTGAGGGACCCGCTCTGGTGGCCTCAGGAAAGGCCAGTCCCCATTCGAATTGCTAGGGGCCATCTCGGGATTCCTCTCCCGTCGATGCCGGGGCCTAAGGCCTTGTGTGCAGTCGGGGCCAGAACCTGAGGATTCCTCTCCAGTGTTGCCATGGATCTTGGGGTGCTTCTGAGTCTCCCCAGGGGAGTCAGGCCTCTTCTCGAGTGGGAGCATGCACGTGCGCTTTCCTCCAGAGCTGCAGCAGTAGTGTCACGCTTCCTGTCACGTGGATCAAGGGATCTGTGGCTTTCTCTCGAGGCTTTCCCACGAGGCTTTCCCACAGGGTTGTGCCACGTGCCACCTTGGTGTGTGTCGATCCTCGGCGTGAAAAACGAGCCGGTGAAGGGAAAAGAGGTTCCTCTGGCATGGACTGAGACATCTGGGGGACTCTTGGAATGGTGGCACGACCCTGGAGTTCCTCTCGCCGTTCCTGTTGAGAGGGACTCCTCTTGAGTTGCGACGGGAACGCCGGGAACTCTTTCCCAACGATGCAGGGAAAGGATCCCTCATCTCGAGCTACGAGGAGGAAAAGGGGCTCCTCTGGATGTGGGCGGGACCCTCGTGTTTCCTCTCGAGTGGAGTCGGGTATGTCGGGGAACATCTTGATTTGAACCAAGGGTGTGAAGGACCCTTTCGAAGTTCCAGAGGTGAGGTTTGATCAGCCTCGAGACGCCTCAGTGGAAATGGGCCTCATCTCGCCTGGAGGGGAGAACCTCCTGGATTTTCTCGAGTTGCGGCATGTCTTCTCGAGTTACGACGGGGACCTCAGGGGCCCGCTCTGGTGGCCTCAGGAAAGGCCAGTCCCCATGCGAGTTGCAAGGGGCCATCTCGGAATACCTCTCCCGTCGATGCCGGGGCATAAGACCTTGTGTGGGGTCGGGGCCGGAACCTGAGGATTCCTCTCCAGTGTTGCCATGGATCTTGGGGTGCTTCTGATTCTCCCCAGGGGAGTCAGGCCTCGTCTCGAGTGGGGGCATGCACGTGCGCTTTCCTCCCAAGCTGCACCAGTAGTGTCACGCTTCCTGTCACGTGGATCAAGGGATCTGTGGCTTTCCCTCGAGACTTTCCCTCGAGGCTTTCCCACGAGGCTTACCCACGGGGCTGTGCCACGTGCCACCGTAGTGTGAGTCGATCCTTGGCGTGAAAGACGAACCAGTGAAGGGAAAAGAGGTTCCTCTGGAATGGACTGAGACATCTGGGGGACTCTTGGAATGGTGGCACAACCCTGGAGTTACTCTCGCCGTTCCTGTTGAGAGGGCCTCCTCTTGAGATGCGACGGGAACGCCGGGAACTCTTTCCCGACGAAGAAGGGAAAGGATCCCTCATCTCGAGCTACGAGGCGGAAACGGGGCTCCTCTGGATGTGGGCGGGACCCTCGTATTTCCTCTCGAGCGGAGACGGGTATGTCGGGGAACTTCTTGATTTGCACCAAGGGTGTGAAGGACCCTTTCGAAGTTCCAGAGGTGAGGTGTGATCAGCCTCGAGACGCCTCAGCGGAGATGGGCCTCATCTCGCCTGGAGGGGAGAACCTCCTGGATTTTCCCGAGTTGTGGCAGGTCTTCTCGAGTTACGACGGGGCCCTCAGGGACCCGCTCTGGTGGCCTCAGGAAAGGCCAGACCCCAGGCGAGTTCCTAGGCGCCATCTCGGGATTCCTCTCCCATCCATGCCGGGGCCTAAGACGTTGTGTGGAGTCGGGGCCGGAACCTGAGGATTCCTCTCGAGTGTTGCCATGGATCTTGGGGTGCTTCTGAGTCTCCCCAGCGGAGTCAGGCCTCGTCTCGTGTGGGGGCATGCACGTGCGCTTTCCTCCCGAGCTGCAGCAGTAGTGTCACGTTTCCTGTCACGTGGATCAAGGGATCTGTGGCTTTCCCTCGAGGCTTTCCCACGAGGCTTCACCGCAGGGCTGTGCCACCTGCCACCTTGGTGTGAGTCGATCCTCGGCGTGAAAGACGAGCCGGTGAAGGGATAAGAGTTTCCTCTGGAATGGACTAAGACATCTGGGTGACTCTTGGAATGGTGGCACGACCCTGGAGTTCCTCTCGCCATTCCTGTTGAGAGGGTCTCCTCTTTAGATGAGACGGGAAGGCCGGGAACTCTTTCCCGAGGAAGCAGGGAAAGGATCCCACATCTCGAGCTACGAGGCAGAAACGGGGGCTCCTCTGGATGTGGGCGGGAACCTCGTGTTTCGTCTCCAGTGGAGACGGGTAGGTCGAGGAACTTCTTGATTTGCACCAACGGTGTGAAGGACCCTTTCGACGTTCCAGAGGTGAGGTGTGTTCAGCCTCGAGACGCCTCAGCGGAAAAGGGCCTCATCTCGCCTGGAGGGGAGAACCTCCTGGATTTTGTCGAGTTGCGGCAGGTCTTCTCGAGTTATGACGGGGACCTCAGGGATACGCTCTCGTGGCCTCAGGAAAGGCCAGTCCCCATGCGACTTGCTAGGGGCCATCTCGGGATTCTTCTCCCGTCCATGCCGGGCCCTTAGACCTTGTTTGGAGTCGGCGCCGGAACCTGAAGATTCCTCTCCAGTGTTTCCTTGGATCTTTGGGTCCTTCTGAGTCTCCCCAGAGGAGTCAGGCCTCGTCTCGAGTTGGGGCATGCACGTGCGCTTTCCTCCCGAGCTGCAGCAGTAGTGTCACGCTTCCTGTCACGTGGATCAGGGGATCTGTGTCTTTCCCTCTAGGCTTTCCCTCGAGGCTTTTCCAAGAGGCTTTCCCACAGGGCTGTGCCACGTGCCACCTTGGTGTGAGTCGATCCTCGGCGTGAAAGACGAGCCGGTGAAGGGAAAAGAGGTTCCTCTGGAATGGACCGAGGCATCTGGGTGTCTCTTTGAATGGTGGCACGACCCTGGAGTTCCTCTCGTCGTTCCTGTTGAGAGGGCCTCTTCCTGAGATGCGACGGGAACGCCGGGAACTCTTTCCCGACGAAGCAGGGAAAGGATCCCTCATCTCGAGCTACGAGGCGGAAACGGGGCTCCTCTCGATTGTGGCGGCACCCTCGTGTTTCCTCTCGAGTGGAGACGGGTATGTCGGGAACTTCTTGATTTGCACAAAGAGTGTGAAGGACCCTTTCGAAGTTCCAGAGGTGAGGTGTGATCAGCCTCGAGACGCCTCAGCGGAAATGGGCCTCATCTCGCCTGGAGGGGAGAACCTCCTGGATTTTCTCGAGTTGTGGCAGGTCTTCTCATGTTAGGACAGGGACCGCAGGGACACGCTCTGGTGGCCTCAGGAAAGGCCAGTCGCCATGCGAGTTGCTAGGGGCCATCTCGGGATTCCTCTCCCGTCGATGCCGCGGCCTAAGACCTTGTGTGGAGTCTGGGCCAGAACCTGAGGATTCCTCTCCAGTGTTGCCATGGATCTTGGGGTGCTTCTCAGTCTCCCCAGGGGAGTCAGGCCTCATCTCGAGTGGGAGCATGAACATGCGCTTTCCTCCCAAGCTTCAGCAGTAGTGTCACGCTTCCTGTCACGTGGATCAAGAGATCTGTGGCTTTCCCTCGAGGCTTTCCCTCGAGGCTTTCCGACATGGCTGTGCCATGTGCACCCTTGGTGTAAGTCGATCCTCGGCGTGAAAGACGAACCGGGGAAGGGAAAAGAGGTTCCTCTGGAATGGACTGAGACATCTGGCGGACTCTTGGAATGGTGGCACGACCCTGGAGTTCCTCTCGCCGTTCCTGTTGAGAGGGACTCCTCTTGAGATGTGACGGGAAGGCCGGGAACTCTTTCCCGACGAAGCAGGGAAAGGATCACTCATCTCGAGCTACGAGGCGGAATCGGGGCTCCTCTGGATTGTGGGGGAACCCTCGTGTTTCCTCTCGATTGGAGACGGGTATGTTGGGGAACTTCTTGATTTGCACAAAGAGTGTGTAGGACCCTTTCGAAGTTCCAGAGGTGAGGTGTGATCAGCCTTGAGCCGCCTCAGCGGAAATGGGCCTCATCTCGCCTGGAGGGGAGAACTTCCTGGATTTTCTCGACTTGTGGCAGGCCTTCTCAAGTTACGACAGGGACCTCAGGGACCCGCTCTGGTGTCCTCAGGAAAGGCCAGTCCCCATGCAAGTTGCTAGGGGCCATCTCGGGATTCCTCTCCCGTCCATTCCGGGGCCTAAGACCTTGTGTGGAGTCGGGCCGGAACCTAAGGATTCCTCTCCAGTGTTGACATGGATCTTGGGGAGCTTCTGAGTATCCCCAGGGTAGTCAGGCCTCGTCTCGAGTGGGGGGCATGCACGTGCGCTTTCCTCCCGAGCTGCAGCAGTAGTGTCACGCTTCCTGTCACGTTGATAAAGGGATCTGGGGCTTTCCCACAACGCTTTCCCACAAGGCTTTCACACAGGGCTGTGCCACGTGCCACCTTCGTGTGAGTCGATCCTCGGCGTGAAAGACGAGCCGGGGAAGGGAAAAGAGGTTCCTCATGAATGGACTGAGACATCTGGGGAATCTAGGAATGGTGGCAAGACCCTGGAGTTCCTCTC
Organism: Budorcas taxicolor; assembly: GCF_023091745.1. NCBI lineage: Eukaryota > Metazoa > Chordata > Mammalia > Artiodactyla > Bovidae > Budorcas > Budorcas taxicolor. Next base: position 64,753,352 of record NC_068910.1, read on the forward strand.
ACCTTTCCTGTTGATAGAGCCTCGTCTTGAGATGCGATGGGAACGCCGGGAACTCTTTCCCGACGAAGCAGGGAAAGGATCCCTCATCTCGAGCTACGAGGCGGAAACGGGGCTCCTCTGGATGTGGGCGGCACCCTCTTGTTTCCTCTCGAGTGGAGACGGGTATGTCGGGGAACTTCTTGATTTGTACCAAGGGTGTGAAGGACCCTTTCGAAGTTCGAGAGTTGAGGTGTGATCAGCCTCGAGACGCCTCAGCGGAAATGGGCCTCATCTCGCCTGGAGGGGAGAACCTCCTGGATTTTCCCGAGTTGCGGCAGGTCTTCTCGAGTTACGACGGGGACCTCAGGGACCCGCTCTGGTGGCCTAAGGAAAGGCCAGTCCACATGCGAGTTGCTGGGGGCCATCTCGGGATTCCTCTCCCGTCCATGCCGGGGCCTAAGACCTAGTGTGGATTCGGGACCGGAACCTGAGGATTCCTCTCCAGTGTTGCCTTGGATCTTGGGGTGCTTCTGAGTCTCCCCAGGGGCGTCAGGCCTCGTCTCGAGTGGGGGCATGCACGTGCGCTTTCCTCCCGGGCTGCAGCAGTAACGTCACGCTTCCGGTTACGTGGATCAAGGGATCTGTGGTTTCCCTCGAGGCTTTCCCACGAGGCTTTCCCACAGGGCTGTGCCACGTGACACCTTGGTGTGAGTCGATCCTCGGCGGAAAAGGCGAGCCGGTGAAGGGAAAAGAGGTTCCTCTGGAATGGACTGAGACATCTGGTGGACTCTTGGAATGGTGTCACGACGCTGGATTTCCTCTCACAGTTCCTGTTCAGAGGGCCTCCTCTTGAGATGCGACGGGAACGACGGGAACTCTTTCCCAACGAAGCAGGGAAAGGACCCCTCATCTCGAGCTACGAGGCGGAAACGGGGCTCCTCTCGATGTGGGCGGGACCCTCGTGTTTCCTCTCGAGTGGAAACGGGTACGTCGGGGAACTTCTTGATTTGCACCAAGGGTGTGAAGGACCCATTCGAAGTTCCAGAGGTGAGGTGTGATCAGCCTCGAGACGCCTCAGCGGAAATGGGCCTCATCTCGCCTGGAGGGGAGAACCTCCTGGATTTTCTCGAGTTGCGGCAGGTCTTCTCGAGTTACGACGGGGACAACAGGGACCAACACTGGTGGCCTCAGGAAATGCCAGTCCCCATGTGAGTTGCTAGGGGCCATCTCGGGATTCCTCTCCCGTCCATGCCGGGGCCTAAGACCTTGTGTGGAGTCGGGGCTGGAACCTGAGGATTCCTCTCCAGTGTTGCCATGGATCTTGGGGTGCTTCTGAGTCTCCCTAGGGGAGTCAGGCCTCGTCTCGAGTGGGGGCATGCACGTGCGCTTTCCTCCCAACCTGCAGCAGTAGTGTCACGCTTTCTGTCACGTGGATCAAGGGATCTGGGGCTTTCCTTCGAGGCTTTCCCTCGAGGCTTTCCCACGAGGCTTTCCCACAGGGCTGTGCCACGTGCCACCTTGGTGTGAGTCGATCATCGGCGTGAAAGACGAGCCGGTGAAGGGAAAAGAGGTTCCTCTGGAATGGACTGAGACCTCTGGGGGACTCTTGGAATGGTGGCACGACCCTGGAGTTCCTCTCGCCATTCCTGTTGAGAGGGTCTCCTCTTTAGATGAGACGGGAAGGCCGGGAACTCTTTCCCGAGGAAGCAGGGAAAGGATCCCTCATCTCGAGCTACGAGGCAGAAACGGGGCTCCTCTGGATGTGGGCGGGAACCTCGTGTTTCGTCTCCAGTGGAGACGGGTAGGTCGAGGAACTTCTTGATTTGCACCAACGGTGTGAAGGACCCTTTCGACGTTCCAGAGGTGAGGTGTGTTCAGCCTCGAGACGCCTCAGCGGAAATGGGCCTCATCTCGCCTGGAGGGGAGAACCTCCTGGATTTTGTCGAGTTGCGGCAGGTCATCTCGAGTTATGACGGGGACCTCAGGGACACGCTCTCGTGGCCTCAGGAAAGGCCAGTCCCCATGCGACTTGCTAGGGGCCATCTCGGGATTCTTCTCCCGTCCATGCCGGGCCCTTAGACCTTGTTTGGAGTCGGCGCCGGAACCTGAAGATTCCTCTCCAGTGTTTCCTTGGATCTTTGGGTCCTTCTGAGTCTCCCCAGAGGAGTCAGGCCTCGTCTCGAGTTGGGGCATGCACGTGCGCTTTCCTCCCGAGCTGCAGCAGTAGTGTCACACTTCCTGTCACGTGGATCAGGGGATCTGTGTCTTTCCCTCTAGGCTTTCCCTCGAGGCTTTTCCAAGAGGCTTTCCGACAGGGCTGTGCCACGTGCCACCTTGGTGTGAGTCGATCCTCGGCATGAAAGACGAGCCGGTGAAGGGAAAAGAGGTTCCTCTGGAATGGACCGAGGCATCTGGGGGTCTCTTTGAATGGTGGCACGACCCTGGAGTTCCTCTCGTCGTTCCTGTTGAGAGGGCCTCTTCCTGAGATGCGACGGGAACGCCGGGAACTCTTTCCCGACGAAGAAGGGAAAGGATCCCTCATCTCGAGCTACGAGGCGGAAACGGGGCTCCTCTCGATTGTGGCGGCACCCTCGTGTTTCCTCTCGAGTGGAGACGGGTATGTCGGGAACTTCTTGATTTGCACAAAGAGTGTGAAGGACCCTTTCGAAGTTCCAGAGGTGAGGTGTGATCAGCCTCGAGACGCCTCAGCGGAAATGGGCCTCATCTCGCCTGGAGGGGAGAACCTCCTGGATTTTCTCGAGTTGTGGCAGGTCTTCTCATGTTAGGACAGGGACCGCAGGGACACGCTCTGGTGGCCTCAGGAAAGGCCAGTCGCCATGCGAGTTGCTAGGGGCCATCTCGGGATTCCTCTCCCGTCGATGCCGCGGCCTAAGACCTTGTGTGGAGTCTGGGCTAGAACCTGAGGATTCCTCTCCAGTGTTGCCATGGATCTTGGGGTGCTTCTCAGTCTCCCCAGGGGAGTCAGGCCTCATCTCGAGTGGGAGCATGAACATGCGCTTTCCTCCCAAGCTTCAGCAGTAGTGTCACGCTTCCTGTCACGTGGATCAAGAGATCTGTGGCTTTCCCTCGAGGCTTTCCCTCGAGGCTTTCCGACATGGCTGTGCCATGTGCACCCTTGGTGTAAGTCGATCCTCGGCGTGAAAGACGAACCGGGGAAGGGAAAAGAGGTTCCTCTGGAATGGACTGAGACATCTGGAGGACTCTTGGAATGGTGGCACGACCCTGGAGTTCCTCTCGCCGTTCCTGTTGAGAGGGACTCCTCTTGAGATGTGACGGGAAGGCCGGGAACTCTTTCCCGACGAAGCAGGGAAAGGATCACTCATCTCGAGCTACGAGGCGGAAACGGGGCTCCTCTGGATTGTGGGGGAACCCTCGTGTTTCCTCTCGATTGGAGACGGGTATGTCGGGGAACTTCTTGATTTGCACAAAGAGTGTGTAGGACCCTTTCGAAGTTCCAGAGGTGAGGTGTGATCAGCCTTGAGCCGCCTCAGCGGAAATGGGCCTCAGCTCGCCTGGAGGGGAGAACTTCCTGGATTTTCTCGACTTGTGGCAGGCCTTCTCAAGTTACGACAGGGACCTCAGGTACCCGCTCTGGTGTCCTCAGGAAAGGCCAGTCCCATGCAAGTTGCTAGGGGCCATCTCGGGATTCCTCTCCCGTCCATTCCGGGGCCTAAGACCTTGTGTGGAGTCGGGCCGGAACCTAAGGATTCCTCTCCAGTGTTGACATGGATCTTGGGGTGCTTCTGAGTATCCCCAGGGTAGTCAGGCCTCGTCTCGAGTGGGGGCATGCACGTGCGCTTTCCTCCCGAGCTGCAGCAGTAGTGTCACGCTTCCTGTCACGTTGATAAAGGGATCTGGGGCTTTCCCACAACGCTTTCCCACAAGGCTTTCACACAGGGCTGTGCCACGTGCCACCTTCGTGTGAGTCGATCCTCGGCGTGAATGACGAGCCGGGGAAGGGAAAAGAGGTTCCTCTGGAATGGACTGAGACATCTGGGGAATCTAGGAATGGTGGCAAGACCCTGGAGTTCCTCTCACCTTTCCTGTTGATAGAGCCTCGTCTTGAGATGCGATGGGAACGTCGGGAACTCTTTCCCGACGAAGCAGGGAAAGGATCCCTCATCTCGAGCTACGAGGCGGAAACGGGGCTCCTCTGGATGTGGGCGGCACCCTCTTGTTTCCTCTCGAGTGGAGACGGGTATGTCGGGGAACTTCTTGATTTGTACCAAGGGTGTGAAGGACCCTTTCGAAGTTCGAGAGTTGAGGTGTGATCAGCCTCGAGACGCCTCAGCGGAAATGGGCCTCATCTCGCCTGGAGGGGAGAACCTCCTGGATTTTCCCGAGTTGCGGCAGGTCTTCTCGAGTTATGACGGGGACCTCAGGGACCCGCTCTGGTGGCCTAAGGAAAGGCCAGTCCACATGCGAGTTGCTGGGGGCCATCTCGGGATTCCTCTCCCGTCCATGCCGGGGCCTAAGACCTAGTGTGGATTCGGGACCGGAACCTGAGGATTCCTCTCCAGTGTTGCCTTGGATCTTGGGGTGCTTCTGAGTCTCCCCAGGGGCGTCAGGCCTCGTCTCGAGTGGGAGCATGCACGTGCGCTTTCCTCCCGGGCTGCAGCAGTAACGTCACGCTTCCGGTTACGTGGATCAAGGGATCTGTGGTTTCCCTCGAGGCTTTCCCACGAGGCTTTCCCACAGGGCTGTGCCACGTGACACCTTGGTGTGAGTCGATCCTCGGCGGAAAAGGCGAGCCGGTGAAGGGAAAAGAGGTTCCTCTGGAATGGACTGAGACATCTGGTGGACTCTTGGAATGGTGTCACGATGCTGGATTTCCTCTCACAGTTCCTGTTCAGAGGGCCTCCTCTTGAGATACGACGGGAACGACGGGAACTCTTTCCCAACGAAGCAGGGAAAGGACCCCTCATCTCGAGCTACGAGGCGGAAACGGGGCTCCTCTCGATGTGGGCGGGACCCTCGTGTTTCCTCTCGAGTGGAAACGGGTACGTCGGGGAACTTCTTGATTTGCACCAAGGGTGTGAAGGACCCATTCGAAGTTCCAGAGGTGAGGTGTGATCAGCCTCGAGACGCCTCAGCGGAAATGGGCCTCATCTCGCCTGGAGGGGAGAACCTCCTGGATTTTCTCGAGGTGCGGCAGGTCTTCTCGAGTTACGACGGGGACAACAGGGACCAACACTGGTGGCCGCAGGAAATGCCAGTCCCCATGTGAGTTGCTAGGGGCCATCTCGGGATTCCTCTCCCGTCCATGCCGGGGCCTAAGACCTTGTGTGGAGTCGGGGCTGGAACCTGAGGATTCCTCTCCAGTGTTGCCATGGATCTTGGGGTGCTTCTGAGTCTCCCTAGGGGAGTCAGGCCTCGTCTCGAGTGGGGGCATGCACGTGCGCTTTCCTCCCAACCTGCAGCAGTAGTGTCACGCTTTCTGTCACGTGGATCAAGGGATCTGTGGCTTTCCTTCGAGGCTTTCCCTCGAGGCTTTCCCACGAGGCTTTCCCACAGGGCTGTGCCACGTGCCACCTTGGTGTGAGTCGATCATCGGCGTGAAAGACGAGCCGGTGAAGGGAAAAGAGGTTCCTCTGGAATGGACCGAGGCATCTGGGGGTCGCGTTGAATGGTGGCACGACCCTGGAGTTCCTCTCGTCGTTCCTGTTGAGAGGGCCTCTTCCTGAGATGCGACGGGAACGCCGGGAACTCTTTCCCGACGAAGCAGGGAAAGGATCCCTCATCTCGAGCTACGAGGCGGAAACGGGGCTCCTCTCGATTGTGGCGGCACCCTCGTGTTTCCTCTCGAGTGGAGACGGGTATTTCGGGAACTTCTTGATTTGCACAAAGAGTGTGAAGGACCCTTTCGAAGTTCCAGAGGTGAGGTGTGATCAGCCTCGAGACGCCTCAGCGGAAATGGGCCTCATCTCGCCTGGAGGGGAGAACCTCCTGGATTTTCTCGAGTTGTGGCAGGTCTTCTCATGTTTGGACAGGGACCGCAGGGACACGCTCTGGTGGCCTCAGGAAAGGCCAGTCGCCATGCGAGTTGCTAGGGGCCATCTCGGGATTCCTCTCCCGTCGATGCCGCGGCCTAAGACCTTGTGTGGAGTCTGGGCCAGAACCTGAGGATTCCTCTCCAGTGTTGCCATGGATCTTGGGGTGCTTCTCAGTCTCCCCAGGGGAGTCAGGCCTCATCTCGAGTGGGAGCATGAACATGCGCTTTCCTCCCGAGCTTCAGCAGTAGTGTCACGCTTCCTGTCACGTGGATCAAGAGATCTGTGGCTTTCCCTCGAGGCTTTCCCTCGAGGCTTTCCGACATGGCTGTGCCACGTGCACCCTTGGTGTGAGTCGATCCTCGGCGTGAAAGACGAGCCGGTGAAGGGAAAGAGGTTCCTCTGGAATGGACCGAGGCATCTGGGGGTCGCGTTGAATGGTGGCACGACCCTGGAGTTCCTCTCGTCGTTCCTGTTGAGAGGGCCTCTTCCTGAGATGGGACGGGAACGCCGGGAACTCTTTCCCGACGAAGCAGGGAAAGGATCCCTCATCTCGAGCTACGAGGCGGAAACGGGGCTCCTCTCGATTGTGGCGGCACCCTCGTGTTTCCTCTCGAGTGGAGACGGGTATGTCGGGAACTTCTTGATTTGCACAAAGAGTGTGAAGGACCCTTTCGAAGTTCCAGAGGTGAGGTGTGATCAGCCTCGAGACGCCTCAGCGGAAATGGGCCTCATCTCGCCTGGAGGGGAGAACCTCCTGGATTTTCTCGAGTTGTGGCAGGTCTTCTCATGTTTGGACAGGGACCGCAGGGACACGCTCTGGTGGCCTCAGGAAAGGCCAGTCGCCATGCGAGTTGCTAGGGGCCATCTCGGGATTCCTCTCCCGTCGATGCCGCGGCCTAAGACCTTGTGTGGAGTCTGGGCCAGAACCTGAGGATTCCTCTCCAGTGTTGCCATGGATCTTGGGGTGCTTCTCAGTCTCCCCAGGGGAGTCAGGCCTCATCTCGAGTGGGAGCATGAACATGCGCTTTCCTCCCGAGCTTCAGCAGTAGTGTCACGCTTCCTGTCACGTGGATCAAGAGATCTGTGGCTTTCCCTCGAGGCTTTCCCTCGAGGCTTTCCGACATGGCTGTGCCACGTGCACCCTTGGTGTGAGTCGATCCTCGGCGTGAAAGACGAGCCGGTGAAGGGAAAAGAGGTTCCTCTGGAATGGACCGAGGCATCTGGGGGTCGCGTTGAATGGTGGCACGACCCTGGAGTTCCTCTCGTCGTTCCTGTTGAGAGGGCCTCTTCCTGAGATGCGACGGGAACGCCGGGAACTCTTTCCCGACGAAGCAGGGAAAGGATCCCTCATCTCGAGCTACGAGGCGGAAACGGGGCTCCTCTCGATTGTGGGGGAACCCTCGTGTTTCCTCTCGATTGGAGACGGGTATGTCGGGGAACTTCTTGATTTGTACCAATGGTGTGAAGGACCCTTTCGAAGTTCGAGAGTTGAGGTGTGATCAGCCTCGAGACGCCTCGGCGAAAATGGGCCTCATCTCGCCTGGAGGGGAGAACCTCCTGGATTTTCTCGAGTTGCAGCAGGTCTTCTCGAGTTACGACGGGGACCTCAGGGACACGCTCTGGTGGCCTCAGGAAAGGCCAGTCCCCATGCGACTTCCTAGGGGCCATCTCGGGATTCTTCTCCCGTCCATGCCGGGGCCTTAGACCTTGTGTGGAGTCGGCGCCGGAACCTGAAGATTCCTCTCCAGTGTTTCCTTGGATCTTTGGGTCCTTCTGAGTCTCCCCAGAGGAGTCAGGCCTCGTCTCGAGTGGGGGCATGCACGTGCGCTTTCCTCCCGAGCTGCAGCAGTAGTGTCACGCTTCCTGTCACATGGATCAGGGGATCTGTGTCTTTCCCTCTAGGCTTTCCCTCGAGGCTTTTCCAAGAGGCTTTCCCACAGGGCTGTGCCACGTGCAACCTTAGTGTGAGTCGATCCTCGGTGTGAAAGACGAGCTGGTGAAGGGAAAAGAGGTTCCTCTGGAATGGACCGAGGCATCTGGGGGTCTCTTTGAATGGTGGCACGACCCTGGAGTTCCTCTCGTCGTTCCTGTTGAGAGGGCCTCTTCCTGAGATGCGACGGGAAGGCCGGGAACTCTTTCCCGACGAAGCAGGGAAAGGATCCCTCATCTCGAGCTACGAGGCTGAAACGGGGCTCCTCTCGATTGTGGCGGCACCCTCGTGTTTCCTCTCGAGTGGAGACGGGTATGTCGGGGAACTTCTTGATTTGCACAAAGAGTGTGAAGGACCCTTTCGAAGTTCCAGAGGTGAGGTGTGATCAGCCTCGAGACTCCTCAGCGGAAATGGGCCTCATCTCGCCTGGTGGGGAGAACCTCCTGAATTTTCTCGAGTTGTGGCAGGTCTTCTCATGTTAGGACAGGGACCGCAGGGACACGCTCTGGTGCCCTCAGGAAAGGCCAGTGCCCATGCGAGTTGCTAGGGGCCATCTCGGGATTCCTCTCCCGTCGATGCCGCGGCCTAAGACTTTGTGTGGAGTCTGGGCCAGAACCTGAGGATTCCTCTCCAGTGTTGCCATGGATCTTGGGGTGCTTCTCAGTCTCCCCAGGGGAGTCAGGCCTCATCTCGAGTGGGAGCATGAACGTGCTCTTTCCTCCCGAGCTTCGGCAGTAGTGTCACGCTCCTGTCACGTGGATCAAGTGATCTGTGGCTTTCCCTCGAGGCTTTCCCTCGAGGCTTTCCGACATGGCTGTGCCACGTACAACCTTGGTGTGAGTCGATCCTCGGCGTGGAAGACGAACCGGGGAAGGGAAAAGAGGTTCCTCTGGAATGGACTGAGACATCTGGGGGACTCTTGGAACGGTGGCACGACCCTGGAGTTCCTCTCGCCGTTCCTGTTGAGAGGGCCTCCTCTTGAGATGCGACGGGAAGGCCGGGAACTCTTTCCCGACGAAGCAGGGAAAGGATCCCTCATCTCGAGCTACGAGGCGGAAACGGGGCTCCTCTGGATTGTGGGGGAACCCTCGTGTTTCCTCTCGAGTGGAGACGGGTATGTCGGGGATCTTCTTGATTTGCACAAAGAGTGTGTAGGACCCTTTCGAAGTTCCAGAGGTGAGGTGTGATCAGCCTCGAGCCGCCTCAGCGGAAATGGGCTTCATCTCGCCTGGAGGGGAGAACCTCCTGGATTTTCTCGACTTGTGGCAGGCCTTCTCAAGTTACGACAGGGACCTCAGGGACCCGCTCTGGTGGCCTCAGGAAAGGCCAGTCCCCATGCAAGTTGCTAGGGGCCATCTCGGGATTCCTCTCCCGTCCATTCCGGGGCCTAAGACCTTGTGTGGAGTCGGGCCGGAACCTGAAGATTACTCTCCAGTGTTGCCATGGATCTTGGGGTGCTTCTGAGTCTCCCCAGGGTAGTCAGTCCTCGTCTCGATTGGGGGCATGCACGTGCAATTTCCTCCCGAGCTACAGCAGTAGTGTCACGCTTCCTGACACGTGGATCAACGGATCTGTGGCTTTCCCTGGAGGCATTCCCTCAAGGCTTTCTCACGAGGCTTTCCGACATGGCTGTGCCACGTTCCACCTTGGTGTGAGTCAACCTCGGCGTGTAAGACGAGCCAGTAAGGGAAAAGAGGTTCCTCTGGAATGGAGTGAGACATCTGGGTGACCCTTGGAATGGTGGCACGACCCTGGAGTTCCTCTCGCCGTTCCTGTTGAGAGGGCCTCTTCTTGAGATGCGACGGGAACGCCGGGAACTCTTTCCCGAAGAAGCAGGGCAAGGATCCCCCATCTCGAGCTACGAGGCGGAAACGGGGCTCCTCTGGATGTGGGCGGGACCCTCGTGTTTCCGCTCGAGTGGAAACGGGTATGTCGGGGAACTTCTTGATTTGCACCAAGGGTGTGAAGGACCCTTTCGAAGTTCCAGAGGTGAGGTGTGATCAGCCTCGAGACGCCTCAGCGGAAATGGGCCTCATCTCGCCTGGAGGGGAGAACCTCCTGGATTTTTTCGAGTTGCGGCAGGTCTTCTCGAGTTACGACTGGGACCTCAGGGACCCGCTCTGGTGGCCTCAGGAAAAGCCAGTCCCCATGCGAATTGCTCGGGGCCCTCTTGGGATTCCTCTCCCGTCCATACCGGGGCCTAAGACCTTCTGTGGAGTCGGGCCTGGAACCTGAGGATTCCTCTCCAGTGTTGCCATGGATCTTCGGGTGCTTCTAAGTCTCCCCAGGGGAGTCAGGTCTCGTCTTGAGTGGGGGAATGCACGTGCGCTTTCCTCCCGAACTGCAGGAGTAGTGTCACGCCTCCTGTCACGTAGATTAAGGGATCTGTGGCTTTCCCTCGAGGCTTTCACACGAGGCTTTCACACAGGGCTGTGCCACGTGCCACCTTGGTGTGAGTCGATTCTCGGCGTGAAAAACGAGCCGGGGAAGGGAAAAGAGGTTCCTCTGGAATGGACTGAGATATCTGGGGGACTCTTGGAATGGTGGCACGACCCTGAAGTTACTCTCGCCGTTCCTGTTGAGAGGGCCTCCTCTTGAGATGCGACGAGAACGCGGGGAACTCTTTCCCGACGAAGCAGGGAAAGGATCCCGCATCTCGAGGTACGAGGCAGAAACGGGGCTCCTCTGGATGAGGGCGGGACCCTCGTGTTTCCTCTCGAGTGGAGACGGGTATGTTGGGGAACTTCTTGATTTGCACCAAGGGTGTGAAGGACCCTTTCGAAGTTCCAGAGGTGAGGTGTGATCAGCCTCGAGACGCCTCAGCAGAAATGGGCGTCATCTCGCGTGGAGGACAGAACCTCCTGGATTTTCTCGAGTTGCGGCTGGTCTTCTCGAGTTCCGACGGGGATCTCAGGGACCCGCTCTGGTGTCCTCAGGAAAGGCCAGTCCCCATGCGATTTGCTAGGGGCCCGCTCGGGATTCACCTCCCGTCGATGCCGGGGCCTAAGACCTTGTGTGGAGTCGGGGCTGGAACCTGAGGATTATTCTCAAGTGTTGCCATGGATCTTGGGGTGCTTCTGAGGCACCCCAGGGGAGTCAGGCCTCGTCTCGAGTGGGGACATGCACGTGCGACTTCCTCCCGAACTGCAGCAGTAGTGTCACGTTTCCTGGCACGTGGATCAAGGGATCTGTGGCTTCCCTCGAGGCTTTCCCTCGAGGCTTTCCCTCGAGGCTTTCCCACAGGGGTGTGCCACGTGCCACCTTGGTGTGAGTCGATCCTCGGCGTGAAAGACGAGCCGGTGAAGGGAAAAGAGGTTCCTCTGGAATGGACTGAGACATCTAGGAGACTCTTGAAATGGTGGCACGACCCAGGAGTTCCTCTCGCCGTTCCTGTTGTGAGGGCCTCCTATTGAGATGCGACGGGAACGCCGGGAATTCTTTCCCGACGAAGCAGGGAAAGGATCCCTCATCTCGAGCTACGAGGCGGAAACGGGGCTCCTCTACATGTGGGCGGGAACCTCGTGTTTCCTCTCGAGTGGAGACGGGTATGTCGGGGAACTTCTTGAGTTGCACCAAGATTGTGAAGGACCCTTTCGAAGTTCCAGAGGTGAGGTGTGATTAGCCTCGAGACGCCTCAGCAGAAATGGGCCTCATCTCGCCTGAAGGGGAGAACCTCCTGGATTTTCTCGAGGTGCGGCAGGTCTTCTCGAGTTACAACGGGGACCTCAGGGACCCGCTCTGGTGGCCTCAGGAAAGGCCAGTCCCCATGAGAGTTGCTTGGGGCCACCTCGGGATTCCTCTCCCGTCCATGGCAGGGCCTAAGACCTTGTGTGGAGTCGGGGCCGGAACCTGAGGATTCCTCTCCAGTGTTGACATGGATCTTGGGGTGCCTCTGAGTCTCACCAGGGGAGTCAGGCTTCGTCTCGAGTGGGGGCATGCACGTGCGCTTTCCTCCCGAGCTGCAGCAGTAGTGTCACGCTTCCTGGCACGTGCATCAAGGGATCTGTGGCTTTCCCTCTATGCTTTCCCTCGAGGCTTTCCCACGAGGCTTTCCCACATTGCTGTGCCACGTGCCACCTTGGTGTGAGTCGATCCTCGGCGTGAAAGACGAGCCGGTGAAGGGAAAAGAGGTTCCTCTGGAATGGACTGAGACATCTGGGGGACTCTTGGAATGGTGGCACGGCCCTGGAGTTCCTCTCGCCGTTCCTGTTGAGAGGGCCTCCTCTTGAGATGCGAAGGGAAGGCTGGGAACTCTTTTCCTAAGAAGCATTGAAAGGATCCCTCATCTCGAGCTACGAGGCGGAAACGGGGCTCCTCTGGATGTGGGCGAGACCCTCGTGTTTCCTCTCGAGTGGAGACCGATATGTAGGGGAACTTCTTAATGTGCACCAAGGGTGTGAAGGACCCTTTCGAAGTTCCAGAGGTGAGGTGTGATCAGCATAGAGACGTCTCAGCGGAAATGGGCCTCATCTTGCCTGGAGGGGAGAACCTCCTGGATTTTCTCGAGTTGCGTCAGGTCTTCCCGAGTTACGACGGGGACCTCAGGGACCCGCTCTGGTGGCCGCAGGAAAGGCCAGTCCCCATGCGAGTTGCTAGGGGCCTTCTCGGGATTCCTCTCCGGTGCATGCCGAGGCCTAAGACCTTGTGTGGAGTCGGGGCCGGAATCTGAGGATTCCTGTCCAGTGTTGCCATGGATCTTGGGGTGCTTCTGAGTCTCCCCAGGGGAGTCAGGCCTTGTCTCGAGTGGGGGCATGCACGTGACCTTCCTATCGAGCTGCAGCAGTAGTGTCACGCTTCCTGGCACGTGGATCAAGGGATGTGTGGCTTTCCCTCGAGGTTTTACCTCGAGGCTTTCCCTCGAGGCTTTCCCACAGGGGTGTGCCACGTGCCACCTTGGTGTGAGTCGATCCTCGGCGTGAAAGAGGAGCCGGTGAAGGGAAAAGAGGTTCCTCTGGAATGGACTGAGACATCTAGGAGACTCTTGAAATGGTGGCACGACCCAGGAGTTCCTCTCGCCGTTCCTGTTGTGAGGGCCTCCTCTTGAGATGCGACGGGAACGCCGGGAATTCTTTCCCGACGAAGCAGGGAAAGGATCCCTATCTCGAGCTACGAAGCGGAAACGGGGCTCCTCTACATGTGGGCGGGAACCTCGTGTTTCCCCTCGAGTGGAGACGGGTATGTCGGGGAACTTCTTCAGTTGCACCAAGATTGTGAAGGACCCTTTCGAAGTTCCAGAGGTGAGGTGTGATTAGCCTCGAGACGCCTCAACAGAAATGGGCCTCATCTCGCCTGAAGGGGAGAACCTCCTGGATTATCTCGAGGTGCGGCAGGTCTTCTCGAGTTACAACGGGGACCTCAGGGACCCGCTCTGGTGGCCTCAGGAAAGGCCAGTCCCCATGCGAGTTGCTAGGGGCCACCTCGGAATTCTCTCCCGTCCATGCCAGGACCTAAGACCTTGTGTGGAGTCGGGGCCGGAACCTGAGGATTCCTCTTCAGTGTTGACCTGGATCTTGGGGTGACTCGGTGTCTCCCCAGGGGAGTCAGGCCTCGTCTCGAGTGGGGGCATGCACGTGCGCTTTCCTATCGAGCTGCAGCAGTAGTGTCACGCTTTCTGGCACGTGCATCAAGGGATCTGTGGCTTTCCCTCTAGGCTTTCCCTCGAGGCTTTCCCACGAGGCTTTCCCACATTGCTGTGCCACGTGCAACCTTGGTGTGTGTCGATCCTCGGCGTGAAAGACGAGCCGGTGAAGGGAAAAGAGGTTCCTCTGGAAGGAACTGAGACATCTGGGGGACTCTTGGAATGGTGGCACGGCCCTGGAGTTCCTCTCGCCGTTCCTGTTGAGAGGGCCTCCTCTTGAGATGCGAAGGGAAGGCTGGGAACTCTTCCTAAGAAGCATTGAAAGGATCCCTCTTCTCGAGCTACGAGGCGGAAACGGGGCTCCTCTGGATGTGGGCGGGACCCTCGTGTTTCCTCTCGAGTGGAGACCGATATGTAGGGGAACTTCTTAATGTGCACCAAGGGTGTGAAGGACCCTTTCGAAGTTCCAGAGGTGAGGTGTGATCAGCATAGAGACGTCTCAGCGGAAATGGGCCTCATCTTGCCTGGAGGGGAGAACCTCGTGGATTTTCTCGAGTTGCGTCAGGTCTTCTCGAGTTACGACGGCGACCTCAGGGACCCGCTCTGGTGGACTCAGGAAAGGCCAGTCCCCATGCGAGTTGCTAGGGGCCATCTCGGGATTCCTCTCCGGTGCATGCCGAGGCCTAAGACCTTGTGTGTAGTCGGGGCCGGAATCTGAGGATTCCTCTTCAGTGTTGCCATGGATCTTGGGGTGCTTCTGAGTCTCCCCAGGGGAGTCAGGCCTCGTCTCGAGTGGGGGCATGCACGAGCGCTTTCCTCCCGAGCTGCAGCAGTAGTGTCACGCTTCCTGTCACGTGGATCAAGGGATCCGTGGCTTTCCCTCGAGGCTTTCCCACGAGGCTTTCGCACAGGGCTGTGCCACGTGCTACCTTGGTGTGAGTCGATCCTCGGCGTGAAATACGAGCCGGTGAAGGGAAAAGAGGTTCCTCTGGAATGGACTGAGACATCTGGGGGACTCTTGGAATGGTGGCACAACTCTGGAGTATCTCTCGCCGTTCCTGTTTATAGGGCCTCCTCTTGAGGTGCGACGGGAAGGCCGGGAACCTTGCCCAACGAAGGAGGGAAAGGATCCCTCATCTCGAGCTATGAGGCCGAAACGGGGCACCTCTGGATGTGGATGGGACCCTCGTCTTTCTTCTCGATTGGAGACGGGTATGTCGGGGAACTTCTTGAGTTGCACCAAGGGTGTGAAGGATCCTTTCGAAGTTCCAGAGGTGAGGTGTGATCAGCCTCGAGACGCCTCAGCGGAAATGGGCCTCATCTCGCCTGGATGGGAAAACCTCCTGGATTTTCTCGAGTTGCGGCAGGTCTTCTCGAGTTACGACGGGGTCCGCAGGGACCCGCTCTGATGGCCTCAGGAAAGGCCATACCCATGCGAGTTACTAGGGGCCATCTCGGGATTCCTCTCCGGTCCATGCCTAGGCCTAAGACCTTGTGTGGAGCCGGGGCCGGAACCTGATGATTCCTCTCCAGTGTTGCCATGGATCTTGGGGTGCTTCTGAGTCTCCCCAGAGGAGTCAGGCCTCGTCGAGTGTGGGGGCATGCACGTGCGCTTTCCTATCGAGCTGCAGCAGTAGTGTCACACTTCCTGGCACGTGGATCAAGGAATCTGTGGCTTTCCCTCGAGGCTTTCCCTCGAGGCTTTCCCTCGAGGCTTTCCCACAGGGGTGTGCCACGTGCCACCTTGGTGTGAGTCGATCCTCGGCGTGAAAGAGGAGCCGGTGAAGGTAAAAGAGGTTCCTCTGGAATGGACTGAGACATCTAGGAGACTCTTGAAATGGTGGCACGACCCATGAGTTCCTCTCGCAGTTCCTGTTGTGAGGGCCTCCTCTTGAGATGCGACGGGAATGCTGGGAATTCTTTCCCGACGAACCAGGGAAAGGATCCCTCATCTCGAGCTACGAGGCGGAAACGGGGCTCCTCTACATGTGGGCGGGAACCTCGTGTTTCCTCTCGAGTGGAGACGGTATGTCGCGGAACTTCTTGAGTTGCACCAAGATTGTGAAGGACCCTTTCGAAGTTCCAGAGGTGACGTGTGATTAGCCTCGAGACGCCTCAGCAGAAATGGGCCTCATCTCGCCTGAAGGGGAGAACCTCCTGAATTTTCTCGAGGTGCGGCAGGTCTTCTCGAGTTACAACGAGGTCCTCAGGGACCCGATCTGGTGGCCTCAGGAAAGGCCAGTCCCCATGTGAGTTGCTAGGGGCCACCTCGGGATTCCTCTCCCGTCCATGCCAGGGCCTAAGACCTTGTGTGGAGTCGGGGCCGGAACCTGAGGATTCCTCTCCAGTGTTGTCATGGATCTTGGGGTGCTTCTGAGTCTCCCCAGGGGAGTCAGGCCTCGTCTCGAGTGGGGGCATGCACGTGCGCTTTCCTCCCGAGCTGCAGCAGTAGTGTCACGCTTCCTGTCACTTCATCAAGGGATCTGTGGCTTTCCCTCGAGGCTGTCCCTCGAGGCTTTCCCACGAGGCATTCCCACAGGGCTGTGCCACGTGCCACCTTGGTGTGAGTCGATCCTCGGCGTGAAAGACGAGCCGGTGAAGGGAAAAGAGTTTCCTGTGGAATGGACTGAGACATCTGGGTGACTCTTGGAATGGTGGCAGGACCCTGGAGTTCCTCTCGCCGTTCCTGGTGAGAGGGCCTGCTCTTGAGATACGACGGGAACGCCGGGAACTCTTTCCCGACGATGCAGGGAAAGGATCCAACATCTGGAGCTATGAGGCGGAAACGGGGCACATCTGGATGTGGGCGGGACCCTCGTGTTTCCGCTCGAGTGGAGACGGGTATGTCGGGGAACTTCTTGATTTGCACCAAGGGTGTGAAGGAACCTTTCCAAGTTCCAGAGGTGAGGTGTGATCAGCCTCGAGACGCCTCAGCGGAAATGGGCCTCATCTCGCCTGGAGAGGAGAACCTCCTGGATTTTCTCGAGTTGCGGAGGGTCTTCTCGAGTTACGACGGGGACCTCAGGGACACGCTCATTGTCCTCAGGAAAGGCCAGTCCCCATGCGAGTTGCTAGGGGCCCTCTCGGGATTCCTCTCCCGTCCATGCCAGGGCCTAAGACCTTGTGTGGAGTCGGGGCCGGAACCTGAGGATTCCTCTCCAGTTTTGCCATGGAACTTGGGGTGCTTCTGAGTCTCCCCAGGGGAGTCAGACCTCGTCTCGAGTGGGGGCATGCACGTGCGCTTTCCTCCCGAGCTGCACCAGTAGTGTCCCGCTTCCTGTCACGTGGATCAAGGGATCTGTGGCTTTCCCTCGAGGCTTTCCCACTAGGCTTTCCCTCAGGGCTGTGCCACGTGCCACCTTGGTGTGAGTCGATCCTCGGCGTGAAAGACGAGCCAGTGAAGGGAAAAGAGGTTCCTCTGGAATGGACTGAGACATCTGGGGGACTCTTGGAATGGTGGCACGACCCTGGAGTTCCTCTCGCCGTTCCTGGTGAGAGGGCCTCCTCTTGAGTGGCGACGGGAACGCCGGGAACTCTTTCCCGACGAAGCAGGGAAAGGATCCCTCATCTCGAGCTGCGAGGCGGAAAAGGGGCACCTCTGGATGTGGGCGGCACCCTCGTGTTTCCTCTCGAGTGGAGTCGGGTATGTCGGGCAACTTCTTGATTTGCACCAAGGGTGTGAAGGACCCTTTCGAAGTTCCAGAGGTGAGGTGTGATCAGCCTAGAGACGTCTCAGCGGAAATGGGCCTCATCTCGCCTGGATGGGAGAACCTCCTGGATTTTCTCGAGTTGCGTCAGGTCTTTTCGAGTTACGACGGGGACCTCAGGGACCCGCTCTGGTGGCCTCAGGATAGGCCAGTCCCCATGCGAGTTGCTAGGGGCCCTCTTGGGATTCCTCTCCCGTCCATGCCAGGGCCTAATAGCTTGTGTGGAGTCGGGGCCGGAACCTGAGGATTCCTCTCCAGTGTTGCCATGGATCTTGGGGTGCTTCTGAGTTTCCCCAGGGGAGTCAGGCCTCGTCTCGAGTGGGGGCATGCAGGTGCGCTTTCCTCCCGAGCTGCAGCAGGCGTGTCACACTTCCTGTCACGTGGGTCAAGTGATCTGTGGCTTTCCCTCGAGGCTTTCCCTTGAGGCTTTCCAACGAGGCTTTCCCTCAGGGCCGTGCCACGTTGCACCTAGATGTGAGTCGATCTTCGGCGTGAAAAACGAGCCGGTGAAGGGAAAAGAGTTTCCTCTGGAATGGACTGAGACATCTGGGGCACTCTTGGAATGGTGGCACGACCCTGGAGTTCCTCTCGCCATTCCTGTTGAGAGGGCCTCCTCTTGAGATGCGACGGGAAAGCCAGGAACTCTTTCCCGACGAAGCAGGGAAAGGATCCCTCATCTCGAGCTACGAGGCGGAAACGGGGCTCCTCTGGATGTGGGCGGGACCCTCGTGTTTCCTCTCGAGTGGAGACGGGTATGTCGGGGAACTTCTTGAGTTGCAACAAGGGTGTGAAGAACCCTTTCGAAGTGCCAGAGGTGAGGTGTGATTAGCCTCGAGACGCCTCAGCGGAAATGTGCCTCATTTTGCCTGGAGGGCAGAACCTCCTGGATTTTGTCGAGTTGCGGCAGGTCTTCTCGAGCTACGACCGGGACCGCAGGGACCCGCTCTGGTGGCCTCAGGAAAGGCCAGTCCCAATGCTAGATGCTATGGGCCATCTCGGGATTCCTCTCCCGTCCATGCCAGGGCCTAAGACCTTGTGTGGAGTCGGGGCCGGAACCTGAGGATTCCTCTCCAATGTTGACATGGATCTTGGGGTGCCTCTGAGTCTCACCAGGAGAGTCAGGCCTCGTCTCGAGTGGGGGCATGCACGTGCGCTTTCCTCCGAGCTGCAGCAGTAGTGTCACGCTTCCTGGCACGTGCATCAAGGGATCTGTGGCTTTCCTTTGAGGCTTTCCCTCGAGGCTTTCCCACGAGGCTTTCACACAGGGCTGTGCCACGTGCCACCTTGTTGTGAGTCGATCCTCGGCGTGAAAGACGAGCCGGTGAAGGCAAAAGAGGTTCCTCTAGAATGGACTGAGACATCTGGGGGACTCTTGGAATGGTGGCACAACTCTGGAGTATCTCTCGCCGTTCCTGTTTATAGGGCCTCCTCTTGAGATGCGACGGGAAGGCCGGGAACCTTTCCCAACGAAGCAGGGAAAGGATCCCTCATCTCGAGCTACGAGGCGGAAACGGGGCACCTCTGGATGTGGATGGGACCCTCCTGTTTCCTCTCGATTGGAGACGGGTATGTCAGGGAACTTCTTGATTTGCACCAAGGGTGTGAAGGATCCTTTTGAAGTTCCAGAGGTGAGGTGTGATCAGCCTCGAGACGCCTCTGCGGAAATGGGCCTCATCTCGCCTGGATGGGAGAACCTCCTGGATTTTCTCGAGTTGCGGCAGGTCTTCTCGAGTTACGACGGGGTCCGCAGGGACCCGCTCTGGTGGCCTCAGAAAAGGCCATTCCCCATGCGAGTTACTAGGGGCCATCTCGGGATTCCTCTCCGGTCCATGCCTAGGCCTAAGACCTTGTGTGGAGTCGGGGACGGAACCTGATGATTCCTCTCCAGTGTTGCCATGGATCTTGGGGTGCTTCTGAGTCTCCCCAGGGGAGTCAGGCCTCGTCTCGAGTGGGTGCATGCACGTGCGCTTTCCTATCGAACTGCAGCAGTACTGTCACACTTCCTGGCACGTGGATCAAGGAATCTGTGGCTTTCCCTCGAGGCTTTCCCTCGAGGCTTTCCCACAGGGGTGTGCCACGTGCCACCTTGGTGTGAGTCGATCCTCGGCGTGAAAGAGGAGCCGGTGCAGGTAAAAGAGGTTCCTCTGGAATGGACTGAGACATCTAGGAGACTCTCGAAATGGTGGCACTACCCATGAGTTCCTCTCGCCGTTCCTGTTGTGAGGGCCTCCTCTTGAGATGCGACGGGAATGCCGGGAATTCTTTCCCGACGAATCAGGGAAAGGATCCCTCATCTCGAGCTACGAGGCGGAAACGGGGCTCCTCTACATGTGGGCGGGAACCTCGTGTTTCCTCTCGAGTGGAGACGGGTATGTCGGGGAACTTCTTGAGTTGCACCAAGATTGTGAAGGACCCTTTCCAAGTTCCAGAGGTGACGTGTGATTAGCCTCGAGATGCCTCAGCAGAAATGGGCCTCATCTCGCCTGAAGGGGAGAACCTCCTGGATTTTCTCGAGGTGCGGCAGGTCTTCTCGAGTTACGACGGGGTCCGCAGGGACCTGCTCTGGTGGCCTCAGAAAAGGCCATTCCCCATGCGAGTTACTAGGGGCCATCTCGGGATTCCTCTCCGGTCCATGCCTAGGCCTAAGACCTTGTGTGGAGTCGGGGACGGAACCTGATGATTCCTCTCCAGTGTTGCCATGGATCTTGGGGTGCTTCTGAGTCTCCCCAGGGGAGTCAGGCCTCGTCTCGAGTGGGTGCATGCACGTGCGCTTTCCTATCGAACTGCAGCAGTACTGTCACACTTCCTGGCACGTGGATCAAGGAATCTGTGGCTTTCCCTTGAGGCTTTCCCTCGAGGCTTTCCCACAGGGGTGTGCCACGTGCCACCTTGGTGTGAGTCGATCCTCGGCGTGAAAGAGGAGCCGGTGAAGGTAAAAGAGGTTCCTCTGGAATGGACTGAGACATCTAGGAGACTCTCGAAATGGTGGCACTACCCATGAGTTCCTCTCGCCGTTCCTGTTGTGAGGGCCTCCTCTTAAGATGCGACGGGAATGCCGGGAATTCTTTCCCGATGAATCAGGGAAAGGATCCCTCATCTCGAGCTACGAGGCGGAAACGGGGCTCCTCTACATGTGGGCGGGAACCTCGTGTTTCCTCTCGAGTGGAGACGGGTATGTCGGGGAACTTCTTGAGTTGCACCAAGATTGTGAAGGACCCTTTCCAAGTTCCAGAGGTGACGTGTGATTAGCCTCGAGACGCCTCAGCAGAAATGGGCCTCATCTCGCCTGAAGGGGAGAACATCCTGGATTTTCTCGAGGTGCGGCAGGTCTTCTCGAGACACAACGGGGACCTCAGGGTTCCGATCTGGTGGCCTCAGGAAAGGCCAGTCCCCCTGGGAGTTGCTAGGGGCCACCTCGGGATTCCACTCCCGTCCATGCCAGGGCCTAAGACCTTGTGTGGAGTCGGGGCCGGAACCTGAGGATTCCTCTCCAGTGTTGCCATGGATCTTGGGGTGCTTCTGAGTCTCCCCAGGGGAGTCAGGCCTCGTCTCGAGTGGGGGCATGAACGTGCGCTTTCCTCCCGAGCTGCAGCAGTAGTGTCACGCTTCCTGTCACTTGGATCAAGGGATCTGTGGCTTTCCCTCGAGGCTGTCCCTCGAGGCTTTCCCACGAGGCATTCCCACAGGGCTGTGCCACGTGCCACCTTGGTGTGAGTCGATCCTCGGCGTGAAAGACGAGCCGGTGAAGGGAAAAGTGTTTCCTCTGGAATGGACTGAGACCTTGGGTGACTCTTGGAATGGTGGCAGGACCCTGGAGTTCCTCTCGCCGTTCCTGGTGACAGGGCCTGCTCTTGAGATGCGACGGGAACGCCGGGAACTCTTTCCCGACGATGCAGGGAAAGGATCCAACATCTGGAGCTACGAGGCGGAAACGGGGCACCTCTGGATGTGGGCGGGACCCTCGTGTTTCCGCTCGAGTGGAGACGGGTATGTCGGGGAACTTCTTGATTTGCACCAAGGGTGTGAAGGAACCTTTCCAAGTTCCAGAGGTGAGGTGTGATCAGCCTCGAGACGCCTCAGCGGAAATCGGCCTCATCTCGCCTGGAGAGGAGAACCTCCTGGATTTTCTCGAGTTGCGGCAGGTCTTCTCGAGTTACGACGGGGACCTCAGGGACCCGCTCATGTGTCCTCAGGAAAGGCCAGTCCCCATGCGAGTTGCTAGGGGCCCTCTCGGGATTCCTTTCCCGTCCATGCCGGGGCCTAAGACCTTGTGTGGAGTCGGGGCCGGAACCTCAGGATTCCTCTCCAGTTTTGCCATGGAACTTGGGGTGCTTCTGAGTCTCCCCAGGGGAGTCAGACCTCGTCTCGAGTGGGGGCATGCACGTGCGCTTTCCTCCCGAGCTGCAGCAGTAGTGTCAGGCTTCCTGGCACGTGGATCAAGGGATCTGTGGCTTTCCCTCTAGGCTTTCCCTCGAGGCTTTCCCACGAGGCTTTCCCACATTGCTGTGCCACGTTCCACCTTGGTGTGAGTCGATCCTCGGCGTGAAAGACGAGCCGGTGAAGGGAAAAGAGGTTCCTCTGGAATGGACTGAGACATCTGGGGGACTCTTGGAATGGTGGCACGGCCCTGGAGTTCCTCTCGCCGTTCCTGTTGAGAGGGCCTCCTCTTGAGATGCGAAGGGAAGGCTGGGAACTCTTTTCCTACGAAGCATTTAAAGGATCCCTCATCTCGAGCTACGAGGTGGAAACGGGGCTCCTCTGGATGTGGGCGGGACCCTCGTGTTTCCTCTCGAGTGGAGACCGATATGTAGGGGAACTTCTTAGTGTGCACCAAGGGTGTGAAGGACCCTTTCGAAGTTCCAGAGGTGAGGTGTGATCAGCCTAGAGACGTCTCAGCGGAAATGGGCCTCATCTAGCCTGGAGGGGAGAACCTCCTGGATTTTCTCGAGTTGCGTCAGGTCTTCTCGAGTTACGACGGGGACTTCAGGGACCCGCTCTGGTGGCCGCAGGAAAGGCCAGTCCCCATGCGAGTTGCTAGGGGCCATCTCGGGATTCCTCTCCGGTGCATGCCAAGGCCTAAGACCTTGAGTGGAGTCGGGGCCAGAATCTGAGGATTCCTGTGCCGTGTTGCCATGGATCTTGGGGTGCTTCTGAGTCTCCCCAGGGGAGTCAGGCCTCGTCTCGAGTGTGGGCATGCACGAGCGCTTTCCTCCCGAGCTGCAGCAGTAGTGTCACGCTTCCTGGCACGTGGATCAAGGGATCCGTGGCTTTCCCTCGAGGCTTTCCCACGAGGCTTTCACACAGGGCTGTGCCACGTGCCACCTTGGTGTGAGTCGATCCTCGGCGTGAAAGACGAGCCGGTGAAGGGAAAAGAGGTTCCTCTGGAATGGACTGAGACATCTGGGGGACTCTTGGAATGGTGGCACAACTCTGGAGTATCTCTCGCCGTTCCTGTTTATAGGGCCTCCTCTTGAGATGCGACGGGAAGGCCGGGAACCTTGCCCATCGAAGCAGGGAAAGGATCCCTCATCTCGAGCTACGAGGCGGAAACGGGGCACCTCTGGATGTGGATGGGACTCTCCTGTGTCCTCTCGATTGGAGACGGGTATGTCGGGGAACTTCTTGATTTGCACCAAGGGTGTGAAGGAACCTTTCCAAGTTCCAGAGGTGAGGTGTGATCAGCCTCGAGACGCCTCAGCGGAAATGGGCCTCATCTCGCCTGGAGGGGAGAACCTCCGGGATTTTCTCGAGTTGCGGCAGGTCTTCTCGAGTTACGACGGGGACCTCGGCGACCCGCTCTTGTGTCCTCAGGAAAGGCCAGTCCCCATGCGAGTTGCTAGGGGCCCTCTCGGGATTCCTCTCCCGTCCATGCCGGGGCCTAAGACCTTGTGTGGAGTCGGGGCTGGAACCTGAGGATTCCTCTCCAGTTTTGCCATGGAACTTGGGGTGCTTCTGAGTCTCCCCAGGGGAGTCAGACCTCGTCTCGAGTGGGGGCATGCACGTGCGCTTTCCTCCCGAGCTGCAGCTGTAGTGTCCCTCTTCCTGTCACGTGGATCAAGGGATCTGTGGCTTTCCCTCGAGGCTTTCCCACGAGGCTTTCCCTCAGGGCTGTGCCACGTGCCACCTTGGTGTGAGTCGATCCTCGGCGTGAAAGACGAGCCGGTGAAGGGAAAAGAGGTTCCTTTGGAATGGACTGAGACATCTGGGGGACTCTTGGAATGGTGGCACGACCCTGGAGTTCCTCTCGCCGTTCCTGGTGAGAGGGCCTCCTCTTGAGAGGCGACGGGAATGCCGGGAACTCTTTCCCGACGAAGCAGGGAAAGGATCCCTCATCTCGAGCTACGAGGCGGAAAAGGGGCACCTCTGGATGTGGGCGGCACCCTCGTGTTTCCTCTCGAGTGGAGTCGGGTATGTCGGGCAATTTCTTGATTTGCACCAAGGGTGTGAAGGACCCTTTCTAAGTTCCAGAGGTGAGGTGTGATCAGCCTAGAGACGACTCAGCTGAAATGGGCCTCATCTCGCTTGGAGGGGAGAACCTTCTGGATTTTCTCGAGTTGCGGCAGGTCTTTTCGAGTTACGACGGGGACCTCAGGGACCCGCTCGGGTGGCCTCAGGATAGGCTAGTCCCCATGCGAGTTGCTAGGGGCCCTCTTGGGATTCCTCTCCCGTCCATGCCAGGGCCTAATAGCTTGTGTGGAGTCGGGGCCGGAACCTGAGGATTCCTCTCCAGTGTTGCCATGGATCTTGGGGTGCTTCTGAGTTTCCCCAGCGGAGTCAGGCCTCGTCTCGAGTGGGGGCATGCACGTGCGCTTTCCTCCCGAGCTGCAGCAGGCGTGTCACACTTCCTGTCACGTGGGTCAAGTGATCTGTGGCTTTCCCTCGAGGCTTTCCCTTGAGGCTTTCCCACGAGGCTTTCCCACAGGGCCGTGCCACGTTGCACCTAGGTGTGAGTCGATCCTCGTCATGAAAGAAGAGCCGGTGAAGGGAAAAGAGTTTCCTCTGGAATGGACTGAGACATCTGGGGGACTCTTGGAATGGTGGCACGACCCTGGAGTTCCTCTCGCCATTCCTGTTGAGAGGGCCTCCTCTTGAGATGCGACGGGAAGGCCAGGAACTCTTTCCCGACGAAGCAGGGAAAGGATCCCTCATCTCGAGCTACTAGGCGGAAACGGGGCTCCTCTGGATGTGGGCGGGACCCTCGTGTTTCCTCTCGAGTGGAGACGGTTATGTAGGGGAACTTCTTGAGTTGCAACAAGGGTGTGAAGAACCCTTTCGAAGTGCAAGAGGTGAGGTGTGATTAGCCTCGAGACGCCTCAGTGGAAATGTGCCTCATTTTGCCTGGAGGGCAGAACCTCCTGGATTTTGTCGAGTTGCGGCAGGTCTTCTCGAGCTACGACCGGGCCCGCAGGGACCCGCTCTGGTGGCCGCAGGAAAGGCCAGTCCCAATGCTAGATGCTATGGGCCATCTCGGGATTCCTCTCCCGTCCATGCCAGGGCCTAAGACCTTGTGTGGAGTCGGGGCCGGAACCTGAGGATTCCTCTCTAGTGTTGACATGGATCTTGGGGTGCCTCTGAGTCTCACCAGGGGAGTCAGGCCTCCTCTCAAGTGGGGGCATGCACGTGCGCTTTCCTCCCGAGCTGCAGCAGTAGTGTCACGCTTCCTGGCACGTGCATCAAGGGATCTGTGGCTTTCCTTTGAGGCTTTCCCTCGAGGCTTTCCCACGAGGCTTTCGCACAGGGCTGTGCCACGTGCCACCTTGGTGTGAGTCGATCCTCGGCGTGAAAGACGAGCCGGTGAAGGGAAAAGATGTTCCTCTGGAATGGACTGAGACATCTGGGGGACTCTTGGAATGGTGGCACAACTCTGGAGTATCTCTCGCCGTTCCTGTTGAGAGGGCCTCCTCTTGAGATGCGACGGGAAGGCCGGGAACCTTGCCCATCGAAGCAGGGAAAGGATCCCTCATCTCGAGCTACGAGGCGGAAACGGGGCACCTCTGGATGTGGATGGGACTCTCCTGTTTCCTCTCGATTGGAGACGGGTATGTCGGGGAACTTCTTGATTTGCACCAAGGGAGTGAAGGATCCTTTCGAAGTTCCAGAGGTGAGGTGTGATCAGGCTCGAGACGCCTCAGCGGAAATGGGCCTCATCTCGCCTGGATGGGAGAACCTCCTGGATTTTCTCGAGTTGCGGCAGGTCTTCTCGAGTTACGACGGGGTCCGCAGGGACCCGCTCTGGTGGCCTCAGGAAAGGCCATTCCCCATGCGAGTTACTAGGGGCCATCTCGGGATTCCTCTCCGGTCCATGCCTAGGCCTAAGACCTTGTGTGGAGTCGGGGCCGGAACCTGATGATTCCTCTCCAGTGTTGCCATGGATCTTGGGGTGCTTCTGAGTCTCCCCAGGGGAGTCAGGCCTCGTCTCGAGTGGGTGCATGCACGTGCGCTTTCCTCCCGAGCTGCAGCAGTAGTGTCACGCTTTCTGTCACGTGGATCAAGGGATCTGTGGCTTTCCTTTGAGGCTTTCCCTCGAGGCTTTCCCACGAGGCTTTCCCACAGGGCTGTGCCACGTGCCACCTTGGTGTGAGTCGATCCTCGGCGTGAAAGACGAGCCGGTGAAGGGAAAAGAGTTTCCTGTGGAATGGACTGAGACATCTAGGAGACTCTTGAAATGGTGGAACGACCCAGGAATTCCTCTCGCCGTTCCTGTTGTGAGGGCCTCCTATTGAGATGCGAAGGGAACGCCGGGAATTCTTTCCCGACGAAGCAGGGAAAGGATCCCTCATCTCGAGCTACGAGGCGGAAACGGGGCTCCTCTACATGTGGGCGGAAACCTCGTGTTTCCTCTCGAGTGGAGACGGGTATGTCGGGGAACTTCTTGAGTTGCACCAAGATTGTGAAGGACCCTTTCGAAGTTCCAGAGGTGAGGTGTGATTAGCCTCGAGACGCCTCAGCAGAAATGGGCCTCATCTCGCCTGAAGGATAGAACCTCCTGGATTTTCTCGAGGTGCGGCAGGTCTTCTCGAGTTACAACGGGGACCTCAGGGACCCGCTCTGGTGGCCTCAGGAAAGGCCAGTCCCCATGCGAGTTGCTTGGGGCCACCTCGGGATTCCTCTCCGGTGCATGCCGATGTCTAAGACCTTGTGTGGAGTCGGGGCCGGAATCTGAGGATTCCTGTCCAGTGTTGCCATGGATCTTGGGGTGCCTCTGAGTCTCCCCAGGGGAGTCAGGCCTCGTCTTGTGTGGGGGCATGCACGTGCGCTTTCCTCCCGAGCTGCAGCAGTAGTGTCACGCTTCCTGTCACGTGGATCAAGGGATCCGTGGCTTTCCCTCGAGGCTTTCCCACGAGGCTTTCGCACAGGGCTGTGCCACGTGCCACCTTGGTGTGAGTCGATCCTCGGCGTGAAAGACGAGCCGGTGAAGAGAAAAGAGTTTCCTGTGGAATGGACTGAGACATCTGGGGGACTCTTGGAATGGTGGCAGGACCCTGGAGTTCCTCTCGCCGTTCCTGGTGAGAGGGCCTGCTCTTGAGATGCGACGGGAACGCCGGGAACTCTTTCCCGACGATGCAGGGAAAGGATCCAACATCTGGAGCTACGAGGCGGAAACGGGGCACATCTGGATGTGGGCGGGACCCTCGTGTTTCCGCTCGAGTGGAGACGGGTATGTCGGGGAACTTCTTGATTTGCACCAAGGGTGTGTAGGAACCTTTCCAAGTTCCAGAGGTGCGGAGTGATCAGCCTCGAGACGCCTCAGCGGAAATGGGCCTCATCTCGCCTGGAGGGGAGAACCTCCTGGATTTTCTCGAGTTGCGGCAGGTCTTCTCGAGTTACGATGGGGACCTCAGGGATCCGCTCATGTGTCCTCAGGAAAGGCCAGTCCCCATGCGAGTTGCTAGGGGCCCTCTCGGGATTCCTCTCCGGTGCATGCCGAGGCCTAAGACCTTGAGTGGAGTCGGGGCCAGAATCTGAGGATTCCTGTCCCGTGTTGCCATGGATCTTGGGGTGCCTCTGAGTCTGCCCAGGGGAGTCAGGCCTCGTCTCGAGTGGGGGCATGCCCGAGCGCTTTCCTCCCGAGCTGCAGCAGTAGTGTCACGCTTCCTGGCACGTGGATCAAGGGATCCGTGGCTTTCCCTCGAGGCTTTCCCACGAGGCTTTCGCACAGGGCTGTGCCACGTGCCACCTTGGTGTGAGTCGATCCTCGGCGTGAAAGAGGAGCTGGTGAAGGGAAAAGAGGTTCCTCTGGAATGGACTGAGACATCTGGGGGACTCGTGGAATGGTGGCACAACTCTGGAGTATCTCTCGCCGTTCCTGTTTATAGGGCCTCCTCTTGAGATGCGACGGGAAGGCCGGGAACCTTGCCCATCGAAGCAGGGAAAGGATCCCTCATCTCGAGCTACGAGGCGGAAACGGGGCACCTCTGGATGTGGATGGGACTCTCCTGTTTCCTCTCGATCGGAGACGGGTATGTCGGGGAACTTCTTGATTTGCACCAAGGGAGTGAAGGATCCTTTCGAAGTTCCAGAGGTGAGGTGTGATCAGGCTCGAGACGCCTCAGCGGAAATGGGCCTCATCTCGCCTGGATGGGAGAACCTCCTGGATTTTCTCGAGTTGCGGCAGGTCTTCTCGAGTTACGACGGGGTCCGCAGGGACCCGCTCTGGTGGCCTCAGGAAAGGCCATTCCCATGCGAGTTACTAGGGGCCATCTCGGGATTCCTCTCCGGTCCATGCCTAGGCCTAAGACCTTGTGTGGAGTCGGGGCCGGAACCTGATGATTCCTCTCCAGTGTTGCCATGGATCTAGGGGTGCTTCTGAGTCTCCCCAGGGGAGTCAGGCCTCGTCTCGAGTGGGTGCATGCACGTGCGCTTTCCTCCTGAGCTGCAGCAGTAGTGTCACGCTTTCTGTCACGTGGATCAAGGGATCTGTGGCTTTCCTTTGAGGCTTTCCCTCGAGGCTTTCCCAAGAGGCTTTCCCACAGGGCTGTGCCACGTGCCACCTTGGTGTGAGTCGATCCTCGGCGTGAAAGACGAGCCGGTTAAGGAAAAAGAGTTTCCTGTGGAATGGACTGAGACATCTGGGGGACTCTTGGAATGGTGGCAGGACCCTGGAGTTCCTCTCGCCGTTCCTGGTGACAGGGCCTTCTCTTGAGATGCGACGGGAACGCCGGGAACTCTTTCCCGACGATGCAGGGAAAGGATCCATCATCTGGAGCTACGAGGCGGAAACGGGCCACCTCTGGATGTGGGCGGGACCCTCGTGTTTCCGCTCGAGTGGAGACGGGTATGTCGGGGAACTTCTTGATTTGCACCAAGGGTGTGAAGGACCCTTTCGAAGTTCCAGAGGTGAGGTGTGATCAGCCTCGAGACGCCTCAGTGGAAATGGGCCTCATCTCGCCTGGAGGGGAGAACCTCCTGGATTTTCTCGAGTTGCGGCAGGTCTTCTCGAGTTACGACGGGGACCTCAGCGACCCGCTCTTGTGTCCTCAGGAAAGGCCAGTCCCCATGCGAGTTGCTAGGGGCCCTCTCGGGATTCCTCTCCCGTCCATGCCGGGGCCTAAGACCTTGTGTGGAGTCGGGGCTGGAACCTGAGGATTCCTCTCTAGTGTTGCCATGGATCTTGGGGTGCTTCTGAGTCTCCCCAGGGGAGTCAGACCTCGTCTCGAGTGGGGGCATGCACGTGCGCTTTCTTCCCGAGCTGCAGCAGTAGTGTCACGCTTCCTGTCACGTGGATCAAGGGATCTGTAGCTTTCCCTCGAGGCTTTCACACGAGGCTTTCCCTCAGGGCTGTGCCACGTGCCACCTTGGTGTGAGTCGATCCTCGGCGTGAAAGACGAGCCGGTGAAGGGAAAAGAGGTTCCTCTGGAATGGACTGAGACATCTGGGGGACTCTTGGAATGGTGGCACGACCCTGGAGTTCCTCTCGCCGTTCCTGGTGAGAGGGCCTCCTCTTGAGAGGCGACGGGAACGCCGGGAACTCTTTCCCGACGAAGCAGGGAAAGGATCCCTCATCTCGAGCTACGAGGCGGAAAAGGGGCACCTCTGGATGTGGGCGGCACCCTCGTGTTTCCTCTCGAGTGGAGTCGGGTATGTCGGGCAACTTCTTGATTTGGACCAAGGGTGTGAAGGACCCTTTCGAAGTTCCAGAGGTGAGGTGTAATCAGCCTAGAGACGTCTCAGTGGAAATGGGCCTCATCTCGCCTGGATGGGAGAACCTCCTGGATTTTCTCGAGTTGCGGCAGGTCTTTTCGAGTTACGACGGGGACCTCAGGGACCCGCTCTGGTGGCCTCAGGATAGGCCAGTCCCCATGCGAGTTGCTAGGGGCCCTCTTGGGATTCCTCTCCCGTCCATGCCAGGGCCTAATAGCTTGTGTGGAGTCGGGGCCAGAACCTGAGGATTCCTCTCCAGTGTTGCCATGGATCTTGGGGTGCTTCTGAGTTTCCCCAGGGGAGTCAGGCCTCGTCTCGAGTGGGGGCATGCACGTGCGCTTTCCTCCCGAGCTGCAGCAGGCGTGTCACACTTCCTGTCACGTGGGTCAAGTGATCTGTGGCTTTCCCTCGAGGCTTTCCCTTGAGGCTTTCCCACGAGGCTTTCCCACAGGGCCGTGCCACGTTGCACCTAGGTGTGAGTCGATCCTCGGCATGAAAGAAGAGCTGGTGAAGGGAAAAGAGTTTCCTCTGGAATGGACTGAGACATCTGGGGGACTCTTGGAATGGTGGCACGACCCTGGAGTTCCTCTCGCCATTCCTGTTGAGAGGGCCTCCTCTTGAGATGCGACGGGAACGCCAGGAACTCTTTCCCGAAGAAGCAGGGAAAGGATCCCTCATCTCGAGCTACGAGGCGGAAACGGGGCTCCTCTGGATGTGGGCGGGACCCTCGTGTTTCCTCTCGAGTGGAGACGGTTATGTAGGGGAACTTCTTGAGTTGCAACAAGGGTGTGAAGAACCCTTTCGAAGTGCCAGAGGTGAGGTGTGATTAGCCTCAAGACGCCTCAGCGGAAATGTGCCTCATTTTGCCTGGAGGGCAGAACCTCCTGGATTTTGTCGAGTTGCGGCAGGTCTTCTCGAGCTATGACCGGGACCGCAGGGACCCGCTCTGGTGGCCTCAGGAAAGGCCAGTCCCAATGCTAGATGCTATGGGCCATCTCGGGATTCCTCTCCCGTCCATGCCAGGGCCTAAGACCTTGTGTGGAGTCGGGGCCGGAACCTGAGGATTCCTCTCCAGTGTTGACATGGATCTTGGGGTGCCTCTGAGTCTCACCAGGGGAGTCAGGCCTCCTCTCGAGTGGGGGCATGCACGTGCGCTTTCCTCCCGAGCTGCAGCAGTAGTGTCACGCTTCCTGGCACGTGCATCAAGGGATCTGTGGCTTTCCCTCTAGGCTTTCCCTCGAGGCTTTCCCACGAGGCTTTCGCACAGGGCTGTGCCACGTGCCACCTTGGTGTGAGTCGATCCTCGGCGTGAAAGACGAGCCGGTGAAGGGAAAAGATGTTCCTCTGGAATGGACTGAGACATCTGGGGGACTCTTGGAATGGTGGCACGGCCCTGGAGTTCCTCTCGCCGTTCCTGTTGAGAGGGCCTCCTCTTGAGATGCGAAGGGAAGGCTGGGAACTCTTTTCCTACGAAGCATTGAAAGGATCCCTCATCTCGAGCTACGAGGCGGAAACGGGGCTCCTCTGGATGTGGGCGGGACCCTCGTGTTTCCTCTCGAGTGGAGACCGATATGTAGGGGAACTTCTTAGTGTGCACCAAGGGTGTGAAGGACCCTTTCGAAGTTCCAGAGGTGAGGTGTGATCAGCCTAGAGACGTCTCAGCGGAAATGGGCCTCATCTTGCCTGGAGGGGAGAACCTCCTGGATTTTCTCGAGTTGCGTCAGGTCTTCTCGAGTTACGACGGGGACCTCAGGGACCCGCTCTGGTGGCCGCAGGAAAGGCCAGTCCCCATGCGAGTTGCTAGGGGCCATCTCGGGATTCCTCTCCGGTGCATGCCGAGGCCTAAGACCTTGAGTGGAGTCGGGGCCAGAATCTGAGGATTCCTGTCCCGTGTTGCCATGGATCTTGGGGTGCTTCTGAGTCTCCCCAGGGGAGTCAGGCCTCGTCTCGAGTGGGGGCATGCCCGAGCGCTTTCCTCCCGAGCTGCAGCAGTAGTGTCACGCTTCCTGGCACGTGGATCAAGGGATCCGTGGCTTTCCCTCGAGGCTTTCCCACGAGGCTTTCGCACAGGGCTGTGCCACGTGCCACCTTGGTGTGAGTCGATCCTTGGCGTGAAAGACGAGCCGGTGAAGGGAAAAGAGGTTCCTCTGGAATGGACTGAGACATCTGGGGGACTCTTGGAATGGTGGCACAACTCTGGAGTATCTCTCGCCGTTCCAGTTTATAGGGCCTCCTCTTGAGATGCGACGGGAAGGCCGGGAACCTTGCCCATCGAAGCAGGGAAAGGATCCCTCATCTCGAGCTACGAGGCGGAAACGGGGCACCTCTGGATGTGGATGGGACTCTCCTGTTTCCTCTCGATTGGAGACGGGTATGTCGGGGAACTTCTTGATTTGCACCAAGGGAGTGAAGGATCCTTTCGAAGTTCCAGAGGTGAGGTGTGATCAGGCTCGAGACGCCTCAGCGGAAATGGGCCTCATCTCGCCTGGATGGGAGAACCTCCTGGATTTTCTCGAGTTGCGGCAGGTCTTCTCGAGTTACGACGGGGTCCGCAGGGACCCGCTCTGGTGGCCTCAGGAAAGGCCATTCCCATGCGAGTTACTAGGGGCCATCTCGGGATTCCTCTCCGGTCCATGCCTAGGCCTAAGACCTTGTGTGGAATCGGGGCCGGAAGCTGATGATTCCTCTCCAGTGTTGCCATGGATCTTGGGGTGCTTCTGAGTCTCCCCAGGGGAGTCAGGCCTCGTCTCGAGTGGGTGCATGCACGTGCGCTTTCCACCCGAGCTGCAGCAGTAGTGTCACGCTTTCTGTCACGTGGATCAAGGGATCTGTGGCTTTCCTTTGAGGCTTTCCCTCGAGGCTTTCCCACGAGGCTTTCCCACAGGGCTGTGCCACGTGCCACCTTGGTGTGAGTCGATCCTCGGCGTGAAAGACGAGCCGGTGAAGGGAAAAGAGTTTCCTGTGGAATGGACTGAGACATCTGGGGGACTCTTGGAATGGTGACAGGACCCTGGAGTTCCTCTCGCCGTTCCTGGTGACAGGGCCTTCTCTTGAGATGCGACGGGAACGCCGGGAACTCTTTCCCGACGATGCAGGGAAAGGATCCATCATCTGGAGCTACGAGGCGGAAACGGGCCACCTCTGGATGTGGGCGGGACCCTCGTGTTTCCGCTCGAGTGGAGACGGGTATGTCGGGGAACTTCTTGATTTGCACCAAGGGTGTGAAGGACCCTTTCGAAGTTCCAGAGGTGAGGTGTGATCAGCCTCGAAACGCCTCAGCGGAAATGGGCCTCATCTCGCCTGGAGGGGAGAACCTCCTGGATTTTCTCGAGTTGCGGCAGGTCTTCTCGAGTTACGACGGGGACCTCAGCGACCCGCTCTTGTGTCCTCAGGAAAGGCCAGTCCCCATGCGAGTTGCTAGGGGCCCTCTCGGGATTCCTCTCCCGTCCATGCCGGGGCCTAAGACCTTGTGTGGAGTCGGGGCCGGAACCTGAGGATTCCTCTCTAGTGTTGCCATGGATCTTGGGGTGCTTCTGAGTCTCCCCAGGGGAGTCAGACCTCGTCTCGAGTGGGGGCATGCACGTGCGCTTTCTTCCCGAGCTGCAGCAGTAGTGTCACGCTTCCTGTCACGTGGATCAAGGGATCTGTGGCTTTCCCTCGAGGCTTTCCCACGAGGCTTTCCCTCAGGGCTGTGCCACGTGCCACCTTGGTGTGAGTCGATCCTCGGCGTGAAAGACGAGCCGGTGAAGGGAAAAGAGGTTCCTCTGGAATGGACTGAGACATCTGGGGGACTCTTGGAATGGTGGCACGACCCTGGAGTTCCTCTCGCCGTTCCTGGTGAGAGGGCCTCCTCTTGAGAGGCGACGGGAACGCCGGGAACTCTTTCCCGACGAAGAAGGGAAAGGATCCCTCATCTCGAGCTACGAGGCGGAAAAGGGGCACCTCTGGATGTGGGCGGCACCCTCGTGTTTCCTCTCGAGTGGAGTCGGGTATGTCGGGCAACTTCTTGATTTGGACCAAGGGTGTGAAGGACCCTTTCGAAGTTCCAGAGGTGAGGTGTAATCAGCCTAGAGACGTCTCAGCGGAAATGGGCCTCATCTCGCCTGGATGGGAGAACCTCCTGGATTTTCTCGAGTTGCGGCAGGTCTTTTCGAGTTACGACGGGGTCCTCAGGGACCCGCTCTGGTGGCCTCAGGATAGGCCAGTCCCCATGCGAGTTGCTAGGGGCCCTCTTGGGATTCCTCTCCCGTCCATGCCAGGGCCTAATAGCTTGTGTGGAGTCGGGGCCGGAACCTGAGGATTCCTCTCCAGTATTGCCATGGATCTTGGGGTGCTTCTGAGTTTCCCCAGGGGAGTCAGGCCTCGTCTCGAGTCGGGGCATGCACGTGCGCTTTCCTCCCGAGCTGCAGCAGGCGTGTCACACTTCCTGTCACGTGGGTCAAGAGATCTGTGGCTTTCCCTCGAGGCTTTCCCTTGAGGCTTTCCCACGAGGCTTTCCCACAGGGCCGTGCCACGTTGCACCTATGTGTGAGTCGATCCTCGGCATGAAAGAAGAGCCGGTGAAGGGAAAAGAGTTTCCTCTGGAATGGACTGAGACATCTGGGGGACTCTTGGAATGGTGGCACGACCCTGGAGTTCCTCTCGCCATTCCTGTTGAGAGGGCCTCCTCTTGAGATGCGACGGGAACGCCAGGAACTCTTTCCCGACGAAGCAGGGAAAGGATCCCTCATCTCGAGCTACTAGGCGGAAACGGGGCTCCTCTGGATGTTGGCGGGACCCTCGTGTTTCCTCTCGAGTGGAGACGGGTATGTCGGGGAACTTCTTGAGTTGCAACAAGGGTGTGAAGAACCCTTTCGAAGTGCCAGAGGTGAGGTGTGATTAGCCTCGAGACGCCTCAGCGGAAATGTGCCTCATTTTGCCTGGAGGGCAGAACCTCCTGGATTTTGTCGAGTTGCGGCAGGTCTTCTCGAGCTATGACCGGGACCGCAGGGACCCGCTCTGGTGGCCTCAGGAAAGGCCAGTCCCAATGCTAGATGCTATGGGCCATCTCGGGATTCCTCTCCCGTCCATGCCAGGGCCTAAGACCTTGTGTGGAGTCGGGGCCGGAACCTGAGGATTCCTCTCCAGGGTTGACATGGATCTTGGGGTGCCTCTGAGTCTCACCAGGGGAGTCAGGCCTCCTCTCGAGTTGGGGCATGCACGTGCGCTTTCCTCCCGAGCTGCAGCAGTAGTGTCACGCTTCCTGGCACGTGCATCAAGGGATCTGTGGCTTTCCCTCTAGGCTTTCCCTCGAGGCTTTCCCACGAGGCTTTCGCACAGGGCTGTGCCACGTGCCACCTTGGTGTGAGTCGATCCTCGGCGTGAAAGACGAGCCGGTGAAGGGAAAAGATGTTCCCCTGGAATGGACTGAGACATCTGGGGGACTCTTGGAATGGTGGCACGGCCCTGGAGTTCCTCTCGCCGTTCCTGTTGAGAGGGCCTCCTCTTGAGATGCGAAGGGAAGGCTGGGAACTCTTTTCCTACGAAGCATTGAAAGGATCCCTCATCTCGAGCTACGAGGCGGAAACAGGGCTCCTCTGGATTTCAGCGGGACCCTCGTGTTTCCTCTCGAGTGGAGACCGATATGTAGGGGAACTTCTTAGTGTGCACCAAGGGTGTGAAGGACCCTTTCGAAGTTCCAGATGTGAGGTGTGATCAGCCTAGAGACGTCTCAGCGGAAATTGGCCTCATCTAGCCTGGAGGGGAGAACCTCCTGGATTTTCTCGAGTTCTGTCCGGTCTTCTCGAGTTACGACGGGGACCTCAGGGACCCGCTCTGGTGGCCGCAGGAAAGGCCAGTCCCCATGCGAGTTGCTAGGGGCCATCTCGGGATTCCTCTCCGGTGCATGCCGAGGCCTAAGACCTTGAGTGGAGTCGGGGCCAGAATCTGAGGATTCCTGTCCCGTGTTGCCATGGATCTTGGGGTGCTTCTGAGTCTGCCCAGGGGAGTCAGGCCTCGTCTCGAGTGGGGGCATGCCCGAGCGCTTTCCTCCCGAGCTGCAGCAGTAGTGTCACGCTTCCTGGCACGTGGATCAAGGGATCCGTGGCTTTCCCTCGAGGCTTTCCCACGAGGCTTTCGCACAGGGCTGTGCCACGTGCCACCTTGGTGTGAGTCGATCCTCGGCGTGAAAGAGGAGCTGGTGAAGGGAAAAGAGGTTCCTCTGGAATGGACTGAGACATCTGGGGGACTCTTGGAATGGTGGCACAACTCTGGAGTATCTCTCGCCGTTCCTGTTTATAGGGCCTCCTCTTGAGATGCGACGGGAAGGCCGGGAACCTTGCCCATCGAAGCAGGGAAAGGATCCCTCATCTCGAGCTACGAGGCGAAAACGGGGCACCTCTGGATGTGGATGGGACTCTCCTGTTTCCTCTCGATTGGAGACGGGTATGTCGGGGAACTTCTTGATTTGCACCAAGGGAGTGAAGGATCCTTTCGAAGTTCCAGAGGTGAGGTGTGATCAGGCTCGAGACGCCTCAGCGGAAATGGGCCTCATCTCGCCTGGATGGGAGAACCTCCTGGATTTTCTCGAGTTGCGGCAGGTCTTCTCGAGTTATGACGGGGTCCGCAGGGACCCGCTCTGGTGGCCTCAGGAAAGGCCATTCCCATGCGAGTTACTAGGGGCCATCTCGGGATTCCTCTCCGGTCCATGCCTAGGCCTAAGACCTTGTGTGGATTCGGGGCCGGAACCTGATGTTTCCTCTCCAGTGTTGCCATGGATCTAGGGGTGCTTCTGAGTCTCCCCAGGGGAGTCAGGCCTCGTCTCGAGTGGGTGCATGCACGTGCGCTTTCCTCCTGAGCTGCAGCAGTAGTGTCACGCTTTCTGTCACGTGGATCAAGGGATCTGTGGCTTTCCTTTGAGGCTTTCCCTCGAGGCTTTCCCAAGAGGCTTTCCCACAGGGCTGTGCCACGTGCCACCTTGGTGTGAGTCGATCCTCGGCGTGAAAGACGAGCCGGTTAAGGGAAAAGAGTTTCCTGTGGAATGGACTGAGACATCTGGGGGACTCTTGGAATGGTGGCAGGACCCTGGAGTTCCTCTCCCCGTTCCTGGTGACAGGGCCTTCTCTTGAGATGCGACGGGAACGCCGGGAACTCTTTCCCGACGATGCAGGGAAAGGATCCATCATCTGGAGCTACGAGGCGGAAACGGGCCACCTCTGGATGTGGGCGGGACCCTCGTGTTTCCGCTCGAGTGGAGACGGGTATGTCGGGGAACTTCTTGATTTGCACCAAGGGTGTGAAGGACCCTTTCGAAGTTCCAGAGGTGAGGTGTGATCAGCCTCGAGACGCCTCAGTGGAAATGGGCCTCATCTCGCCTGGAGGGGAGAACCTCCTGGATTTTCTCGAGTTGCGGCAGGTCTTCTCGAGTTACGACGGGGACCTCAGCGACCCGCTCTTGTGTCCTCAGGAAAGGCCAGTCCCCATGCGAGTTGCTAGGGGCACTCTCGGGATTCCTCTCCCGTCCATGCCGGGGCCTAAGACCTTGTGTGGAGTCGGGGCCGGAACCTGAGGATTCCTCTCTAGTGTTGCCATGGATCTTGGGGTGCTTCTGAGTCTCCCCAGGGGAGTCAGACCTCGTCTCGAGTGGGGGCATGCACGTGCGCTTTCTTCCCGAGCTGCAGCAGTAGTGTCACGCTTCCTGTCACGTGGATCAAGGGATCTGTAGCTTTCCCTCGAGGCTTTCCCACGAGGCTTTCCCTCAGGGCTGTGCCACGTGCCACCTTGGTGTGAGTCGATCCTCGGCGTGAAAGACGAGCCGGTGAAGGGAAAAGAGGTTCCTCTGGAATGGACTGAGACATCTGGGGGACTCTTGGAATGGTGGCACGACCCTGGAGTTCCTCTCGCCGTTCCTGGTGAGAGGGCCTCCTCTTGAGAGGCGACGGGAACGCCGGGAACTCTTTCCCGACGAAGCAGGGAAAGGATCCCTCATCTCGAGCTACGAGGCGGAAAAGGGGCACCTCTGGATGTGGGCGGCACCCTCGTGTTTCCTCTCGAGTGGAGTCGGGTATGTCGGGCAACTTCTTGATTTGGACCAAGGGTGTGAAGGACCCTTTCGAAGTTCCAGAGGTGAGGTGTAATCAGCCTAGAGACGTCTCAGCGGAAATGGGCCTCATCTCGCCTGGATGGGAGAACCTCCTGGATTTTCTCGAGTTGCGGCAGGTCTTCTCGAGTTACGACGGGGTCCGCAGGGACCCGCTCTGGTGGCCTCAGGAAAGGCCATTCCCATGCGAGTTACTAGGGGCCATCTCGGGATTCCTCTCCGGTCCATGCCTAGGCCTAAGACCTTGTGTGGAATCGGGGCCGGAAGCTGATGATTCCTCTCCAGTGTTGCCATGGATCTTGGGGTGCTTCTGAGTCTCCCCAGGGGAGTCAGGCCTCGTCTCGAGTGGGTGCATGCACGTGCGCTTTCCACCCGAGCTGCAGCAGTAGTGTCACGCTTTCTGTCACGTGGATCAAGGGATCTGTGGCTTTCCTTTGAGGCTTTCCCTCGAGGCTTTCCCACGAGGCTTTCCCACAGGGCTGTGCCACGTGCCACCTTGGTGTGAGTCGATCCTCGGCGTGAAAGACGAGCCGGTGAAGGGAAAAGAGTTTCCTGTGGAATGGACTGAGACATCTGGGGGACTCTTGGAATGGTGACAGGACCCTGGAGTTCCTCTCGCCGTTCCTGGTGACAGGGCCTTCTCTTGAGATGCGACGGGAACGCCGGGAACTCTTTCCCGACGATGCAGGGAAAGGATCCATCATCTGGAGCTACGAGGCGGAAACGGGCCACCTCTGGATGTGGGCGGGACCCTCGTGTTTCCGCTCGAGTGGAGACGGGTATGTCGGGGAACTTCTTGATTTGCACCAAGGGTGTGAAGGACCCTTTCGAAGTTCCAGAGGTGAGGTGTGATCAGCCTCGAAACGCCTCAGCGGAAATGGGCCTCATCTCGCCTGGAGGGGAGAACCTCCTGGATTTTCTCGAGTTGCGGCAGGTCTTCTCGAGTTACGACGGGGACCTCAGCGACCCGCTCTTGTGTCCTCAGGAAAGGCCAGTCCCCATGCGAGTTGCTAGGGGCCCTCTCGGGATTCCTCTCCCGTCCATGCCGGGGCCTAAGACCTTGTGTGGAGTCGGGGCCGGAACCTGAGGATTCCTCTCTAGTGTTGCCATGGATCTTGGGGTGCTTCTGAGTCTCCCCAGGGGAGTCAGACCTCGTCTCGAGTGGGGGCATGCACGTGCGCTTTCTTCCCGAGCTGCAGCAGTAGTGTCACGCTTCCTGTCACGTGGATCAAGGGATCTGTGGCTTTCCCTCGAGGCTTTCCCACGAGGCTTTCCCTCAGGGCTGTGCCACGTGCCACCTTGGTGTGAGTCGATCCTCGGCGTGAAAGACGAGCCGGTGAAGGGAAAAGAGGTTCCTCTGGAATGGACTGAGACATCTGGGGGACTCTTGGAATGGTGGCACGACCCTGGAGTTCCTCTCGCCGTTCCTGGTGAGAGGGCCTCCTCTTGAGAGGCGACGGGAACGCCGGGAACTCTTTCCCGACGAAGAAGGGAAAGGATCCCTCATCTCGAGCTACGAGGCGGAAAAGGGGCACCTCTGGATGTGGGCGGCACCCTCGTGTTTCCTCTCGAGTGGAGTCGGGTATGTCGGGCAACTTCTTGATTTGGACCAAGGGTGTGAAGGACCCTTTCGAAGTTCCAGAGGTGAGGTGTAATCAGCCTAGAGACGTCTCAGCGGAAATGGGCCTCATCTCGCCTGGATGGGAGAACCTCCTGGATTTTCTCGAGTTGCGGCAGGTCTTTTCGAGTTACGACGGGGTCCTCAGGGACCCGCTCTGGTGGCCTCAGGATAGGCCAGTCCCCATGCGAGTTGCTAGGGGCCCTCTTGGGATTCCTCTCCCGTCCATGCCAGGGCCTAATAGCTTGTGTGGAGTCGGGGCCGGAACCTGAGGATTCCTCTCCAGTATTGCCATGGATCTTGGGGTGCTTCTGAGTTTCCCCAGGGGAGTCAGGCCTCGTCTCGAGTCGGGGCATGCACGTGCGCTTTCCTCCCGAGCTGCAGCAGGCGTGTCACACTTCCTGTCACGTGGGTCAAGAGATCTGTGGCTTTCCCTCGAGGCTTTCCCTTGAGGCTTTCCCACGAGGCTTTCCCACAGGGCCGTGCCACGTTGCACCTATGTGTGAGTCGATCCTCGGCATGAAAGAAGAGCCGGTGAAGGGAAAAGAGTTTCCTCTGGAATGGACTGAGACATCTGGGGGACTCTTGGAATGGTGGCACGACCCTGGAGTTCCTCTCGCCATTCCTGTTGAGAGGGCCTCCTCTTGAGATGCGACGGGAACGCCAGGAACTCTTTCCCGACGAAGCAGGGAAAGGATCCCTCATCTCGAGCTACTAGGCGGAAACGGGGCTCCTCTGGATGTTGGCGGGACCCTCGTGTTTCCTCTCGAGTGGAGACGGGTATGTCGGGGAACTTCTTGAGTTGCAACAAGGGTGTGAAGAACCCTTTCGAAGTGCCAGAGGTGAGGTGTGATTAGCCTCGAGACGCCTCAGCGGAAATGTGCCTCATTTTGCCTGGAGGGCAGAACCTCCTGGATTTTGTCGAGTTGCGGCAGGTCTTCTCGAGCTATGACCGGGACCGCAGGGACCCGCTCTGGTGGCCTCAGGAAAGGCCAGTCCCAATGCTAGATGCTATGGGCCATCTCGGGATTCCTCTCCCGTCCATGCCAGGGCCTAAGACCTTGTGTGGAGTCGGGGCCGGAACCTGAGGATTCCTCTCCAGGGTTGACATGGATCTTGGGGTGCCTCTGAGTCTCACCAGGGGAGTCAGGCCTCCTCTCGAGTTGGGGCATGCACGTGCGCTTTCCTCCCGAGCTGCAGCAGTAGTGTCACGCTTCCTGGCACGTGCATCAAGGGATCTGTGGCTTTCCCTCTAGGCTTTCCCTCGAGGCTTTCCCACGAGGCTTTCGCACAGGGCTGTGCCACGTGCCACCTTGGTGTGAGTCGATCCTCGGCGTGAAAGACGAGCCGGTGAAGGGAAAAGATGTTCCCCTGGAATGGACTGAGACATCTGGGGGACTCTTGGAATGGTGGCACGGCCCTGGAGTTCCTCTCGCCGTTCCTGTTGAGAGGGCCTCCTCTTGAGATGCGAAGGGAAGGCTGGGAACTCTTTTCCTACGAAGCATTGAAAGGATCCCTCATCTCGAGCTACGAGGCGGAAACAGGGCTCCTCTGGATTTCAGCGGGACCCTCGTGTTTCCTCTCGAGTGGAGACCGATATGTAGGGGAACTTCTTAGTGTGCACCAAGGGTGTGAAGGACCCTTTCGAAGTTCCAGATGTGAGGTGTGATCAGCCTAGAGACGTCTCAGCGGAAATTGGCCTCATCTAGCCTGGAGGGGAGAACCTCCTGGATTTTCTCGAGTTCTGTCCGGTCTTCTCGAGTTACGACGGGGACCTCAGGGACCCGCTCTGGTGGCCGCAGGAAAGGCCAGTCCCCATGCGAGTTGCTAGGGGCCATCTCGGGATTCCTCTCCGGTGCATGCCGAGGCCTAAGACCTTGAGTGGAGTCGGGGCCAGAATCTGAGGATTCCTGTCCCGTGTTGCCATGGATCTTGGGGTGCTTCTGAGTCTGCCCAGGGGAGTCAGGCCTCGTCTCGAGTGGGGGCATGCCCGAGCGCTTTCCTCCCGAGCTGCAGCAGTAGTGTCACGCTTCCTGGCACGTGGATCAAGGGATCCGTGGCTTTCCCTCGAGGCTTTCCCACGAGGCTTTCGCACAGGGCTGTGCCACGTGCCACCTTGGTGTGAGTCGATCCTCGGCGTGAAAGAGGAGCTGGTGAAGGGAAAAGAGGTTCCTCTGGAATGGACTGAGACATCTGGGGGACTCTTGGAATGGTGGCACAACTCTGGAGTATCTCTCGCCGTTCCTGTTTATAGGGCCTCCTCTTGAGATGCGACGGGAAGGCCGGGAACCTTGCCCATCGAAGCAGGGAAAGGATCCCTCATCTCGAGCTACGAGGCGAAAACGGGGCACCTCTGGATGTGGATGGGACTCTCCTGTTTCCTCTCGATTGGAGACGGGTATGTCGGGGAACTTCTTGATTTGCACCAAGGGAGTGAAGGATCCTTTCGAAGTTCCAGAGGTGAGGTGTGATCAGGCTCGAGACGCCTCAGCGGAAATGGGCCTCATCTCGCCTGGATGGGAGAACCTCCTGGATTTTCTCGAGTTGCGGCAGGTCTTCTCGAGTTATGACGGGGTCCGCAGGGACCCGCTCTGGTGGCCTCAGGAAAGGCCATTCCCATGCGAGTTACTAGGGGCCATCTCGGGATTCCTCTCCGGTCCATGCCTAGGCCTAAGACCTTGTGTGGATTCGGGGCCGGAACCTGATGTTTCCTCTCCAGTGTTGCCATGGATCTAGGGGTGCTTCTGAGTCTCCCCAGGGGAGTCAGGCCTCGTCTCGAGTGGGTGCATGCACGTGCGCTTTCCTCCTGAGCTGCAGCAGTAGTGTCACGCTTTCTGTCACGTGGATCAAGGGATCTGTGGCTTTCCTTTGAGGCTTTCCCTCGAGGCTTTCCCAAGAGGCTTTCCCACAGGGCTGTGCCACGTGCCACCTTGGTGTGAGTCGATCCTCGGCGTGAAAGACGAGCCGGTTAAGGGAAAAGAGTTTCCTGTGGAATGGACTGAGACATCTGGGGGACTCTTGGAATGGTGGCAGGACCCTGGAGTTCCTCTCCCCGTTCCTGGTGACAGGGCCTTCTCTTGAGATGCGACGGGAACGCCGGGAACTCTTTCCCGACGATGCAGGGAAAGGATCCATCATCTGGAGCTACGAGGCGGAAACGGGCCACCTCTGGATGTGGGCGGGACCCTCGTGTTTCCGCTCGAGTGGAGACGGGTATGTCGGGGAACTTCTTGATTTGCACCAAGGGTGTGAAGGACCCTTTCGAAGTTCCAGAGGTGAGGTGTGATCAGCCTCGAGACGCCTCAGTGGAAATGGGCCTCATCTCGCCTGGAGGGGAGAACCTCCTGGATTTTCTCGAGTTGCGGCAGGTCTTCTCGAGTTACGACGGGGACCTCAGCGACCCGCTCTTGTGTCCTCAGGAAAGGCCAGTCCCCATGCGAGTTGCTAGGGGCACTCTCGGGATTCCTCTCCCGTCCATGCCGGGGCCTAAGACCTTGTGTGGAGTCGGGGCCGGAACCTGAGGATTCCTCTCTAGTGTTGCCATGGATCTTGGGGTGCTTCTGAGTCTCCCCAGGGGAGTCAGACCTCGTCTCGAGTGGGGGCATGCACGTGCGCTTTCTTCCCGAGCTGCAGCAGTAGTGTCACGCTTCCTGTCACGTGGATCAAGGGATCTGTAGCTTTCCCTCGAGGCTTTCCCACGAGGCTTTCCCTCAGGGCTGTGCCACGTGCCACCTTGGTGTGAGTCGATCCTCGGCGTGAAAGACGAGCCGGTGAAGGGAAAAGAGGTTCCTCTGGAATGGACTGAGACATCTGGGGGACTCTTGGAATGGTGGCACGACCCTGGAGTTCCTCTCGCCGTTCCTGGTGAGAGGGCCTCCTCTTGAGAGGCGACGGGAACGCCGGGAACTCTTTCCCGACGAAGCAGGGAAAGGATCCCTCATCTCGAGCTACGAGGCGGAAAAGGGGCACCTCTGGATGTGGGCGGCACCCTCGTGTTTCCTCTCGAGTGGAGTCGGGTATGTCGGGCAACTTCTTGATTTGGACCAAGGGTGTGAAGGACGCTTTCGAAGTTCCAGAGGTGAGGTGTAATCAGCCTAGAGACGTCTCAGCGGAAATGGGCCTCATCTCGCCTGGATGGGAGAACCTCCTGGATTTTCTCGAGTTGCGGCAGGTCTTTTCGAGTTACGACGGGGACCTCAGGGACCCGCTCTGGTGGCCTCAGGATAGGCCAGTCCCCATGCGAGTTGCTAGGGGCCCTCTTGGGATTCCTCTCCCGTCCATGCCAGGGCCTAATAGCTTGTGTGGAGTCGGGGCCGGAACCTGAGGATTCCTCTCCAGTGTTGCCATGGATCTTGGGGTGCTTCTGAGTTTCCCCAGGGGAGTCAGGCCTCGTCTCGAGTGGGGGCATGCACGTGCGCTTTCCTCCCGAGCTGCAGCAGGCGTGTCACACTTCCTGTCACGTGGGTCAAGTGATCTGTGGCTTTCCCTCGAGGCTTTCCCTTGAGGCTTTCCCACGAGGCTTTCCCACAGGGCCGTGCCACGTTGCACCTAGGTGTGAGTCGATCCTCGGCATGAAAGAAGAGCTGGTGAAGGGAAAAGAGTTTCCTCTGGAATGGACTGAGACATCTGGGGGACTCTTGGAATGGTGGCACGACCCTGGAGTTCCTCTCGCCATTCCTGTTGAGAGGGCCTCCTCTTGAGATGCGACGGGAACGCCAGGAACTCTTTCCCGAAGAAGCAGGGAAAGGATCCCTCATCTCGAGCTACGAGGCGGAAACGGGGCTCCTCTGGATGTGGGCGGGACCCTCGTGTTTCCTCTCGAGTGGAGACGGTTATGTAGGGGAACTTCTTGAGTTGCAACAAGGGTGTGAAGAACCCTTTCGAAGTGCCAGAGGTGAGGTGTGATTAGCCTCAAGACGCCTCAGCGGAAATGTGCCTCATTTTGCCTGGAGGGCAGAACCTCCTGGATTTTGTCGAGTTGCGGCAGGTCTTCTCGAGCTATGACCGGGACCGCAGGGACCCGCTCTGGTGGCCTCAGGAAAGGCCAGTCCCAATGCTAGATGCTATGGGCCATCTCGGG
The DNA here is from genome assembly GCF_023091745.1 of Budorcas taxicolor. Lineage (NCBI taxonomy): Eukaryota > Metazoa > Chordata > Mammalia > Artiodactyla > Bovidae > Budorcas > Budorcas taxicolor. The sequence goes on from NC_068910.1 coordinate 64,797,476, forward strand.
ATTCCTCTCCCGTCCATGCCAGGGCCTAAGACCTTGTGTGGAGTCGGGGCCGGAACCTGAGGATTCCTCTCCAGTGTTGACATGGATCTTGGGGTGCCTCTGAGTCTCACCAGGGGAGTCAGGCCTCCTCTCGAGTGGGGGCATGCACGTGCGCTTTCCTCCCGAGCTGCAGCAGTAGTGTCACGCTTCCTGGCACGTGCATCAAGGGATCTGTGGCTTTCCCTCTAGGCTTTCCCTCGAGGCTTTCCCACGAGGCTTTCGCACAGGGCTGTGCCACGTGCCACCTTGGTGTGAGTCGATCCTCGGCGTGAAAGACGAGCCGGTGAAGGGAAAAGATGTTCCTCTGGAATGGACTGAGACATCTGGGGGACTCTTGGAATGGTGGCACGGCCCTGGAGTTCCTCTCGCCGTTCCTGTTGAGAGGGCCTCCTCTTGAGATGCGAAGGGAAGGCTGGGAACTCTTTTCCTACGAAGCATTGAAAGGATCCCTCATCTCGAGCTACGAGGCGGAAACGGGGCTCCTCTGGATGTGGGCGGGACCCTCGTGTTTCCTCTCGAGTGGAGACCGATATGTAGGGGACCTTCTTAGTGTGCACCAAGGGTGTGAAGGACCCTTTCGAAGTTCCAGAGGTGAGGTGTGATCAGCCTAGAGACGTCTCAGCGGAAATGGGCCTCATCTTGCCTGGAGGGGAGAACCTCCTGGATTTTCTCGAGTTGAGTCAGGTCTTCTCGAGTTACGACGGGGACCTCAGGGACGCGCTCTGGTGGCCGCAGGAAAGGCCAGTCCCCATGCGAGTTGCTAGGGGCCATCTCGGGATTCCTCTCCGGTGCATGCCGAGGCCTAAGACCTTGAGTGGAGTCGGGGCCAGAATCTGAGGATTCCTGTCCCGTGTTGCCATGGATCTTGGGGTGCTTCTGAGTCTGCCCAGGGGAGTCAGGCCTCGTCTCGAGTGGGGGCATGCCCGAGCGCTTTCCTCCCGAGCTGCAGCAGTAGTGTCACGCTTCCTGGCACGTGGATCAAGGGATCCGTGGCTTTCCCTCGAGGCTTTCCCACGAGGCTTTCGCACAGGGCTGTGCCACGTGCCACCTTGGTGTGAGTCGATCCTCGGCGTGAAAGACGAGCCGGTGAAGGGAAAAGATGTTCCTCTGGAATGGACTGAGACATCTGGGGGACTCTTGGAATGGTGGCACGGCCCTGGAGTTCCTCTCGCCGTTCCTGTTGAGAGGGCCTCCTCTTGAGATGCGAAGGGAAGGCTGGGAACTCTTTTCCTACGAAGCATTGAAAGGATCCCTCATCTCGAGCTACGAGGCGGAAACGGGGCTCCTCTGGATTTCAGCGGGACCCTCGTGTTTCCTCTCGAGTGGAGACCGATATGTAGGGGAACTTCTTAGTGTGCACCAAGGGTGTGAAGGACCCTTTCGAAGTTCCAGAGGTGAGGTGTGATCAGCCTAGAGACGTCTCAGCGGAAATTGGCCTCATCTAGCCTGGAGGGGAGAACCTCCTGGATTTTCTCGAGTTGCGTCAGGTCTTCTCGAGTTACGACGGGGACCTCAGGGACCCGCTCTGGTGGCCGCAGGAAAGGCCAGTCCCCATGCGAGTTGCTAGGGGCAATCTCGGGATTCCTCTCCGGTGCATGCCGAGGCCTAAGACCTTGAGTGGAGTCGGGGCCAGAATCTGAGGATTCCTGTCCCGTGTTGCCATGGATCTTGGGGTGCTTCTGAGTCTGCCCAGGGGAGTCAGGCCTCGTCTCGAGTGGGGGCATGCCCGAGCGCTTTCCTCCCGAGCTGCAGCAGTAGTGTCACGCTTCCTGGCACGTGGATCAAGGGATCCGTGGCTTTCCCAAGAGGCTTTCCCTCAGGGCTGTGCCACGTGCCACCTTGGTGTGAGTCGATCCTCGGCGTGAAAGACGAGCCGGTGAAGGGAAAAGATGTTCCTCTGGAATGGACTGAGACATCTGGGGGACTCTTGGAATGGTGGCACAACTCTGGAGTATCTCTCGCCGTTCCTGTTGAGAGGGCCTCCTCTTGAGATGCGACGGGAAGGCCGGGAACCTTGCCCATCGAAGCAGGGAAAGGATCCCTCATCTCGAGCTACGAGGCGGAAACGGGGCACCTCTGGATGTGGATGGGACTCTCCTGTTTCCTCTCGATTGGAGACGGGTATGTCGGGGAACTTCTTGAATTGCACCAAGGGAGTGAAGGATCCTTTCGAAGTTCCAGAGGTGAGGTGTGATCAGGCTCGAGACGCCTCAGCGGAAATGGGCCTCATCTCGCCTGGATGGGAGAACCTCCTGGATTTTCTCGAGTTGTGGCAGGTCTTCTCGAGTTACGACGGGGTCCGCAGGGACCCGCTCTGGTGGCCTCAGGAAAGGCCATTCCCCATGCGAGTTACTAGGGGCCATCTCGGGATTCCTCTCCGGTCCATGCCTAGGCCTAAGACCTTGTGTGGAGTCGGGGCCGGAACCTGATGATTCCTCTCCAGTGTTGCCATGGATCTTGGGGTGCTTCTGAGTCTCCCCAGGGGAGTCAGGCCTCGTCTCGAGTGGGTGCATGCACGTGCGCTTTCCACCCGAGCTGCAGCAGTAGTGTCACGCTTTCTGTCACGTGGATCAAGGGATCTGTGGCTTTCCTTTGAGGCTTTCCCTCGAGGCTTTCCCACGAGGCTTTCCCACAGGGCTGTGCCACGTGCCACCTTGGTGTGAGTCGATCCTCGGCGTGAAAGACGAGCCGGTGAAGGGAAAAGAGTTTCCTGTGGAATGGACTGAGACATCTGGGGGACTCTTGGAATGGTGACAGGACCCTGGAGTTCCTCTCGCCGTTCCTGGTGACAGGGCCTTCTCTTGAGATGCGACGGGAACGCCGGGAACTCTTTCCCGACGATGCAGGGAAAGGATCCATCATCTGGAGCTACGAGGCGGAAACGGGCCACCTCTGGATGTGGGCGGGACCCTCGTGTTTCCGCTCGAGTGGAGACGGGTATGTCGGGGAACTTCTTGATTTGCACCAAGGGTGTGAAGGACCCTTTCGAAGTTCCAGAGGTGAGGTGTGATCAGCCTCGAGACGCCTCAGCGGAAATGGGCCTCATCTCGCCTGGAGGGGAGAACCTCCTGGATTTTCTCGAGTTGCGGCAGGTCTTCTCGAGTTACGACGGGGACCTCAGCGACCCGCTCTTGTGTCCTCAGGAAAGGCCAGTCCCCATGCGAGTTGCTAGGGGCCCTCTCGGGATTCCTCTCCCGTCCATGCCGGGGCCTAAGACCTTGTGTGGAGTCGGGGCCGGAACCTGAGGATTCCTCTCTAGTGTTGCCATGGATCTTGGGGTGCTTCTGAGTCTCCCCAGGGGAGTCAGACCTCGTCTCGAGTGGGGGCATGCACGTGCGCTTTCTTCCCGAGCTGCAGCAGTAGTGTCACGCTTCCTGTCACGTGGATCAAGGGATCTGTGGCTTTCCCTCGAGGCTTTCCCACGAGGCTTTCCCTCAGGGCTGTGCCACGTGCCACCTTGGTGTGAGTCGATCCTCGGCGTGAAAGACGAGCCGGTGAAGGGAAAAGAGGTTCCTCTGGAATGGACTGAGACATCTGGGGGACTCTTGGAATGGTGGCACGACCCTGGAGTTCCTCTCGCCGTTCCTGGTGAGAGGGCCTCCTCTTGAGAGGCGACGGGAACGCCGGGAACTCTTTCCCGACGAAGAAGGGAAAGGATCCCTCATCTCGAGCTACGAGGCGGAAAAGGGGCACCTCTGGATGTGGGCGGCACCCTCGTGTTTCCTCTCGAGTGGAGTCGGGTATGTCGGGCAACTTCTTGATTTGGACCAAGGGTGTGAAGGACCCTTTCGAAGTTCCAGAGGTGAGGTGTAATCAGCCTAGAGACGTCTCAGCGGAAATGGGCCTCATCTCGCCTGGATGGGAGAACCTCCTGGATTTTCTCGAGTTGCGGCAGGTCTTTTCGAGTTACGACGGGGTCCTCAGGGACCCGCTCTGGTGGCCTCAGGATAGGCCAGTCCCCATGCGAGTTGCTAGGGGCCCTCTTGGGATTCCTCTCCCGTCCATGCCAGGGCCTAATAGCTTGTGTGGAGTCGGGGCCGGAACCTGAGGATTCCTCTCCAGTGTTGCCATGGATCTTGGGGTGCTTCTGAGTTTCCCCAGGGGAGTCAGGCCTCGTCTCGAGTGGGGGCATGCACGTGCGCTTTCCTCCCGAGCTGCAGCAGGCGTGTCACACTTCCTGTCACGTGGGTCAAGAGATCTGTGGCTTTCCCTCGAGGCTTTCCCTTGAGGCTTTCCCACGAGGCTTTCCCACAGGGCCGTGCCACGTTGCACCTATGTGTGAGTCGATCCTCGGCATGAAAGAAGAGCCGGTGAAGGGAAAAGAGTTTCCTCTGGAATGGACTGAGACATCTGGGGGACTCTTGGAATGGTGGCACGACCCTGGAGTTCCTCTCGCCATTCCTGTTGAGAGGGCCTCCTCTTGAGATGCGACGGGAACGCCAGGAACTCTTTCCCGACGAAGCAGGGAAAGGATCCCTCATCTCGAGCTACGAGGCGGAAACGGGGCTCCTCTGGATGTTGGCGGGAGCCTCGTGTTTCCTCTCGAGTGGAGACGGGTATGTCGGGGAACTTCTTGAGTTGCAACAAGGGTGTGAAGAACCCTTTCGAAGTGCCAGAGGTGAGGTGTGATTAGCCTCGAGACGCCTCAGCGGAAATGTGCCTCATTTTGCCTGGAGGGCAGAACCTCCTGGATTTTCTCGAGTTGCGGCAGGTCATCTCGAGCTACGACCGGGACCGCAGGGACCCGCTCTGGTGGCCTCAGGAAAGGCCAGTCCCAATGCGAGATGCTATGGGCCATCTCGGGATTCCTCTCCCGTCGATGCCGGGGCCTAAGACCTTGTGTAGAGTTGGGGCTGGAACCTGAGGATTCCTCTCCAGTGTTGCCATGGATCTTGGGGTGCTTCTGAGTCTCCCCAGGGGAGTCAGGCCTCGTCTCGAGTGGGTGTATGCACGTGTGCTTTCCTATCTAGCTGCAGCAGGAGTGTCACGCTTCCTGGCACGTGGATCAAGGGATCTGTGGCTTTCCCTCGAGGCTTTCCCTCGAGGCTTTCCCTTGAGGCTTTCCCACAGGGGTGTGCCACGTGCCACCTTGGTGTGAGTCGATCCTCGGCGTGAAAGAGGAGCCGGTGAAGGGAAAAGAGGTTCCTCTGGAATGGACTGAGACATCTAGGAGACTCTTGAAATGGTGGCACGACCCAGGAGTTCCTCTCGCCGTTCCTGTTGTGAGGGCCTCCTCTTGAGATGCGACGGGAATGCCGGGAATTCTTTCCCGACGAAGCAGGGAAAGGATCCCTCATCTCGAGCTACGAGGCAGAAACGGGGCTCCTCTACATGTGGGCGGGAACCTCGTGTTTCCTCTCGCTTGGAGACGGGTATGTCGGGGAACTTCTTGAGTTGCACCAAGATTGTGAAGGACCCTTTCGAAGTTCCAGAGGTGAGGTGTGATTAGCCTCGAGACGCCTCAGCAGAAATGGGCCTCATCTCGCCTGAAGGGGAGAACCTCCTGGATTTTCTCGAGGTGCGGCAGGTCTTCTCGAGTTACAACGGGGACCTCAGGGACCCGCTCTGGTGGCCTCAGGAAAGGCCAGTCCCCATGCGAGTTGCTAGGGGCCACCTCGGGATTCCTCTCCCGTCCATGCCAGGGCCTAAGACCTTGTGTGGAGTCTTGGCCGGAACCTGAGTATTCCTCTCCAGTGTTGCCATGGATCTTGGGGTGCCTCTGAGTCTCACCAGGGGAGTCAGGCCTCCTCTCGAGTGGGGGAATGCACGTGCGCTTTCCTCCCGAGCTGCAGCAGTAGTGTCACGCTTCCTGGCACGTGCATCAAGGGATCTGTGGCTTTCCCTCTAGGCTTTCCCTCGAGACTTTCCCACGAGGCTTTCCCACATTGCTGTGCCACGTGCCACCTTGGTGTGAGTCGATCCTCGGCGTGAAAGACGAGCCGGTGAAGGGAAAAGAGTTTCCTCTGGAATGGACTGAGACATCTGGGGGACTCTTGGAATGGTGGCACGGCCCTGGAGTTCCTCTCGCCGTTCCTGTTGAGAGGGCCTCCTCTTGAGATGCGAAGGGAAGGCTGGGAACTCTTTTCCTACGAAGCATTGAAAGGATCCCTCATCTCGAGCTACGAGGCGGAAACGGGGCTCCTCTGGATGTGGGCGGGACCCTCGTGTTTCCTCTCGAGTGGAGACCGATATGTAGGGGAACTTCTTAATGTGCACCAAGGGTGTGAAGGACCCTTTCGAAGTTCCAGAGGTGAGGTGTGATCAGCCTAGAGACGTCTCAGCGGAAATGGGCCTCATCTTGCCTGGAGGGGAGAACCTCCTGGATTTTCTCGAGTTGCGTAAGGTCTTCTCGAGTTACGACGGGGACCTCAGGGACCCGCTCTGGTGGCCGCAGGAAAGGCCAGTCCCCATGCGAGTTGCTAGGGGCCATCTCGGGATTCCTCTCCGGTGCATGCCGAGGCCTAAGACCTTGTGTGGAGTCGGGGCCGGAATCTGAGGATTCCTGTCCAGTGTTTCCATGGATCTTGGGGTGCTTTTGAGTCTCCCCAGGGGAGTCAGGCCTCGTCTCGAGTGGGGGCATGCACGTGCGCTTTCCTCCCGAGCTGCAGCAGTAGTGTCACGCTTCCTGTCACGTGGATCAAGGGATCCGTGGCTTTCCCTCGAGTCTTTCCCACGAGGCTTCCGCACAGGGCTGTGCCACGTGCCACCTTGGTGTGAGTCGATCCTCGGCGTGAAAGACGAGCCGGTGAAGGGAAAAGAGGTTCCTCTGGAATGGACTGAGACATCTGGGGGACTCTTGGAATGGTGGCACAACTCTGGAGTATCTCTCGCCGTTCCAGTTTATAGGGCCTCCTCTTGAGATGCGACGGGAAGGCCGGGAACCTTGCCCAACGAAGCAGGGAAAGGATCCCTCATCTCGAGCTACGAGGTGGAAACGGGGCACCTCTGGATGTGGATGGGACCCTCCTGTTTCCTCTCGATTGTAGACGGGTATGTCGGGGAACTTCTTGATTTGCACCAAGGGTGTGAAGGATCCTTTCGAATTTCCAAGGTGAGGTGTGATCAGCCTCGAGACGCCTCAGCGGAAATGGGCCTCATCTCGCCTGAAGGGGAGAACCTCCGGGATTTTCTCGAGTTGCGGCAGGTCTTCTCGAGTTACGACGGGGTCCGCAGGGACCCGCTCTGGTGGCCTCAGGAAAGGCCATTCCCCATGCGAGTTACTAGGGGCCATCTCGGGATTCCTCTCCGGTCCATGCCTAGGCCTAAGACCTTGTGTGGAGTCGGGGCCGGAACCTGATGATTCCTCTCCAGTGTTGCCATGGATCTTGGCGTGCTTCTGAGTCTCCCCAGGGGAGTCAGGCCTCGTCTCGAGTGGGGGCATGCACGTGCGCTTTCCTCCCGAGCTGCAGCAGTAGTGTCACGCTTTCTGTCACGTGGATCAAGGGATCTGTGGCTTTCCTTTGAGGCTGTCCCTGAGGCTTTCACACGAGGCTTTCCCACGAGGCTTTCCCACCGGGCTGTGCCACGTGCCACCTTGGTGTGAGTCGATCCTCGGTGTGAAAGACGAGCCGGTGAAGGGAAAAGAGGTTCCTGTGGAATGGACTGAGACTTCTGGGGGACTCTTGGAATGGTGGCAGGACCCTGGAGTTCCTCTCGCCGTTCCTGTTGAGAGGGCCTCCTCTTGAGATGTGACAGGAACGCCGGGAACTCTTTCCCGACGAAGCAGGGAAAGGATCCATCATCTGGAGCTACGAGGCGGAAACGGAGCACCTCTGGATGTGGGCGGGACCCTCGTGTTTCCACTCGAGTGAAGACGGGTATGTCGGGGAACTTCTTGATTTGCACCCAGGGTGTGAAGGAACCTTTCGAAGTTCTAGAGGTGAGGTGTGATCAGCCTCGAGACGCCTCAGCGGAAATGGGCCTCATCTCGCCTGGAGGGGAGAACCTCCTGGATTTTGTCGAGTTGCGGTAGGTCTTCTCGAGTTACGACGGGGACCTCAGGGACCCGCTCTGGTGGCCTCAGGAAAGGACAGTCCCCATGCGAGTTGCTAGGGGCCCTCTCGGGATTCCTCTCCCGTCCATGCCGGGGCCTAAGTCCTTTTGTGGAGTCGGTGCCGGAAGCTGAGGATTCCTCTCCAGGGTTGCCATGGATCTTGGGGTGCTTCTGAGTATCCCCAGGGGAGTCAGGCCTCGTCTCGAGTGGGGGCATGCACATGCGCTTTTCTCCCGAGCTGCAGCAGTAGTGTCACGCTTCCTGTCACGTGGATCAAGGGATCTGTGGCTTTCCCACGAGGCTTTCCCACGAGGCTTTCCCTCAGGGCTGTGCCACGTGCCACCTTGGTGTGAGTCGATCCTCGGCGTGAAAGACGAGCCGGTGAAGGGAAAAGAGGTTCCTCTGGAATGGACTGAGACATCTGGGGGACTTTTGGAATGGTGGCACGACCCTGGAGTTCCTCTCGCCGTTCCTGTTGAGAGGGCCTCCTCTTGAGATGCGACGGGAACGCCGGGAACTCTTTCCTCACGAAGCAGGGAAAGGATCCCTCATCTCGAGCTACGAGCTGGAAACGGTGCACCTCTGGATTTGGGCGGGACCCTCGTGTTTCCTCTCGAGTGGAGACGGGTATGTCGGGGAACTTCTTGATTTGCACCAAGGGTGTGAAGGAACCTTTCGAAGTTCCAGAGCTGAGGTGTGATCAGCCTCGAGACGCCTCAGCGGAAATGGGCCTCATCTCGCCTGGAGGGGAGAACCTGCTGGATTTGGTCGAGTTGCGGCAGGTCTTCTCGAGTTACGACGGGTACCTCAGGGACCCGCTCTGGTGTCCTCAGGAAAGGCCAGTCCCCATGCGAGTAGCTAGGGGCCCTCTCGGGATTCCTCTCCCGTCCATGCCGGGGCCTAACACCTTGTGTGGAGTCGGGGCCGGAAACTGAGGATTCCTCTCAAGGGTTGCCATGGATCTTGGGGTGCTTCTGAGTCTCCCCAGGGGAGTCAGGCCTCGTCTCGAGTGGGGGCATGCACATGCGCTTTCCTCCCGAGCTGCAGCAGTAGTGTCACGCTTCCTGTCACGTGGATCAAGGGATCTGTGGCTTTCCCTCGAGGCTTTCCCTCGAGGCTTTCCCACGAGGCTTTTCCACAGGTCTGTGCCACGTGCCACCTTGGTGTGAGTCGATCCTCGGCGTGAAAGACGAGCCGGTGACGGGAAACGAGGTTCCTCTGGAATGGACTGAGACAACTGGGGAACTTTTGGAATGGTGGCACGACCCTGGAGTTCCTTTCGCCATTCCTGTTGAGAGGGCCTCTTCTTGAGTTGCTACGGGAAGGCCGGGAACTCTTTCCCGAGCAAGCAGGGAAAGGATCCCTCATCCTGAGCTACGAGGCGGAAACGGGGCTCCTCTGGATGTGGCCGGGAGCCCCGTCTTTCCTATCGAGTGGAGACGGGTATGTCGGGGAACTTCTTGATTTGCACCAAGGGTGTGAAGGACCCTTTCGAAGTTCCGGAGGTGAGGTGTGATCAGCCTCGAGACGCCTCAGCGGAAATGGGCCTCATCTCGCCTGGAGGGGAGAAACTGCTGGATTTTCTCGAGTTGCGGCAGGTCTTCTCGAGTTAGGACTGGGACAACATGGACCAGCTCTGGTGGCCGCAGGAAAATTCAGTCCCCATGCGAGTTGCTAGGGGCCCTCTCGGGATTCCTCTCCCGTCCATGCCGGGGCCTAAGACCTTGTGTGGAGTCGGGGCCGGAACCTGAGGATTCCTATCCAGTGTTGCCATGGATCTTCGGGTGCTTCTGAGTCTCCCCAGGGGAGTCAGGCCTCGTCTCGAATGGGGGCATGCACGTGCGCTTTCCTCCCGTGCTGCAGCAGTAGTGTCACGTTTCCTGGCACGTGGATCAAGGGATCTGTGGCTTCCCTCGAGGCTTTCCCTCGAGGCTTTCCCTCGAGGCTTTCCCACAGGGGTGTACCACGTGCCACCTTGGTGTGAGTCGATCCTCGGCGTGAAAGTTGAGCCGGTGAAGGGAAAAGAGGTTCCTCTGGAATGGACTGAGACATCTAGGAGACTCTTGAAATGGTGGCACGACCCAGGAGTTCCTCTCGCCGTTCCTGTTGTGAGGGCCTCCTATTGAGATGAGAAGGGAACGCCGGGAATTCTTTCCCGACGAAGCAGGGAAAGGATCCCTCATCTCGAGCTACGAGGCGGAAACGGGGCTCCTCTACATGTGGGCGGGAACCTCGTGTTTCCTCTCGAGTGGAGACGGGTATGTCGGGGAACTTCTTGAGTTGCACCAAGATTGTGAAGGACCCTTTCGAAGTTCCAGAGGTGAGGTGTGATTAGCCTCGAGACGCCTCAGCAGAAATGGGCCTCATCTCGCCTGAAGGATAGAACCTCCTGGATTTTCTCGAGGTGCGGCAGGTCTTCTCGAGTTACAACGGGGACCTCAGGGACCCGCTCTGGTGGCCTCAGGAAAGGCCAGTCCCCATGCGAGTTGCTAGGGGCCACCTCGGGATTCCTCTCCGGTGCATGCCGAGGTCTAAGACCTTGTGTGGAGTCGGGGCCGGAATCTGAGGATTCCTGTCCAGTGTTGCCATGGATCTTGGGGTGCCTCTGAGTCTCCCCAGGGGAGTCAGGCCTCGTCTTGTGTAGGGGCATGCACGTGCGCTTTCCTCCCGAGCTGCAGCAGTAGTGTCACGCTTCCTGTCACGTGGATCAAGGGATCCGTGGCTTTCCCTCGAGGCTTTCCCACGAGGCTTTCGCACAGGGCTGTGCCACGTGCCACCTTGGTGTGAGTCGATCCTCGGCGTGAAAGACGAGCCGGTGAAGAGAAAAGAGTTTCCTGTGGAATGGACTCAGACATCTGGGGGACTCTTGGAATGGTGGCAGGACCCTGGAGTTCCTCTCGCCGTTCCTGGTGAGAGGGCCTGCTCTTGAGATGCGACGGGAACGCCGGGAACTCTTTCCCGACGATGCAGGGAAAGGATCCAACATCTGGAGCTACGAGGCGGAAACGGGGCACATCTGGATGTGGGCGGGACCCTCGTGTTTCCGCTCGAGTGGAGACGGGTATGTCGGGGAACTTCTTGATTTGCACCAAGGGTGTGTAGGAACCTTTCCAAGTTCCAGAGGTGAGGAGTGATCAGCCTCGAGACGCCTCAGCGGAAATGGGCCTCATCTCGCTTGGAGGGGAGAACCTCCTGGATTTTCTCGAGTTGCGGCAGGTCTTCTCGAGTTACGATGGGGACCTCAGGGATCCGCTCATGTGTCCTCAGGAAAGGCCAGTCCCCATGCGAGTTGCTAGGGGCCCTCTCGGGATTCCTCTCCCGTCCATGCCGGGGCCTAAGACCTTGTGTGGAGTCAGGGCCCGAGCCTGATGATTCCTCTCCAGTGTTTCCATGGATCTTGGGGTGCTTCTGAGTCTCCCCAGGGGAGTCAGACCTCGTCTCGAGTGGGGGCATGCACGTGCGCTTTCCTCCCGAGCTGCAGCAGTAGTGTCACGCTTCCTGTCACGTGGATCAAGGGATCTGTGGCTTTCCCTCGAGGCTTTCCCACGAGGCTTTCCCTCAGGGCTGTGCCACGTGCCACCTTGGTGTGAGTCGATCCTCGGCGTGAAAGACGAGCCGGTGAAGGGAAAAGAGGTTCCTCTGGAATGGACTGAGACATCTGGGGGACTCTTGGAATGGTGGCACGACCCTGGAGTTCCTCTCGCCGTTCCTGGTGAGAGGGCCTCCTCTTGAGAGGCGACGGGAACGCCGGGAACTCTTTCCCGACGAAGCAGGAAAAGGATCCCTCATCTCGAGCTACGAGGCGGAAAAGGGGCACCTCTGGATGTGGGCGGCACCCTCGTGTTTCCTCTCGAGTGGAGTCGGGTATGTCGGGCAACTTCTTGATTTGGACCAAGGGTGTGAAGGACCCTTTCGAAGTTCCAGAGGTGAGGTGTGATCAGCCTAGAGACGTCTCAGAGGAAATGGGCCTCATCTCGCCTGGAGGAGAGAACCTCCTGGATTTTCTCGAGTTGCGGCAGGTCTTCTCGAGTTACGACGGGGACCTCAGGGACCCGCTCTGGTGGCCTCAGGAAAGGCCAGTCCCCATGCGAGTTGCTAGGGGACCTCTCGGGATTCCTCTCCCGTCCATGCCAGGGCCTAATAGCTTGTGTGGAGTCGGGGCCGGAACCTGAGGATTCCTCTCCAGTGTTGCCATGGATCTTGGGGTGCTTCTAAGTTTCCCCAGGGGAGTCAGGCCTCGTCTCGAGTGGGGGCATGCCCGTGCGCTTTCCTCCCGAGCTGCAGCAGGCGTGTCACACTTCCTGTCACGTGGGTCAAGTGATCTGTGGCTTTCCCTCGAGGCTTTCCCTTGAGGCTTTCCCACGAGGCTTTCCCACAGGGCCGTGCCACGTTGCACCTAGTTGTGAGTCGATCCTCGGCATGAAAGAAGAGCCGGTGAAGGGAAAAGAGTTTCCTCTGGAATGGACTGAGACATCTGGGGGACTCTTGGAATGGTGGCATGACCCAGGAGTTCCTCTCGCCATTCCTGTTGAGAGGGCCTCCTCTTGAGATGCGACGGGAACGCCAGGAACTCTTTCCCGACGAAGCAGGGAAAGGATCCCTCATCTCGAGCTACGAGGCGGAAACGGGGCTCCTCTGGATGTGGGCGGGACCCTCGTGTTTCCTCTCGAGTGGAGACGGTTATGTCGGGGAACTTCTTGAGTTGCACCAAGGGTGTGAAGAACCCTTTCCATGTGCCAGAGGTGAGGTGTGATTAGCCTCGAGACGCCTCAGCGGAAATGTGCCTCATTTTGCCTGAAGGGCAGAACCTCCTGGAATTTCTCGAGTTGCGGCAGGTCTTCTCGAGCTACGACCAGGACCGCAGGGACCCGCTCTGGTGGCCTCAGGAAAGGCCAGTCCCAATGCTAGATGCTATGGGCCATCTCGGGATTCCTCTCCCGTCCATGCCAGGGCCTAAGACCTTGTGTGGAGTCGGGGCCGGAACCTGAGGATTCCTCTCCAGTGTTGACATGGATCTTGGGGTGCCTCTGAGTCTCCCCAGGGGAGTCAGGCCTCGTATCGAGTGGGGGCATGCACGTGCGCTTTCCTCCCGAGCTGCAGCAGTAGTGTCACGCTTCCTGGCCCGTGGATCAAGGGATCCGTGGCTTTCCCTCGAGGGTTTCCCACGAGGCTTTCGCACAGGGCTGTGCCACGTGCCACCTTGGTGTGAGTCGATCCTCGGCGTGAAAGACGAGCCGGTGAAGGGAAAAGAGGTTCCTCTGGAATGGACTGAGACATCTGGGGGACTCTTGGAATGGTGGCACAACTCTGGAGTATCTCTCGCCGTTCCTGTTTATAGGGCCTCCTCTTGAGTTGCGACGGGAAGGCCGGGAACCTTGCCCAACGAAGCAGGGAAAGGATCCCTCATCTCGAGCTACGAGGCGGAAACGGGGCACCTCTGGATGTGGATGGGACCCTCCTGTTTCCTCTCGATTGGAGACGGGTATGTCGGGGAACTTCTTGATTTGCACCAAGGGTGTGAAGGATCCTTTCGAAGTTCCAAGGTGAGGTGTGATCAGCCTCGAGACGCCTCAGCGGAAATGGGCCTCATCTCGCCTGGATGGGAGAACCTCCTGGATTTTCTCGAGTTGCGGCAGTTCTTCTCGAGCTACGACGATGTCCGCAGGGACCCGCTCTGGTGGCCTCAGGAAAGGCAATTCCCCATGCGAGTTACTAGGGGCCATCTCGGGATTCCTCTCCGGTCCATGCCTAGGCCTAAGACCTTGTGTGGAGTCGGGGCCGGAACCTGATGATTCCTCTCCAGTGTTGCCATGGATCTTGGGGTGCTTCTGAGTCTCCCCAGGGGAGTCAGTCCTCGTCTCGAGTGGGGGCATTCACGTGCGCTTTCCTCCCGAGCTGCAGCAGTAGTGTCACGCTTCCTGTCACGTGGATCAAGGGATCTGTGGCTTTTTTGAGGCTTTCCCTCGAGGCTTTCCCACGAGGCTTTCCCACAGGGCTGTGCCACGTGCCACCTTGGTGTGAGTCGATCCTCGGCGTGAAAGACGAGCCGGTGAAGGGAAAAGAGTTTCCTGTGGAATCGACTGAGACATCTGGGGGACTCTTGGAATGGTGGCAGTATCCTGGAGTTGCTCTCGCCGTTCCTGGTGAGAGGGCCTGCTCTTGAGATGCGACGGGAACGCCGGGAACTCTTTCCCGACGATGCAGGGAAAGGATCCATCATCTGGAGCTACGAGGCGGAAACGGGCCACCTCTGGATGTGGGCGGGACCCTCGTGTTTCCGCTCGAGTGGAGACGGGTATGTCGGGGAACTTCTTGATTTGCACCCAAGGTGTGAAGGAACCTTTCGAAGTTCCAGAGGTGAGGTGTGATCAGCCTCGAGACGCCTCAGCGGAAATGGGCCTCATCTCGCCTGGAGGGGAGAACCTCCTGGATTTTCTCAATTGCGGTAGGTCTTCTCGAGTTACGACGGGGACCTCAGCGACCCGCTCTGGTGTCCTCAGTAAAGGCCAGTCCCCATGCGAGTTGCTAGGGGCCCTCTCGGGATTCCTCTCCCGTCCATGCCGGGGCCTAAGACCTTGTGTGAAGTCGGGGCCAGAACCTGAGGATTCCTCTCCAGTGTTGCCATGGATCTTGGGGTGCTTCTGAGTCTCCCCAGGGGAGTCAGTCCTCGTCTCGAGTGGGGGCATTCACGTGCGCTTTCCTCCCGAGCTGCAGCAGTAGTGTCACGCTTCCTGTCACGTGGATCAAGGGATCTGTGGCTTTCCCTCGAGGCTGTCCCTCGAGGCTTTCCCACGAGGCTTTCCCACAGGGCTGTGCCACGTGCCACCCTGGTGTGAGTCGATCCTCGGCGTGAAAGACGAGCCGGTGAAGGGAAAAGAGGTTCCTCTGGAATGGACTGAGACATCTAGGGGACTCTTGAAATGGTGGCACGACCCAGGAGTTCCTCTCGCCGTTCCTGTTGTGAGGGCCTCCTCTTGAGATGCGACGGGAATGCCGGGAATTCTTTCCCGACGAAGCAGGGAAAGAATCCCTCATCTCGAGCTACGAGGTGAAAACGGGGCTCCTCTACATGTGGGCGGGAACCTCGTGTTTCCTCTCGAGTGGAGACGGGTATGTCGGGGAACTTCTTGAGTTGCACCAAGATTGTGAAGGACCCTTTCGAAGTTCCAGAGGTGAGGTGTGATTAGGCTGGAGACGCCTCAGCAGCAATGGGCCTCATCTCGCCTGAAGGGGAGAACCTCCTGGATTTTCTCGAGGTGTGGCAGGTCTTCTCGAGTTACAACGGGGACCTCAGGGACCCGCTCTGGTGGCCTCAGGAAAGGCCAGTCCCCATGCGAGTTGCTAGCGGCCATCTCGGGATTCCTCTCCCGTCCATGCCAGGGCCTAAGACCTTGTGTGGAGTCGGGGCCGGAACCTGAGGATTCCTCTCCAGTGTTGACATGGATCTTATGGTGCCTCTGAGTCTCCCCAGGGGAGTCAGGCCTTGTCTCGAGTGGGGGCATGCACGTGCGCTTTCCTCCCGAGCTGCAGCAGTAGTGTCACGCTTCCTGGCCCGTGCATCAAGGGATCTGTGGCTTTCCCTCTAGGCTTTCCCTCGAGGCTTTCCCAAGAGGCTTTCCCACATTGCTGTGCCACGTGCCACCTTGGTGTGAGTCGATCCTCGGCGTGAAAGAAGCGCCGGTGAAGGGAAAAGAGGTTCCTCTGGAATGGACTGAGACATCTGGGGGACTCTTGGAATGGTGGCACGGCCCTGGAGTTCCTCTCGCCGTTCCTGTTGTGAGGGCCTCCTATTGAGATGCGAAGGGAACGCCGGGAATTCTTTCCCGACGAAGCAGGGAAAGGATCCCTCATCTCGAGCTACGAGGCGGAAACGGGGCTCCTCTACATGTGGGCGGGAACCTCGTGTTTCCTCGCGAGTGGAGACGGGTATGTCGGGGAACTTCTTGAGTTGCACCAAGATTGTGAAGGACCCTTTCGAAGTTCCAGAGGTGAGGTGTGATTAGCCTCGAGACGCCTCAGCAGAAATGGGCCTCATCTCGCCTGAAGGATAGAACCTCCTGGATTTTCTCGAGGTGCGGCAGGTCTTCTCGAGTTACAACGGGGACCTCAGGGACCCGCTCTGGTGGCCTCAGGAAAGGCCAGTCCCCATGCGAGTTGCTAGGGGCCACCTCGGGATTCCTCTCCGGTGCATGCCGAGGTCTAAGACCTTGTGTGGAGTCGGGGCCGGAATCTGAGGATTCCTGTCCAGTGTTGCCATGGATCTTGGGGTGCCTCTGAGTCTCCCCAGGGGAGTCAGGCCTCGTCTTGTGTGGGGGCATGCACGTGCGCTTTCCTCCCGAGCTGCAGCAGTAGTGTCACGCTTCCTGTCACGTGGATCAAGGGATCCGTGGCTTTCCCTCGAGGCTTTCCCACGAGGCTTTCGCACAGGGCTGTGCCACGTGCCACCTTGGTGTGAGTCGATCCTCTGCGTGAAAGACGAGCCGGTGAAGAGAAAAGAGTTTCCTGTGGAATGGACTGAGACATCTGGGGGACTCTTGGAATGGTGGCAGGACCCTGGAGTTCCTCTCGCCGTTCCTGGTGAGAGGGCCTGCTCTTGAGATGCGACGGGAACGCCGGGAACTCTTTCCCGACGATGCAGGGAAAGGATCCAACATCTGGAGCTACGAGGCGGAAACGGGGCACATCTGGATGTGGGCGGGACCCTCGTGTTTCCGCTCGAGTGGAGACGGGTATGTCGGGGAACTTCTTGATTTGCACCAAGGGTGTGTAGGAACCTTTCCAAGTTCCAGAGGTGAGGAGTGATCAGCCTCGAGACGCCTCAGCGGAAATTGGTCTCATCTAGCCTGGAGGGGAGAACCTCCTGGATTTTCTCGAGTTGCGGCAGGTCTTCTCGAGTTACGACGGGGACCTCAGGGACCCGCTCTGGTGGCCGCAGGAAAGGCCAGTCCCCATGCGAGTTGCTAGGGGCCATCTCGGGATTCCTCTCCGGTGCATGCCGAGGCCTAAGACCTTGAGTGGAGTCGGGGCCAGAATCTGAGGATTCCTGTCCGTGTTGCCATGGATCTTGGGGTGCTTCTGAGTCTCCCCAGGGGAGTCAGGCCTCGTCTCGAGTGGGGGCATGCCCGAGCGCTTTCCTCCCGAGCTGCAGCAGTAGTGTCACGCTTCCTGGCACGTGGATCAAGGGATCCGTGGCTTTCCCTCGAGGCTTTCCCACGAGGCTTTCGCACAGGGCTGTGCCACGTGCCACCTTGGTGTGAGTCGATCCTCGGCGTGAAAGACGAGCTTGTGAAGGGAAAAGAGGTTCCTCTGGAATGGACTGAGACATCTGGGGGACTCTTGGAATGGTGGCACAACTCTGGAGTATCTCTCGCCGTTCCAGTTTATAGGGCCTCCTCTTGAGATGCGACGTGAAGGCCGGGAACCTTGCCCATCGAAGCAGGGAAAGGATCCCTCATCTCGAGCTACGAGGCGGAAACGGGGCACCTCTGGATGTGGATGGGACTCTCCTGTTTCCTCTCGATTGGAGACGGGTATGTCGGGGAACTTCTTGATTTGCACCAAGGGAGTGAAGGATCCTTTGGAAGTTCCAGAGGTGAGGTGTGATCAGGCTCGAGACGCCTCAGCGGAAATGGGCCTCATCTCGCCTGGATGGGAGAACCTCCTGGATTTTCTCGAGTTGCGGCAGGTCTTCTCGAGTTACGACGGGGTCCGCAGGGACCCGCTCTGGTGGCCTCAGGAAAGGCCATTCCCATGCGAGTTACTAGGGGCCATCTCGGGATTCCTCTCCGGTCCATGCCTAGGCCTAAGACCTTGTGTGGAATCGGGGCCGGAACCTGATGATTCCTCTCCAGTGTTGCCATGGATCTTGGGGTGCTTCTGAGTCTCCCCAGGGGAGTCAGGCCTCGTCTCGAGTGGGTGCATGCACGTGCGCTTTCCACCCGAGCTGCAGCAGTAGTGTCACGCTTTCTGTCACGTGGATCAAGGGATCTGTGGCTTTCCTTTCAGGCTTTCCCTCGAGGCTTTCCCACGAGGCTTTCCCACAGGGCTGTGCCACGTGCCACCTTGGTGTGAGTCGATCCTCGGCGTGAAAGACGAGCCGGTGAAGGGAAAAGAGTTTCCTGTGGAATGGACTGAGACATCTGGGGGACTCTTGGAATGGTGACAGGACCCTGGAGTTCCTCTCGCCGTTCCTGGTGACAGGGCCTTCTCTTGAGATGCGACGGGAACGCCGGGAACTCTTTCCCGACGATGCAGGGAAAGGATCCATCATCTGGAGCTACGAGGCGGAAACGGGCCACCTCTGGATGTGGGCGGGACCCTCGTGTTTCCGCTCGAGTGGAGACGGGTATGTCGGGGAACTTCTTGATTTGCACCAAGGGTGTGAAGGACCCTTTCGAAGTTCCAGAGGTGAGGTGTGATCAGCCTCGAGACGCCTCAGCGGAAATGGGCCTCATCTCGCCTGGAGGGGAGAACCTCCTGGATTTTCTCGAGTTGCGGCAGGTCTTCTCGAGTTACGACGGGGACCTCAGCGACCCGCTCTTGTGTCCTCAGGAAAGGCCAGTCCCCATGCGAGTTGCTAGGGGCCCTCTCGGGATTCCTCTCCCGTCCATGCCGGGGCCTAAGACCTTGTGTGGAGTCGGGGCCGGAACCTGAGGATTCCTCTCTAGTGTTGCCATGGATCTTGGGGTGCTTCTGAGTCTCCCCAGGGGAGTCAGACCTCGTCTCGAGTGGGGGCATGCACGTGCGCTTTCTTCCCGAGCTGCAGCAGTAGTGTCACGCTTCCTGTCACGTGGATCAAGGGATCTGTGGCTTTCCCTCGAGGCTTTCCCACGAGGATTTCCCTCAGGGCTGTGCCACGTGCCACCTTGGTGTGAGTCGATCCTCGGCGTGAAAGACGAGCCGGTGAAGGGAAAAGAGGTTCCTCTGGAATGGACTGAGACATCTGGGGGACTCTTGGAATGGTGGCACGACCCTGGAGTTCCTCTCGCCGTTCCTGGTGAGAGGGCCTCCTCTTGAGAGGCGACGGGAACGCCGGGAACTCTTTCCCGACGAAGAAGGGAAAGGATCCCTCATCTCGAGCTACGAGGCGGAAAAGGGGCACCTCTGGATGTGGGCGGCACCCTCGTGTTTCCTCTCGAGTGGAGTCGGGTATGTCGGGCAACTTCTTGATTTGGACCAAGGGTGTGAAGGACCCTTTCGAAGTTCCAGAGGTGAGGTGTAATCAGCCTAGAGACGTCTCAGCGGAAATGGGCCTCATCTCGCCTGGATGGGAGAACCTCCTGGATTTTCTCGAGTTGCGGCAGGTCTTTTCGAGTTACGACGGGGTCCTCAGGGACCCGCTCTGGTGGCCTCAGGATAGGCCAGTCCCCATGCGAGTTGCTAGGGGCCCTCTTGGGATTCCTCTCCCGTCCATGCCAGGGCCTAATAGCTTGTGTGGAGTCGGGGCCGGAACCTGAGGATTCCTCTCCAGTATTGCCATGGATCTTGGGGTGCTTCTGAGTTTCCCCAGGGGAGTCAGGCCTCGTCTCGAGTGGGGGCATGCACGTGCGCTTTCCTCCCGAGCTGCAGCAGGCGTGTCACACTTCCTGTCACGTGGGTCAAGAGATCTGTGGCTTTCCCTCGAGGCTTTCCCTTGAGGCTTTCCCACGAGGCTTTCCCACAGGGCCGTGCCACGTTGCACCTATGTGTGAGTCGATCCTCGGCATGAAAGAAGAGCCGGTGAAGGGAAAAGAGTTTCCTCTGGAATGGACTGAGACATCTGGGGGACTCTTGGAATGGTGGCACGACCCTGGAGTTCCTCTCGCCATTCCTGTTGAGAGGGCCTCCTCTTGAGATGAGACGGGAACGCCAGGAACTCTTTCCCGACGAAGCAGGGAAAGGATCCCTCATCTCGAGCTACGAGGCGGAAACGGGGCTCCTCTGGATGTTGGCGGGACCCTCGTGTTTCCTCTCGAGTGGAGACGGTTATGTAGGGGAACTTCTTGAGTTGCAACAAGGGTGTGAAGAACCCTTTCGAAGTGCCAGAGGTGAGGTGTGATTAGCCTCGAGACGCCTCAGCGGAAATGTGCCTCATTTTGCCTGGAGGGCAGAACCTCCTGGATTTTGTCGAGTTGCGGCAGGTCTTCTCGAGCTATGACCGGGACCGCAGGGACCCGCTCTGGTGGCCTCAGGAAAGGCCAGTCCCAATGCTAGATGCTATGGGCCATCTCGGGATTCCTCTCCCGTCCATGCCAGGGCCTAAGACCTTGTGTGGAGTCGGGGCCGGAACCTGAGGATTCCTCTCCAGGGTTGACATGGATCTTGGGGTGCCTCTGAGTCTCACCAGGGGAGTCAGGCCTCCTCTCGAGTGGGGGCATGCACGTGCGCTTTCCTCCCGAGCTGCAGCAGTAGTGTCACGCTTCCTGGCACGTGCATCAAGGGATCTGTGGCTTTCCCTCTAGGCTTTCCCTCGAGGCTTTCCCACGAGGCTTTCGCACAGGGCTGTGCCACGTGCCACCTTGGTGTGAGTCGATCCTCGGCGTGAAAGACGAGCCGGTGAAGGGAAAAGATGTTCCTCTGGAATGGACTGAGACATCTGGGGGACTCTTGGAATGGTGGCACGGCCCTGGAGTTCCTCTCGCCGTTCCTGTTGAGAGGGCCTCCTCTTGAGATGCGAAGGGAAGGCTGGGAACTCTTTTCCTACGAAGCATTGAAAGGATCCCTCATCTCGAGCTACGAGGCGGAAACGGGGCTCCTCTGGATGTCGGCGGGACCCTCGTGTTTCCTCTCGAGTGGAGACCGATATGTAGGGGAACTTCTTAGTGTGCACCAAGGGTTTGAAGGACCCTTTCGAAGTTCCAGAGGTGAGGTGTGATCAGCCTAGAGACGTCTCAGCGGAAATTGGCCTCATCTAGCCAGGAGGGGAGAACCTCCTGGATTTTCTCGAGTTGCGTCAGGTCTTCTCGAGTTACGACGGGGACCTCAGGGACCCGCTCTGGTGGCCGCAGGAAAGGCCAGTCCCCATGCGAGTTGCTAGGGGCCATCTC
The DNA here is from genome assembly GCF_023091745.1 of Budorcas taxicolor. Taxonomy (NCBI): domain Eukaryota; kingdom Metazoa; phylum Chordata; class Mammalia; order Artiodactyla; family Bovidae; genus Budorcas; species Budorcas taxicolor. Next base: position 64,818,533 of record NC_068910.1, read on the forward strand.
GGGATTCCTCTCCGGTGCATGCCGAGGCCTAAGACCTTGAGTGGAGTCGGGGCCAGAATCTGAGGATTCCTGTCCCGTGTTGCCATGGATCTTGGGGTGCTTCTGAGTCTGCCCAGGGGAGTCAGGCCTCGTCTCGAGTGGGGGCATGCCCGAGCGCTTTCCTCCCGAGCTGCAGCAGTAGTGTCACGCTTCCTGGCACGTGGATCAAGGGATCCGTGGCTTTCCCACGAGGCTTTCCCTCAGGGCTGTGCCACGTGCCACCTTGGTGTGAGTCGATCCTCGGCGTGAAAGACGAGCCGGTGAAGGGAAAAGATGTTCCTCTGGAATGGACTGAGACATCTGGGGGACTCTTGGAATGGTGGCACAACTCTGGAGTATCTCTCGCCGTTCCTGTTGAGAGGGCCTCCTCTTGAGATGCGACGGGAAGGCCGGGAACCTTGCCCATCGAAGCAGGGAAAGGATCCCTCATCTCGAGCTACGAGGCGGAAACGGGGCACCTCTGGATGTGGATGGGACTCTCCTGTTTCCTCTCGATTGGAGACGGGTATGTCGGGGAACTTCTTGATTTGCGCCAAGGGAGTGAAGGATCCTTTCGAAGTTCCAGAGGTGAGGTGTGATCAGGCTCGAGACGCCTCAGCGGAAATGGGCCTCATCTCGCCTGGATGGGAGAACCTCCTGGATTTTCTCGAGTTGTGGCAGGTCTTCTCGAGTTACGACGGGGTCCGCAGGGACCCGCTCTGGTGGCCTCAGGAAAGGCCATTCCCCATGCGAGTTACTAGGGGCCATCTCGGGATTCCTCTCCGGTCCATGCCTAGGCCTAAGACCTTGTGTGGAGTCGGGGCCGGAACCTGATGATTCCTCTCCAGTGTTGCCATGGATCTTGGGGTGCTTCTGAGTCTCCCCAGGGGAGTCAGGCCTCGTCTCGAGTGGGGGCATGCACGTGCGCTTTCCACCCGAGCTGCAGCAGTAGTGTCACGCTTTCTCTCACGTGGATCAAGGGATCTGTGGCTTTCCTTTCAGGCTTTCCCTCGAGGCTTTCCCACGAGGCTTTCCCACAGGGCTGTGCCACGTGCCACCTTGGTGTGAGTCGATCCTCGGCGTGAAAGACGAGCCGGTGAAGGGAAAAGAGTTTCCTGTGGAATGGACTGAGACATCTGGGGGACTCTTGGAATGGTGGCAGGACCCTGGAGTTCCTCTCGCCGTTCCTGGTGACAGGGCCTTCTCTTGAGATGCGACGGGAACGCCGGGAACTCTTTCCCGACGATGCAGGGAAAGGATCCATCATCTGGAACTACGAGGCGGAAACGGGCCACCTCTGGATGTGGGCGGGACCCTCGTGTTTCCGCTCGAGTGGAGAAGGGTATGTCGGGGAACTTCTTGATTTGCACCAAGGGTGTGAAGGACCCTTTCGAAGTTCCAGAGGTGAGGTGTGATCAGCCTCGAGACGCCTCAGCGGAAATGGGCCTCATCTCGCCTGGAGGGGAGAACCTCCTGGATTTTCTCGAGTTGCGGGAGGTCTTCTCGAGTTACGACGGGGACCTCAGCGACCCGCTCTTGTGTCCTCAGGAAAGGCCAGTCCCCATGCGAGTTGCTAGGGGCCATCTCGGGATTCCTCTCCCGTCCATGCCGGGGCCTAAGACCTTGTGTGGAGTCGGGGCCGGAACCTGAGGATTCCTCTCTAGTGTTGCCATGGATCTTGGGGTGCTTCTGAGTCTCCCCAGGGGAGTCAGACCTCGTCTCGTGTGGGGGCATGCACGTGCGCTTTCTTCCCGAGCTGCAGCAGTAGTGTCACGCTTCCTGTCACGTGGATCAAGGGATCTGTGGCTTTCCCTCGAGGCTTTCCCACGAGGCTTTCCCTCAGGGCTGTGCCACGTGCCACCTTGGTGTGAGTCGATCCTCGGCGTGAAAGACGAGCCGGTGAAGGGAAAAGAGGTTCCTCTGGAATGGACTGAGACATCTGGGGGACTCTTGGAATGGTGGCACGACCCTGAAGTTCCTCTCGCCGTTCCTGGTGAGAGGGCCTCCTCTTGAGAGGCGACGGGAACGCCGGGAACTCTTTCCCGACGAAGCAGGTAAAGGATCCCTCATCTCGAGCTACGAGGCGGAAAAGGGGAACCTCTGGATGTGGGCGGCACCCTCGTGATTCCTCTCGAGTGGAGTCGGGTATGTCGGGCAACTTCTTGATTTGGACCAAGGGTGTGAAGGACCCTTTCGAAGTTCCAGAGGTGAGGTGTAATCAGCCTAGAGACGTCTCAGCGGAAATGGGCCTCATCTCGCCTGGATGGGAGAACCTCCTGGATTTTCTCGAGTTGCGGCAGGTCTTTTCGAGTTACGACGGGGACCTCAGGGACCCGCTCTGGTGGCCTCAGGATAGGCCAGTCCCCATGCGAGTTGCTAGGGGCCCTCTTGGGATTCTCTCCCGTCTATGCCAGGGCCTAATATCTTGTGTGGAGTCGGGGCCGGAACCTGAGGATTCCTCTCCAGTGTTGCCATGGATCTTGGGGTGCTTCTGAGTTTCCCCAGGGGAGTCAGGCCTCGTCTCGAGTGGGGGCATGCACGTGCGCTTTCCTCCCGAGCTGCAGCAGGCGTGTCACACTTCCTGTCACGTGGGTCTAGTGCTCTGTGGCTTTCCCTCGAGGCTTTCCCTTGAGGCTTTCCCACGAGGCTTTGCCACAGGGCCGTGCCACGTTGCACCTAGGTGTGAGTCGATCCTCGGCATGAAAGAAGAGCCGGTGAAGGGAAAAGAGGTTCCTCTGGAATGGACTGAAACATCTGGGGGACTCTTGGAATGGTGGTACGACCCTGGAGTTCCTCTCGCCATTCCTTTTGAGAGGGCCTCCTCTTGAGATGCGACGGGAACGCCAGGAACTCTTTCCTGACGAAGCAGGGAAAGGATCCCTCATCTCGAGCTATGAGGCAGAAACGGGGCACCTCTGGATGTGGGCGGGACCCTCGTGTTTCCTCTCGAGTGGAGACGGTTATGTCGGGGAACTTCTTGAGTTGCACCAAGGGTGTGAAGAACCCTTTCGAAGTGCCAGAGGTGAGGTGTGATTAGCCTCGAGACGCCTCAGCAGAAATGGGCCTCATCTCGCCTGAAGGGGAGAACCTCCTGGATTTTCTCGAGGTGCGGCAGGTCTTCTCGAGTTACAACGGGGACCTCAGGGACCCGCTCTGGTGGCCTCAGGAAAGGCCAGTCCCCATGCGAGTTGCTAGGGGCCACCTCGGGATTCCTCTCCCGTCCATGCCAGGGCCTAAGACCTTGTGTGGAGTCTTGGCCGGAACCTGAGGATTCCTCTCCAGTGTTGCCATGGATCTTGGGGTGTCTCTGAGTCTCACCAGGGGAGTCAGGCCTCCTCTCGAGTGGGGGAATGCACGTGCGCTTTCCTCCCGAGCTGCAGCAGTAGTGTCACGCTTCCTGGCACGTGCATCAAGGGATCTGTGGCTTTCCCTCTAGGCTTTCCCTCGAGACTTTCCCACGAGGCTTTCCCACATTGCTGTGCCACGTGCCACCTTGGTGTGAGTCGATCCTCGGCGTGAAAGACGAGCCGGTGAAGGGAAAAGAGTTTCCTCTGGAATGGACTGAGACATCTGGGGGACTCTTGGAATGGTGGCACGGCCCTGGAGTTCCTCTCGCCGTTCCTGTTGAGAGGGCCTCCTCTTGAGATGCGAAGGGAAGGCTGGGAACTCTTTTCCTACGAAGCATTGAAAGGATCCCTCATCTCGAGCTACGAGGCGGAAACGGGGCTCCTCTGGATGTGGGCGGGACCCTCGTGTTTCCTCTCGAGTGGAGACCCATATGTAGGGGAACTTCTTAATGTGCACCAAGGGTGTGAAGGACCCTTTCGAAGTTCCAGAGGTGAGGTGTGATCAGCCTAGAGACGTCTCAGCGGAAATGGGCCTCATCTTGCCTGGAGGGGAGAACCTCCTGGATTTTCTCGAGTTGCGTCAGGTCTTCTCGAGTTACGACGGGGACCTCAGGGACCCGCTCTGGTTGCCGCAGGAAAGGCCAGTCCCCATGCGAGTTGCTAGGGGCCATCTCGGGATTCCTCTCCGGTGCATGCCGAGGCCTAAGACCTTGTGTGGAGTCGGGGCCGGAATCTGAGGATTCCTGTCCAGTGTTTCCATGGATCTTGGGGTGCTTTTGAGTCTCCCCA